>NC_089764.1:13738326-13866922 GCF_040412425.1 Macrobrachium rosenbergii
AACTGGCTTTGGTAGGCAATGTTGAGAAATGCATTAAATAAATATTAAAATGTTATATTCTGGCAAACCTCAAATGAATGCTGCCAAATTCTCATTCCCTTGGATTAATAAAAATAAAAAATAAATAAGATAAAAATATCATAAATCAAATAAATAAATAAATAAAAAGCCTAAATGTATATCTGAAAATCACCCTATCTTCAATTTTTTTTCTTAAATAATAAAGTAAAAAAAATAAATAAATAAATAAAAATAAATAAATAATAATAAAAAAAAATTAAAAATGAAAAAAAAAAAATAAAGTTTTGAATATTTGTTACGTTTTAACGTTGTTTGCATTTAATTTTATAATTCAATCAACTTAAAATCCATGTAAATAAAGGATCTAAAGAAACCTGTAAATAAAAGAAATCCTGGAGAAAGTGAATAGTTGGAGAAATAGACCTGAAAAATTTAATAAATAGCTCAAGAAATAAAGAGTGGAAAAAACTCAATTTATAGGTGTGGTTTAAGAATAAATAAATCTTTAAAAATATTTAAATAAAAATCATCTTCCTCCAAAGACTTTCCTTGATTTTAAATCTTCTAGTATTGTAAATTAAAGATATTCCATAAATAAAAAATTTAGACATAAATGTATATAAAAAATAACATAAACATTTATAATTTCATGGACCATGGAAAAAGGTCTGTCTGGCAATAAATGATGTTTGAAAATTTAAATTTCTGTTGTTTGACTTGTAGCTTCAAAATCAATCAGAGATTTTATCATCCATAAAACTCATCTTCCAAATAAAATAAATAAAAAGAAATTGCATAAATAAATTTTCCAAATTAAAGTCAAAATAAATAAATGCAAATAAATCCCATAAATAAATCACAAATTAAAAAAAAATAAATTTGAGCTACAAATCCCTAACAAAACACCATTGATAAAGTTAAAAAACATCGATAAATAAAAAATCAAATGAAAATAAATCCAATTGCCAAACATTTCCAAAATCTGAATAACTTTGCCACATAAATAAAGAAATTAAATTAAATTGTTCGTGAAATTTGCCTTAAATAAAAAAAATAAAATTTGTTATGATTTTAAACCTTTAGAAATAATGTAAATATGTTCTGAAATAGGCATAATTATAACAGTCATAAATTAAAATTAATAAATAAAAAAGGTTGTAGACATTCTGTAAAAATGAAAAATAAAATACAAATAAAAGATTATGAATGTAAATAAATTATAAAATGTAGTAAGGATTGAAAGGTGGAAGGTGGGGGGAAAAAATAATGGAAAAATAATTGAATAAATACATTTTGTAAAATCGTATCTTTCTTTGATAAAACCTTTTTTATAGTTAGGCTGCATTATTTTGAATTTTTAAAAAAATTTAAAATAAATGAATAAATAAATAAAAAAAAAAAATATCACAAAAACCTTAAATATTTTTTTCAACACTTCTTTATCAAGTTTTAATAAATATATAATATAATAAATAGAATTTATAAAAATCTGGCATTTAAAAATAAAAAATAAATAAATGTAAGGGGCTGTGATTTTATGAAAGGGAGAAAGTGATGGTGTATGAGAAAAAAAAAAGAGATATAATCTTGCAGATTAATGGTACTTTCATGTAGGAGATTTTTGGCAATTGACAGGTGGCTAAATAAATAAAGTGATTTGTAAAATCTTAAATTGTATTTTAACATGTTATTCAAAGAAATGAATTGTTTTTCAAATAAAACAATAATGGATGTTTCATTGTTATAAGCCTTAAACTTTAAATTAAAAAAAACTAATTTTCTAAATTGGGCAGAGGCAAAATGAAAGATCTGGCAATATAAATAAATAAAATGTAATAAAAAAATTGAATGTCAAAGTGATTGCTAAGCATAAACAAAAGTCATCTTGGAGATGCGGGGTAAATAATCCCCGTACCTCTCACATGCTAAATAAAATAAAAATAATTTGAAATAAAATCCCCTGTGGGAACATTTTGGAGATAGTGGGAACAAGATTGGCAACGCTGCCTGTTGCACTAGTTTGCCAAAAATTTCCTTTAATGCTAAAAAAATAACCAGAACTTTTGCTTTCTCGTTATAAAAAATAAAATTTATAATTCTTTAACTTTCAAAATTAATTCCAGTATTATCATTTTTAGAAATATAAATAATATTGAAAATTAAATAAATTTCCACAAACATTCAATGGTACCAGACACTTTAAATGCAATTATGTCTCCCCACAAGTAACAAAAATAATAAAAAATAAATAAATAAAAAATGTCGAGAAAAACAATATTATGAGTCAGCATTATTCTGTTATAGTCTGGCAAACCTAAGTGAATAAAAATAAAAAAATTCTCATTCCCTTGGATTACTAATATACACCCTGTCAAGATCAAAATCACCCAAGGCATAAAAATTAATAATACTTGGATATCTGAAAAAATAAACTATCTTAAAATTTTTTTTGGATTGAATACTACTAAGGCATCATATGAAATCTTTAACAAAAAAAAAAAAATCAGCAACAGAAATAATACCAGGTACCATAATATGTGTATGATCAGTACTCTCTTGTCTCTGATCATAATGATTGTTTAAATGTGGAAGAAAATCTGTCTACAGCTTTTGGCTATTTGGTAATAAATAACATTGCTTGCATCTAATTCTATAATTCAATCAACTTATCATCCATGTATGAAAGATCTCCAGAAGACCTGTAGAAGACCCAGGAAATCCTGGAGAAAGTGAATGGTTGAAGGCATAGACCTGAAAGGAGTTAAATAAAAAGCTCACAAGAGAAAGTGGAAAAAACTCATTTTATGGCAGTGGTTCAAGAAATTGCTAAATATATTTACTTATTTCATCTTTCTCAATGACTTTCCTTGATTTTTTTGCTAGTATTGTAAATTATAGATATTTCAAGTGCAAACATGTAGACGTAGTTGTATATAAAACTAGACATAATAAATTTATGCACTTTTTAAACCAAAATAATAAGGAGATCAGTTTTGCAATAACTGATGTTTGAAAATTAAATAAATTTCTGTTGTTTGATTTCTAGCTTCAAAGTCGAAGAGATTTTATCATCCATAAATTCAAAATAAATAAATAATCAAACCAAAATTGCATAAAATATGAACTCTCCTTGATTAGAGCCAATATGGAGATGCGGGTATAAATCCCCGTACCTCTCACATGCTAATGAAATAAATACCATATGAAAAATTTTATCCCCAAAAATAAACACCATCGACAGTGGGAACATATCGGCAGCAATTTAAATTGCAATCCAGTTGCCAAACATTTCCGTCCCTGATGCACTTGCACAAATGCAAACAAGCTTACTTTCGTTTTTCGTGAAATAAAAAATAATAAAAATAAAATATAAACATTTGTTATAATTTACACCCTATATATGATAAATAAATATATATTTTAGAAAAGATGGCTGCTACAATTTTAAAACACATATATGCATTTCATAGCTTCAATGCTTTAAGATGTGATGAAAGAATTTTTGGAGTCAGATGGAACTGACAGAGACTCGAGGTAAAATCTTTGTGTTCAGCAAATAGTTTGATTCCTCAGATTCCCTCAGCAATATTGCCAGTCAGGTGATCTTCCGAAGTGTTATGTATATTCGTGAGTACGTGCGTTAATTTGATCTAGATTATGCCAAAATCTGCCTAAAAGTGAGTTTGATCGTTCATTAACGTGATAGAACTGCAGTTGTCTAGACGTAGCTTTGGATAGGATCCAGGCTTTTGAATCGGCAGATAAGGTAGAGTTTGAAATCTCTGTTTTTATGGGAGGAAATTGAACTTGTGATTTTTACCATGATTTTCTAATCATTATGAACTTTTGAACTGGTGTGGGAGATTTAATATGAATATTCATACCTCTTTCATATTATTATTTTGTCATGTTATGTTTGCCATATCTTGGCTATGCATTTTACACTTTCCATTATTGTGTTTTGCATTTCATGTATTTTTGGGAGTTTTCTATCATGTTTAATTCTTCCAACAGATGTCTGTGGACAGATGTCATGTGTGGATAGTGTGGACTGTTTCGAATAACATGTGGTAGACTGTTTTTTTGACATGACTAATTATTGATTTGGGGAGTATGTGTGAGTTTGGATATTTTTCAGGCTATTAGCCATAGTGAGACTTCTTTAATCAGAAGTGTTTTGCAGTTCAGAGTTTAGTTATCTAACTCGATATTTCATTTATCATGCATTTTAATCTTTGCTTTGTTTTATTCATTTCTTGTTGGGTTATTTGAATAATAAACCTATTTTTGTAGAAACTATTGCGTTTCTTTAAATAGTCCATTTAATTGATTTGGTGAGAATGAGTGAGATTCGGGTGGATGAACTTCATGAGAGAGAGAGAGAGATAGAGAGAGAGAGAGAGGTGATACACGGTGAGAGAGAGAGAGAGAGAGAGAAAAAGAGAGAGAGAAAAAAATAGATGTAAGTGTTGTCGTGAGAACTTTCATACGCCTCCGTTTCATGAATAAAGATTGTTGGAGCACGTTACGTACACTTTCAAAAAGTGTTAATTCTGTCCTTGTTACAGAATTAAATGCTGGCAGCTGTGTCTTTGATTTTAAATGGTGGCAGCATGATTTTAATGTCTTTAATGATGGCGAAAGAGGGAGATTGCTAATAGACTAATTGGTAACGTTGATGCCCAAGGCATAGGCGACTTCACCTAAGAGCTAAGGCGACCACTCAGTGTTGAATGACTGAGGGGGTCGTGATTACGTGTGAAATACGGGGAATCTTTTTTTTTTCCGTTTCTTTTATTCGAGTACTGGGAGTGGGGAGTTGTGAAATAGATCTGGATGATCTCTAGAGCAATTTTGGGGTTAACAAAATACCCAAATAAGTGTGAATAGTGGCGATTGTGAGTTAATTACGCAAAGTGATGATTCAACAAGAAACGCGCTGGGTGTTTTTTTGCTTCGCCATCTTCGAGTGGGTGACGTCACAGGCTGCACACAGCTCTGTTTTCTGTTAGAAGAGAGTGATAGGTACTTCGTTTTCTGTTTCAAAATTGGTAAGTACCCCATTCTCGTAAGTTGCGTAGAACTCCGTTTTCTGTTCTTCTTTTAGAGGGGGTAACTTTTGCCTTTCTCTAGTGTTCTTTTTGGTTTCTTTTTTTATGTTGTTACGCTCAGGGCGTGTGATTACTCACAAAATGCCGGACGATGCAGCAAGCACATCCCAATCAGTTGTGGTGCATAAAGTGACGAGCGTTAGTGCGGGAATTAGTAATTTTAAAGGGTTAGTTGATGGGAAGCCAACCCAAAATATAGAAACTTTCATTGAGTCAGTGAACAATTATCTGAATTCCAAGAAAATTACGAATGGCGCTGAAGCTTTAACAGAGGCTAAATCATTTCTGGATTTAGATAAAGGAGATATTGGGAAACGAGCACGCAGTTTCGGGTTCAGAAGGTGTAAAACTTGGAATGAACTGCAGAAATTTCTACGAGCTACTTATGGCGGAGTTCAACGTGAATGCGCAGTTCGGAATTTGCGAGAGTTTCTCAAAATAAAGAAAGGCAATGATTCACTAGTCACATACAGTGCGAATTTATTTGATGCAGTAGTTGAGTTAAAGAAATCTATAATAGGCTCTCCATGGGTAACTGGAAATAATATCTCCTTAGATAATTTTGAAAGATTGTTACACTTTGCTTGCCTTTTAACGTCGGTCCCAGATGTAATTGTAGATAGTTTTGATAAGAGAATTGATCAGGATACAGACGAATCCTTTTTGTTTGCACAGATTAACAAAAATCTAGCAAAATGCCCGACACTGGACAGTAGTTTTGTACAGGGAGGTGCAAAGATGTCAGCTGCGGTTTCCAAACCACAGAATAATGATAGTCGCTCGCATTCGGGAAATGATGCAACAGCGAAGACATGTGCACGAGTAGAATCGAAGAAAATTCCAGAGAGATCAGTCACAACGATACGTTGTTTTAATTGTGATAAAATAGGCCATAGTAAATCAAATTGCAGAGTGAGATATTGTTCAGTTTGCAAATCTTCAGATCATGGATGGAGATTTTGCCCAGCCACAAAGAATAGAGATTATTCAGGGAAGTCACGGGGAGGTTTTTCTAGATATGACAGGAGAATTCCACATGATGCAAGTTCTAGATACACAAAGGAACAGCAGAATTTTCACAAGATAAGTTCGAAAACGGACACAGGATAATGACTAATCAGGTCTTAGAATCACTAGAACCTAGGCCGATTGTATGTGGATTCTCTAATGACAATGAAATTTTTATTTTCATTCATTCTGGTAGCTCAGTTAACTTAGTAAATGCTGACCTTTTTCACTCGAGGTTTCCAGAGTGCAAATTAGTCCCTTCTAGTGAGACAGTGTGTGATGTACAAGCGAGGAAACTGAATATTTTAGGTTCGTCATTTCTTACGCTTTGTATCGGCGGAAAGACAATAGTAGAATCATTTTTGGTCATAGAAGGATTAGCCTTAGGTGAAATGGTTTTGCTAGGACACCCTTCTTGTATGCGACATAACATCAACATTCTTACGGGAGTTCAGGGGATTACAATAGGTGAGTCAGGTTGTTTTGTTCCATATATACACAGAAAAAAACTTGTGAGAAAACCTAAGACACAGTCTGAGACATGTGTAACACAGTCATTAGAGAGTGAAGATATTCCGCAGAGATCTTTCAAAGGATTTTTGTTGGAAGATATTGAATTGCAACCGCGAGTTCCTACATTAGTTAAAGTGTCGCTGAAAGAAAATTTCCTTCTCAAGTGTGCGTTGTTGAGGGAACCGAGAAATTCAAAGACGTTGTGAGTACGGTGTCAGTGAATGAAATTTCAGTCGCAGGCGTGACTTCAGTAGAATTAGTTAGCTATCAAGACTCAGTGAAAAAATATCACAAGGGTACTTATGTAATTGATTTTGAAGAGTTTAATGAAGAGCACAAATTAGTGAGTTTTTGCGGAGACGGGAATATGTTTCCTAACGAGGAGCAACAGTTCCGAAGTCAGGTTCTATATGAACATTTGGCTAAAGTTGATTATCCTGAGTATTCAGATAAAGTAGAGAAAGTGTTGAAAGAATATCTAGATATCATTGCTTTGAAGGGAGATAAATTAGGAGTTACAGATGTTTTAGAACATTCAATCCGCCTAGAAAAGGGTACAAATCCCATATATATTCCAGCATATCGAATTCCTTTTAAGATCAGAGAAGAAGTAGAAAAAGAAGTTCAGAGGTGGGAGTCGGAAGGCATTATTAGACCGTCCAATTCTCCGTTTAATTTTCCTTTGCTTGCAGTTCCTAAGAAAGACGGTAGTATCAGAGTTTGTGTAGATTTTCGTAAATTGAATGAAAAAACATGCCCAGATAGATATCCGGTAGCTTGTTTGCCTGATTTGTTTGTTGAGATCGGTGGCAAGAATATATATTCATCTATAGATCTTATGCAAGGGTTTTTACAAGTTCCCCTTTGTGAGAGTAGCCGTAAATATACAGCATTTTCGGTACCAAAGGGACATTACGAGTTTAATAGGATGCCTTTTGGATTACAAGGGTCCCCAATAACATTTACTAGACTGGTTAACACAGTACTTCATGGCTTGTTAGGAAAGTCGGTGTTTGTGTACATGGATGACATTCTCATATGCACAGATACAATTGAAGAACATCTAAAGGTGTTAAAAGAAGTCCTTAAGCGATTACGGTTCGCTGGGTTAAAGGTCAAATTGGCCAAATGTGAGTTTCTGAAGAGAAAAATTGTCTATTTAGGACATGTTATCTCTAAAGAGGGAGTTAGAGTGAATGATGAGAAAGTTAAAGCCATTGTGAATTTTCCAGTTCCCAAAACCAGGAAACAGATTCGTTCGTTCCTAGGTATGTCGGGTTTCTTTCGCCGTTTTGTGCGGAATTTTTCTACAATAGCGTCTCCATTGACAGATTTGTTACGAGAAGACGTTAAGTTTGTTTGGGGTGATAGTCAACAATTAGCTTTTGAGAAGCTTAAGAACGCTTTGGTGAACCCACCAGTTTTGAAGTTTCAGATTTTAGTCAACCGTTCACCTTAGTGACTGACGCGAGTCAGGAAGGTATAGGTGCGTGTTTGATGCAGAAATTTGAAGGAAATTACACCCAATTGCTTTTATAGCAGAAAGTTCAAAACGCGTGGTAGTAACGAAAGGCTGATGTCAGTTGTGGACAAGGAGGCTTTCGCAGTCGTCTCTAGCCTTGTTCATTTTAAGATGTTGTTGTTGGGAAATAAAGTTGAGATTTTTACAGATCATCAACCGTTGTTAGAGCTTTTTAATAAGCCAAATTTGTCGCCCAAGAGAGCACGTTGGTTCCTAACATTGAGAGATTTTGATGCAAACCTCAAATACATTGAAGGTAAGCATAATGTAGTTGCAGATGCATTGAGCAGATATTTTCCGGTCGAGGATGAGGAAATACACACCGAATCCTGTGTGGGTGAAGAGAGTAAATATTTGGTGTCTAATGTCTCTGATATTAGTAGTTCTGAGAGATCGCATGTAGAGGACATACACGTTCCTACAGTGCATACTTCGGGGAGAAATAGTGAGTCGGCAGTCTCGGGAGAGATTGTTATTCGTGATAGTGAGAGTAACGCAGTGTGTTATATTACGGGTGAAAATGTCACTTGGGACATAGGCTTGCTGGAACAAAAGCAAGATGAAGATAAATTGTTGTCAGATGCTAAGGCATTTCTTAAGGGAGTTTCACCGAAGAAAGGGTATAAGTTGCCTTTTTCTGGTCTAGAGTTGGAGAATAATTTATTGGTGAGAAAAGTTAAGTATAACTTGCGAAGTACTCGAAGCATGGGTGAGATTACACAAATCATCGTGCCAGAGAGTCTAGTACCACAAGTTCTAGACATTGTACATTGTAAATTTGGTTCTCCTCATTTGGGTGTAGACAAGACGTATGAAAACGTCAGGTCAAAGTTCTTTTGGAAAAATATGTTTTCCGCAGTAGAAGCCTTTGTGAAGAAGTGCGCTATTTGCAATGCGAATAAGCCAGCGACGACAGTGTCGTGTCGTTTGGGTTCATATCCCATACCACATAGGCCGTTTCAGAGAGTGCATATGGATATTCTGGGTAACTTCTCAGAGTCCGCTTATGGTTATAGACATTTATTAGTAGTTGTTGATGAGTTGACTCGCTTTGTCGAGATTTTCCCACTGAAATACAAATCAGCTGAGGAAGTTGCTATAGCGTTCTTTAAGGGGATAATTTGTCGATATGGTGTTCCTGAATGTCTGATCACAGACAATGGTAGGGAGTTTATTAATAAGACTTTAGACGGTCTTGCTAATTTGTTGGGGATAAAGAAAGTATCTATAATCCCGTATAGACCTGAAGCGAATGGGTTGTGTGAGAGGGCGAATCGGAAAGTAATCGAAGCTTTGCGCATGACGGTGGGTGGTTCCGATACACATTGGGACAGATCGTTGGATGAAGTGCGATATAGTATCAATACTATGATGAATGACACAATTAAGATATCTCCAGCAGAAGCTTTGTATGGATACAAGTTGAAAGGACCTTTTGATTTGTTACCAGAGTGTGTTCAGGGTGATGTTACGGTCACTTCGTTGATAAATACAGCGAGAGAAAGATTTGCACGTATCAGTAAAGAACTTGAACTTAGTTCGCGTGCAATGGTAGAGAAAAGTAACGCGAAATCGAGGGGGTAGCTTTTTCGATGGGTGATAGAGTGTTTGTTAAAGTGAATGTTCGGAATGATCTGAATTATAATTAAGTCCGAAGTTCCACGGACCTTTTGAGATTGTAGAGATCAAAAGAGGAATAGATTTGTAGTTAAAGATGTAAACACTGGAGTGACGAAATTGACCCATATTTCGAAGTTAAAGAAAGTTGGGATGTAATGGAACATTTGTATATAGTCATGTAATGGAACGTTTGTATATAGTTAGAGGGATAAATGGGTTGATATTTGTATATATATGATATTTTTTTTATTTTTTTTTGTCTCTTGTTCATTTTAGATGTTGAAATTCTTAATCATTTGTTTTCGAATGATTTTAGGAGTTGAGACATGGGCTAATTTCATACGAGATTTGACCCGTGTGTTAGTGTGTTATTGTGTTATGATGTGTTTTATCATCTGACGCAATATCTTTGTTGTTTGGGATATTTTTTTTTTGGGAGGTACTTAGTATATCGGACCGAACAAGTCTGATCTTTTTTTTTTCGGGTTGGGAGATCGTGTTTGAGTGTTTGGATTTTTTTTCAGTTTCTTTTTTTTAAAATTAAGGGAGCTGTATTGTGAGTAGTTATAGTTGTTAAGATCATGGGAGCGATTGCCATTACGTCAATTGCTATTTTGTTGAGAGTTAGTCAGGTGTTGCGAAATATTTGCTAACCGGAGTAGAACTTTCATGTCTTTTACGAGATATGATACCTTTTAGTGTTTGGATAGGATTCTCGAGTATTTTTTTTTGTTGGATAGTTTTTTTGTGAGTGAGTTCCGTAGAGTTGTTGTGCTTAATAGTGAGTTGACTGTGATTATTCTGAGATACAAACTTGGAATTAGTTCACATTAAGAGTGTTTGACTTTTGCATTAGTAGTTTTGTTTGGTTCAGTAACATGAAACCTTTTTGTTATTAGACCTTTTTCGAGTGCTTTTGGAGACTCAGTAGTGACATGGGATAGATTAGAAACCATGTTCGTTTTGGGAGATCAATATCAAGGTTCGGGAGTTGATTGTAAGACAAGTTGTACTTTAGTTAGAGAGAAGTGTGTGTGTGACAGTAGTATTTTCCAGTTGCGAGTTGTGTCTGTGGGTGGTTGTGAATTATCATTAGTTCATAGACAGACTCCGACAGAATGTGACTTTAGACAGTTCCTGCGAGATTACCACATCGAGTCCACCAGCACTCTTCCTGCTGTGTTTTACAAGGAGTATGCAGTTACAATGATGTGCCGGAACAACAAGTCGACGACATTCGTTCATCGAGGATCCAAGCTGTTTGATGCTGCATGCCGTGTGATGTCTACGGAATTTCTCGTACTTAGCCGTGCTGTATTCAACAGTTCCGAGAAGATAATTATGCGTCATACGCATAACGAGCATTTGGTAGTGGCGGTACCTACAACCAAGGTGCCAATGACGGTTCCACCGTTGGAAGACATTGACGATTCCGTGATGTTCCAGTATCAGGAATATATTATGCCGACAATTTTAATTGTCTTAATAGCTATTTTACTGATAATTCTTGTTGTGGGAGTAGTAAAGCTTATTCGTGTTTGTAAGATTACATGTAAAGGCTCTAAGAACACAACCCCAGTGACTTTGGAAGTGCATCATGAGAGCAGTCCTTAAAGCTGCAGTGCAGTAGACATTGCTAATTGAGCATAGCTCTGTTTTGTTATGTTTTATACATATGCTTTTGTTTTAGTTTGCCGTTAAGGAGAGCGAGACGCTCTTATGTGGTGGCCGAGCTCTATTTCAGAAAAAGATGGCTGCTACAATTTTAAAAGACACATATATGCATTTCATAGCTTCAATGCTTTAAGATGTGATGAAAGAATTTTTGGAGTCGAGATGGTACTGACAGAGCCTCAGGTAAAATCTTTGTGTTCAGCAAATAGTTTGATTCCTCAGCTATCTGCGTGAGAACCTCAAATATTGCCGGTCAGGTGATCTTCCAAGCGTTATGTATATTCGTGAGTACGTGCGTTAATTTGATCTAGATTATGCCAAAATCTGCCCTAAAAGTGAGTTTGATCGTTCATTAACGTGATAGAACTGCAGTTGTCTAGACGTAGCTTTGGAGAGGATCCAGGCTTTTGAATCGGCAGATAAGGTAGAGTTTGAAATCTCTGTTTTTATGGGAGGAAATTGAACTTGTGATTTTTACCATGATTTTCTAATCATTATGAACTTTTGAACTGGTGTGGGAGATTTAATATGAATATTCATACCTCTTTCATATTATTATTTTGTCATGTTACGTTTGCCATATCTTGGCTATGCATTTTACACTTTCCATTATTGTGTTTTGCATTTCATGTATTTTGGGAGTTTTCTATCATGTTTAATTCTTCCAACAGATGTCTGTGGACAGAGTGGATAGTGTGGACTGTTTCGAATAACATGTGGTAGACTGTTTTTTTGACATGACTAGTTATTGATTTGGGGAGTATGTGTGAGTTTGGATATTTTTCAGGCTATTAGCCATAGTGAGACTTCTTTAATCAGAAGTGTTTTGCAGTTCAGAGTTTAGTTATCTGACTCGATATTTCATTTATCATGCATTTTAATCTTTGCTTTGTTTTATTCATTTCTTGTTGGGTTATTTTGAATAATAAACTTATTTTTGTAGAAACTATTGCGTTTCTTTAAATAGTCCATTTAATTGCTTTGGTGAGAATGAGTGAGATTCGGGTGGGTGAACTTCGGTGAACTTATCGAGAGAGATTTTAAGAGAGAGAGAGAGAGGCGATACACTGAGAGAGACTTGAGAGAGAAAAGAGAGGGGAGAAAAATGGATGTAAGTGTTGTCGTGAGCGAACTTTCATACGCCGTTTCCTGAATAAAGATTGTTGGAGCACGTTACGTACACTTTCAAAAAAGTGTTAATTTTGTCCTTGTTACATATGTTCGGAAATAGGCATAATTGCAGCAGTCATAAATTAAAGATTATCATTAGCTCTAAGAATATAGACATTGTACACGAAAAATAACATACAAGGAAGATTGTAAGTGAAAGTATTTTATTAAGGTAGTAAGGACTGAAAAGTAGATGGTGGGGGGAGAGCAAAATGGAAAGAATTTACACACTACATTTGTGTTAAATCATATCTTTCTTTGGTTCTACAATTTTTCTTATAGCTAGGTTGTATCATTTTGAATTGTTAAAAGATGTTTAAAATACTGCATAATAAAAAAAGGATATAACTTTTTATTTAATGTTATTTTTTTTCGGTGCACTTATTTATCACAGTTTTAACGGATTATATGATATACTTAATAGAATTGTAGCCTTTCTGGCATTTAAAGGATAACACATAGGTAAATGTAAGGGCTGTGATTTTATGAAAGGGAGAAAGTGATGATGTATGAGAAAAAGGATAGAGATATAATCTTGCAGATTAATGGTACTTTCATGTAGGAGATTTTTGGCAATTGACAGATGGCTCCCTAAAGTGATTTTGTATCTTAAATTGTATTTTAACATGTTATTCAAAGAAATGAATTGTTTTTCAAGATAAACAATAATGGATGTTTCATTGTTATAAGCCTTGCAACTTTAAAGAATAGAAAACTAATTTTCTAAATTGGGCAGAGGCGAATGAAAGATCTGGCAACTACAACTGTTATGTAATACAGGGCATAGCTTGAATGTCACAGTGATTGCTAGCATAAACAGAAGTCATCTTGGAGATGCGGGGTATCGATCCCCGTACCTCTCACATGCTAATGAGCGCTCTACCATTTGAGCTACATCCCCTGTGGGAACATTTCAGATAGTGGGAACAAGATTGGCAACGCTGCCTGTTGCACTAGTTTGCCAAAAATTTCCTTTAATGCTATTGGCTCGTAACCAGGACTTTTGCTTTCTCGTTATAAAAGTAAATTTATAATTCTTTAACTTTCAGTGTTGCTTATTTCCAGTATTATCATTTTTAGAAATATATGGAAATATTGAAAATTAAGATCCATTTCCACACACATTCAAGGGTACCAGACACTTTAATCAGCAATTATGTCTCCCAAAAGTAACAAAAACTGGCTTTTGGTAGGCAATGTCGAGAAACACAATATTATGGGTCAGCATTATTCTGTTATAGTCTGGCAAACCTCGAGTGAATGGTGCCAAATTCTCATTCCCTTGGATTACTAATATACACCCTGTCAAGATCAGAAATCACCCAAGGCATACTTTCTTTAAGCATACTTGGATATCTGAAAATTACCCTATCTTAAAATTTTTTTTCTTGAATACTACTAAGGCATCATATGAAGTCTTTAACAAAAAAAAAAAAGTCAGCAACAGAAATAATCGAGGTACCATAATATGTGTATGATCAGTACTCTCTTGTCTCTGATCATAATGATTCTTTAAATGTGGAAGAAAAACTGTCCATAGCTTTTGGCTATTTGCTACATTTTACACATTGCTTGCATCTAATTCTATAATTCAATCAACTTATCATCCATGTATGAAAGATCTCCAGAAGACCTGTAGAAGACCCAGGAAATCCTGGAGAAAGTGAATGGTTGAAGGCATAGACCTGAAAGGAGTTAGGATAGAAAGCTCACAAGAGAAGAGTGGAAAAAACTCATTTTATGGCAGTGGTTCAAGAAGTTGCTCTTTATATTTACTTATTTCATCTTTCTCAATGACTTTCCTTGATTTTTTCTGCTAGTATTGTAAATTATAGATATTCCATAGTGCAAACATGTAGACGTAGTTGTATATAAAACTAGACATAGTGCATTTATGCACTGCAGGGACCATGGATAAGGAGATCAGTTTTGCAATAACTGATGTTTGAAAATTTAGAATTTCTGTTGTTTGATTTCTAGCTTCAAAGTCGATCAGAGATTTTATCATCCAATAACTTCATCTTCCATAATCAAACCAAAATTGCATACCTACAAACTCTCCTTGATTAGCGCCAATATGGAGATGCAAAATGATCGATCCCGCACCTCTCACATGCTAAGCGAGCGCTCTACCACTTGAGCTACATCCCCAGTGGGAACACCATCGACAGTGGGAACATATCGACAGCAATTTTAATTGCATCCAGTTGCCAAACATTTCCGTCCCTGATGCACTTGCACAAATGCAGACAAGCTTACTTTCGTTTTCGTGAAATTTGCCTTAATCCCCAAGTTTCGACATTTGTTATAATTTTACACCCTTAGAGCATGATGTAAATATGTTCGGAAATAGGCATAATGGCAGCAGTCATAAATTAAAGATTATCATTAGCTCTAAGGATATAGACATTCTGTACACGAAAAATAACATACAAGGAAGATTATAAGTGAAAGTATTTTATTAAGGTAGTAAGGACTGAAAAGTAGATGGTGGGGGGAGAGCAAAATGGAAAGAATTGGCACACTACATTTGTGTTAAATCATATCTTTCTTTGGTTCTACAATTTTTCTTATAGCTAGGTTGTATTACTTTGAATTGTTAAGATGTTTAAAATACTGCATAATAAAAAAAGGATATAACTTTTTATTTAATGTTATTTTTTTCGGTACACTTCTTTATCACAGTTTTAATGGATTATATGATATACTTAATAGAATTATAGCCTTTCTGGCATTTAAAGAATAACACATAGGTAAATGTAAGGGGCTGTGATTTTATGAAAGGGAGACAGTGATGGTGTATGAGAAAAAGGATACAGATATAATCTTGCAGATTAATGGTGCTTCCATGTAGGAGATATTTGGCAATTGATAGGTGGTTCCCAAAGTGATTTGTAGCTTAAATTGTAGAGTAACATGCTTAAGAAAAGTACCTTTTTTTTTAAAGTTGTGATCATGAGTCAAAAATTATTAATGCTAACAATTTAACTCAGTTGAATAATTCAATTACTAAACTACTACATTTGATCATTATATGAATCTGATTATATTCTTCATGGCCCAAAACTAAAAACTAGAATCAAAAGTCGTCCTGGAGATGCGGGGTATCGATCCCCGTACCTCTCACATGCTAAGCGAGCGCTCTACCATTTGAGCTACATCCCCTGTGGGTTGAGGGATGGACAGTGTGACCAGGATTGGCAACACTGTCTCTTACACTTGGTTGCCAAGTATTATAATTTCTCTAGATGCTGTTGGTTCATAACCAGGATATTTTCTATTTTAATTTAATAAAATTATTGCCATATTTTCTTTAAATTCGAATGCTGCACCTTCCTATTAATTTATTTTTGTGATTTATACACGAATTTAAGGAACTAGACAAATTAAAATTACTGGTATACACATTCAAAGGTATCAGGCAATTTCATAAACCAAATTAATATATCTTGTTCTGTTGGGTAAGACTTATTTGTTATATTTACGTGCCATGTTTTATAAAAAATGCAATCATGGCCTAAATTATTTTAAATTTCGATAATGACACAGCACTCCAAGCAATTTTTATGCTATACATTATCATTACAAGCACACCTTTCAGTTGAAATTTCCAGTGGATGCTTGGGTTTTGCATACCATGTAGAAGGTTGTGTGCTAAACTGACATTCCCTTGAAATTCTGATACCATGCCAGTGCAATAAAGCACTAATAGTATGCTTTCTCTAAGATCATTTTGTGTATTTAGAAACAGCACTGATTTAAAACTTGGTCTTTAATGAATAATATTTCAGCATAAATAGAATCTCTGACATAAGAAGAATACAGATGTTAGCTAATGTTAATAATCAAAATACAGTGATATGTTTATGATTAATGCTTGCTTGTTTCTAATCTGTATCTCCATTTTAAAGTGAGAAAAACTATTCTGAAGGTCTGGGTTTTTCTAGTTTTCAAAATTTTTGCATATAGTCTTATAATATATTTTATACACATAGTAAATAAATTTGAAAAGCTGGTTATAGATAATAAGATTCCTGTTGACAATATTTAGGAAAATTAATTTAACATGTTATTCAAAGACATGGATTGTTTTCAAGGAAAACAGTAATGGATGTTTTATTATTATAATCCTTGCATCTTTAAAGATAGAAAACTAACTTTCTAAAGAGAGTAGAGGCGAATGAAAGATCTGGCAACCACCACAGTCATGTGATACAGGGCATAGTACACATGTCACAGTGATTGCTAGCATGAACAGAAGTCATCTTGGAGATGCGGTGTATCGACCCCCATACCTTTCACATGCTAAGCGAGCGCTCTACCATTTGAGCTACATCCCCAGTGGGAACACCATCGAAAGTGGGAACACGTCGATGGCAATTTTTATTGCATTCAGTTGCCAAACATTTCCATATCTGATTCACTTGCCACATATGCAGACATGTTTACTTTTGTTGTTTGTGAAATTTGCCTTAATCCCAAAGTTTCCACATTTTTTATGTTTTTACATGTTAGAGCATGATATAAATATATGTCCTGAAATGGGCATAACTGCAGCAGTCATAAATCAAAGATTATTATTAGCTCTAAGGTTGTGGACATTCTTTACAAGAAAACTAACATACAAGGAGGATTATGAATGCAAGCATTTTATAAAGGTAGTAAGGATTGAAAGGTGAAAGGTGGGGGAGAGCATAATGGAAAGAATTGACACACTACATTTATGTTAAATCATATATTTCTTTGGTTTTGCAGTTTTGTTATGGTTAGGTTGCATTATCTTGAATTGTTAAAAGATATTTGAAATACTGCATAATAAAGAAAGGATATCACTTTATCTCATGTTATTTTTTTATGTACACTTCTTCATTACAGTTTTAATGGATTTTATATATATACTTGATAGGATTATAGCCTTTCCGGCATTTAAAGGACGACACATAGGTAAATGTAAGGGCTGTGATTTTATGAAAGGGAGAAAGTGGTAGCATATGAGAAAGAGGATAGAGATAGGATCTTATAGATTAATGCTATTTCCATGTAGAAGATATTTGGAAATTGACAGATGGCTCCCTAATGTGATCTGTAGCTCAAATAATAGAGTAGTGCTTAGGAAAAGTACATTTTTTTAAAGCTGTGATCATGAGTCAAAAGTTATCAATACAGACAATTGAACTCAGTTTAATAATTTAATTACTAAACTGCTACATTTGATAATTTTATTATGAATCTGATTATATTTGTCATGGCCCAAAACTAAGAACTAGAAGGAAAAGTCGTCCTGGAGATGCGGGTATCGATCCCGTACCTCTCACATGCTAATGAGCGCTCTACCATTTGAGCTACATCCCTGTGGGAACACTTCAGATAGTGGGAACAAGATTGGCAACACTGTCTGTTTCACTACTTTGCCAAATATTTCCCTTAATGCTATTGGCTCATAACCAGGATTTTTGCTTTCTCGCTATCAAATTAATTTCATAATTCTTTAACTTTCAGTGCTGCTTATTTCCGGTATTATTTTTTTTAAATATGGAAATATTGAAAATTAAGATGCATTTTTAAACCCATTCAAAGGTACTTTAATCAGCACATTATGAGTCAGCATTATTCTTTTACAGTCTGACAAACCTCAATCCCTTGGATTACTAATATATACCCAGACAAGATCAGAAATAGTGCAGCAGATAATTGCATATTTCATAAGAATCGTTCAGATAGTGAAACAAGCATGAAATTTTGCACAAGTGCTCTTTAAAGTTCCTCTATCAGAAAAGGGCGCTGGCCACGCAAAAAATTTAATATGGCGGCCAAATTCAAGATGGCGGCCAGTATCGACAGATTTTGGCTAATTTTTCACTAGAATGGCATGTATTTGCTTCTAGCATTATGGTAAAGCTCTTCCATACTATTTCTTGTGAATATTATGTTTCTGTAGCTTCCCAGTACAGTTTACCTTTAAATATAGGGGCTATATGGCTGCCAAGAAAAGGTAGAAACAATAATTATAATGAGAAATAATGCCTGTTCAACAATTATCGTTTTAAGCATGGATCTTGGTTTCTGTGGTTTTAGATGCTAATGAGGCCATCTCTTTCGAATAACTCATCAATTTTGAAGGAAAATTAATAAATGTAAAAGAGTGTATGTCTGCACACAACCAGGGCACACTGGTGACATCACTGCTGTGTAACTCAGCATGGGGTTCAGTGCCAGCTAATCCAGCTTTACTAATCCTGTAGTCTTAGACTAGTAGTTGTAGTATAGTTTAGTTTAGTGTCCCAAATGCTTTCTAACAGCCCCAGACCAGCTATAGTTAGATAGCCGCACCTGAATAGACAGGATGTGCCAGCGCGGGAGAGCCGAGCCAAGGGTATGGGGCTGTACATGATGGTTCATGTACTTACCCGGATGGTGTACAGATCACACGGGACTTAAATGGCACTGGATGAATGATCGGGCTAGGTGTAGGGAGACCGAACCTAGTTGAATCCCATACAGGAATGTGTGCTTTGTTTAAGGTGGTAAAAGGATAACCCTCGGCCTTAATCAAAAAGTGAAATCATGGCAGAATGTGATGCCAATCCAATATTGAGCAGTAGAAAAACAAACTGGAGTTTGTGTTGTCTTTGTCAGAAGGACAAAGAGGTGAGCACTTGACATCACCTCCAAGTCATCATGTCCTAGACCATGATGGGTACACAATGCTGGCAAGGAACATTCCCATGTTCAGTGAAATTAATGAAATGCCACTGATAATGGATCCAGCAAGGCTGGATGAAGGTGATGGCATAGAGGCCACTCTCAGGAAAAATGCAGCAAAATACCATGTGAACTGTCGCTTTGTTTAACAACACTAAACTGGACCGTGCAAGAAAGCGACAATCCAATGACCAGACCAGCAACACTGAGACTAGTCGTTTTGCGCCAACCAGTCATGACAATGAAGTTTGCATTTTCTGAGAAAGTGGCACCTGCATCTGATCTCAGACAGGCTAGTACTAAGGGCCTTGACTTGAAATTGCGTGAATGTGCAGAGATACTTAGTGATGGCAAGCTCCTTGCTAAGTTGACTGGTGGGGATGTCATTGCACAGGAGTTTAAGTATCACCATGCCTGTCTTTGTGCCCTCTACAACAGAAAAAGGTCCTACCTGAGGAGCCTTGAGAAAGACCAAGGTAGCACTGAGTCAGAATCAGATGTGTATCCACTAGTTCTGCCAGAACTGATGACATACATTGTTGAAAACAACCTTTGTTCAGATGATCCAGTCACATTTCGGCTGGCAGATATTTGCCACCTCTACCAACAACGTCTGGAACAATTAGGTGTAGAGTCACCAAGTGTAAATTCCACGAGACTCAAAGACAAACTTCTGGCAGAAATTCCAGAACTTGAGGCTCATAAATCTGGCAGAGATGTATTACTTGCATTTCAAAGGATGTGGGAAAAGCACTTGCTCAATCATCTGATCTTTCAGAGGCAGTTATCATTGCTAAAGCAGCAAATATTCTCAGAAAGTCTATACTTGATCATCAGTCACGGTTTGATGGCACATTTTCTGAGGCTTGTGTACGAAATTCTGTGCCTCCTCTCCTGCTCCAGTTTGTAGGGATGGTTGAGCATGGGGCTGACATCAAGTCACAGTTACGATTTGGAGCATCAAAGTCAGACCAGGCCATTGCACAGCTCATGCAGTTCAACTGCTACTCCCCGATACAAAGAGGAGCAACAACTCATAGACACTCCAAAGACAGAGAAACACCATTCCCAGTCTACATGGGACTCTCAGTCTATGCCAAAACCAGGAAGAGAAACCTGGTTGAAATGCTACATCAGTATGGCCTCAGTATCTCTTATGACAGAGTACTGGAGGTCTCTGCACAGTTAGGAGATGCCACAGTTAGCAAATATGTGGAGGAGGGTGTGGTCTGTCCCCAGTACTGCGAAAAGGGTTGTTCACCACTGCAGTGATGGACAACATCGACCACAACCCATCTGCAACTACTGCCACTACCTCCTTCCATGGAACTAGCATCTCCATATTTCAGCACCCCACCAAGGAGAACACTGGACAGGAAAGACAGCAACTAAAGTTTGCACCTGAGAAAGTGAGGTCGGTGCCTGAATTGCCGGACACATTCACAAACATCTCACCAGCTTCCTTTCAAACAAAGAACCCTGTGCCACCAAACACTGCAATACCAAAGCCACCCACAGATATCTTGGGGCCACAGCTTGCACTGGAGTATCAGTGGCTAACAAGGTCATAGTCACCCAGGAAATAGATGATGCAGTGAATCTGACGTGGTCAGCTCATCACGCTTCAATGAAGAGAAGCCCAGAATTTGAAGTAACCATAACTTCATTGCTTCCTCTCCTGCGTGATCAGGCTCATTCTGTTGCTACGATCAAACACGTGATGCAGAAAGTGCAGGATGTCACTGATTTTCTGAACCCTGGCCAGATACCCATAATCACAGCTGATCAGCCAATCTATGCCGTAGCAAAGCAGGTGCAGTGGCAGTGGCCTGATCAGTATGGCGAAGACAAGTATCTGGTAATGTTTGGTGGTCTGCACATTGAGATGGCAGCAATGACATCTCTTGGTACTCTTCTTCATGGCAGTGGTTGGACAGGAGCTCTGGTGGAGGCAGGAGTTGCTTCATCTGGAACTGCAGAATCCTTCCTGTCAGCTGCAAGTGTAACCAGGACACGGCAGATGCACCAGGTTACAGCCTCTAGTTTGTACAAACTCCTGAGGACAGCATACACTGACTACTGTGCTGAGAAAGCAAACAACAATGAGCAGGCATTAGAGTTTGAGGAGTGGTGTGACCTTCGAAGACAAAGAGTCCACAGTTCCACTTCTGGCACATGGTGTTGTCTATGGAACTTGTGATATTCCTACTGATCAGGTCCTTCCGTGAAATTTTGTCCTCTACTGCCAGGCATTGCATGAGCTGATACCTTAGACTTGATATGTTTGCCAGAAAACAAAGGGCATATGAGGCCATTCCACCAAACCAGGAGCTCTCCTCCAACACACCAAGCGTGCTGCGTACCAGGCTGGTTGTGTGTGGGGGCAGGCCACCCAGTGTCAGCCACAGCCAGAGAACCCTGCTGAGTGGGGATGGCAAAAAGTCTGGTGAAGCATGGCAAGTCCTCTGGACAACCAACTCGCCCTTAGCCAAGAGTTGCCAACAGCTTACAAATGTGGATGCAAAGCAGGCTGTCGGGAAAGGTGCAAGTGCTACAAGCTGGGTCTTCCCTGCACAGCTCTGTGCACTTGCAAATGTGAAGTCTAGATAAATATTGCCCTCTCTTCAGTAGATAATCTATTGGCATCCAACGTGTCATGCTATGCCTACCTTCTTATCCTCGAATTTTTCAAAGGTGTAGGTTGAGAGACCTATACATAATTGATAACGTTTAGTCCGTTTTCTCTTTTTTCTTTTTATGGTTACAGTCTTAGACACAATGTTGTATGTGACCATACCATTACTATTTCAGTTGAAAATAGCATATTAGTTAAACTGTCTGATCACATGAATATACCATTAAATAAAAACAGTTGGTCTCTATGTCTGCTAGCTGTGGATAAAAAAACTTTTATGGCAACCATTTTTCAGCCATCTTGGTTACAATTCATTTAGTAAGGGTTTTCAATAAAATGTGTGGTATGGAACATTTTTATAACCTAAAAGTCGAGGTTTAAAAAAAAAATGGCATATTCCATCCAATAGATGCTCCCAAACCAGTGAATCTCAACATAGATGGCGGCCATTTTGAAAAATAGCCGCCATCTTGGATTTCAGGTGGCCAGCGCCCTTTTCTAAGAGAGCGTAGTCTTAGGAATGTTTGTGCACCCATGCTTGTTTCACTATCTGAACGATTTTTGGCAATCTGCTGCACTATATCTGAAAAGCACCTTATCTTAATATTTTTTCTTGAATAATACAAAGGCATCGTATGAAGTCTTTAAAAAAAACCACAACAACGACAGCAACAGAAATAATAGAGGTACCATTATATATGTATGATCAGTACTCTCTTGTCTCTGATCATAATGATTCTTTAAATGTGAAAAAAACTATATCCACAGTTTTTGGCTATTTGTTACGTTTTAGACATTGCTTGCATCTAATTTTATAGTTCAATCAACTTGACATCGATGTATGAAAGATCTACAGAAGACCTGTAGAAGACCCAAGAAATCCTAGAGAAAGTTAATAGTTGAAGACATAGACCTGAAAGGAGTTAAGGTAGAAAGCTCACAAGACAAGAGTGGAAAAAACTCATTTTATGGCATTGGTTCAAGAAGTTGCTATTTCTTATATTTACCTATTTCATCTACCTCAATGACTTTCCTTGATTTTTCTGCTAGCATCGTAAACATATTCCATAGTACAAAAATTTAGACGTAGTTGTATATAAAACTAGACATAGTACATTTATGCATTTCAGGGACCATGGATAAGGAGATCAGTTTGAAATAGCTGATAGTTAAAATTTAGAATTTCTGTTGTTTGACTTCTAGCTTCAAAGTGAATCAGAGATTTTTTCATCCATAAACTTCATCTCCCATAATCAAACCAAAATTGCATACCTATGAATTCTCTAGATTAAACTCAATATGGAGATGCGGGGTATCGATCCCCGTACCTCTCACATGCTAAGCGAGCGCTCTACCATTTGAGCTACATCCCCAGTGGGAACACCATCAAAAGTGGGAACACTCCGACGGCAATTTTTATTGCATTCATTTGCGAAACATTTCTGTGTCTGATGCACTTGCCACATATGCAGACATGTTTATTTTCGTTGTTTGTAAAATTTGCCTTAATCCCCAAGTTTCCACATTTTTTATGTTTTTACACGTTAGAGCATGATATAAATATGTCCTGAAATGGTCATAATTACAGCAGTCATAAATCAAAGATTATCATTAGCTCTAAGGTTGTAGACATTCTGTACATGAAAACTAACATACAAGGAGGATTATGAACGTAAGCATTTTATAAACGTAGTAAGGATAGAAAGGTGGAATGTGGGGGGAGAGCATAATGGAAAGAATTGACACACTACATTTATGTAAAATCATATCTTTCTTTGGTTTTGCAATTTTTGTTATGGTTAGGTTGCATTATTTTGAATTGTTAAAAGATATTTGAAGTACTGCATAATAAAAAAATGATATAAATTTTTATATCATGTTATTTTTTTCTGTACGCTTCTTTATCACAGTTTTAATGGATTATATGATATACTTAATAGAATTATAGCTTTCCGGCATTTAAAGGACAATACATAGGTAAATGTAAGGGCTTTGATTTTATGAAAGGGAGAAAGTGGTGGCATATGAGAAAGAGGATAGAGATAGGACCTTATAGATTGATGTTACTTCCATGCAGGAGATATTTGGAAATTAAGAGATGGCTTCCTAATGTGATTTGTAGCTTAAATTGTAGAGTAGTGCTTAGGAAAATTACATTTTTTTTAAAGCTGTGATCATGAGTCAAAAATTATTAATACAGACAATTTAACTCAGTTTAATCATTTAATTACTAATCTGCTACATTTGATCATTATATTATGAATCTGATTATATTCATCATGGCCCAAAACTAAGAACTAGAAGGAAATGTCGTCCTGGAGATGCGGGGTATCGATCCCCGTACCTCTCACATGCTAAGCGAGCGCTCTACCATTTGAGCTACATCCCCTGTGGGAACACTTCACATAGTGGAAACAAGATTGGCAACACTGTCTGTTTCACTACTTTGCCAAATATTTCCCTTAATGCTATTGGCTCATAACCAGGATTTTTGCTTTCTCGCTATAAAATTAATTTCATAATTCTTTAACTTTCCATGCTGCTTACTTCAGTATTATTTTTTCTAAATATATGGAAATATTGAAAATTAAGATGCGTTTTTATACCCATTCAAGGGTACCAGACACTTTAATCAGCACATTATGAGTCAGCATTATTCTGTTACAGTCTGACAAACCTCAAGTGAATGCTGCCGAATTCTCATTCCTTTGGATTACTAATATATACCCAGACAAGATCAGAAATCACCCAAGGCATATTTTCTTTAAGACTGTTTGGGTATCTGAAAAGCACCTTATCTTAATATTTTTTTCTTGAATAATACAAAGGCATCGTATGAAGTCTTTAAAAACAACCACAACAACGACAGCAGCAGAAATAATAGAGGTACCATTATATATGTATGATCAGTACTCTCTTGTCTCTGATCATAATGATTCTTTAAATGTGAATAAAACTAAATCCACAGTTTTTGGCTATTTGTTACGTTTTAGACATTGCTTGCATCTAATTTTATAGTTCAATCAACTTGACATCGATGTATGAAAGATCTGCAGAAGACTTGTAGAAGACCAGGAAATCCTAGGGAAAGTGAATAGTTGAAGACATAGACCTGAAAGGAGTTAAGGTGAGAAAAACTCACAAGACAAGAGTGGAAAAAACTCATTTTATGGCATTGGTTCAGGAAGTTGCTATTTCTTATATTTACTTATTTCATCTTCCTCCAATGACTTTCCTTGATTTTTTCTGTTAGCATCGTAAATTATACATATTCCATAATACAAAAATTTAGACGTAGTTGTATATCATATAAAACTAGACAGTACATTAATGCATTTCGGGGACCACGGATAGGAGATCAGTCTGGAAATAACTGATAGTTAAAATGTAGAATTTCTGTTGTTTGACTTCTAGTTTCAAAGTCGATCAGAGATTTTATCGTCCATAAACTTCAGCTTTCATAATCAAACCGAAATTGCACACCTATGAATTCCCCTGATTAAACTCAATATGGAGATGCGGGGTATCGATCCCCGTACCTCTCACATGCTAAGCGGCGCTCTACCATTTGAGCTACATCCCCAGTGGGAACACTATCGAAAGTGGGAACACTCCGACGGCAATTTTATTGCATTCATTTTGCCAAACATTTCCGTCTCTGATGCACTTGCCACATATGCAGACATGTTTATTTTCGTTGTTTGTGAAATTTGCCTTAATCCCCAAGTTTCCACATTTTTAATGTTTTTACACGTTAGAGCATGATATAAATATGTCCTGAAATGGGCATAATTACAGCAGTCATAAATCAAAGATTATCATTAGCTCGAAGGTTGTAGACATTCTGTACATGAAAACTAACATACAAGGAGGATTATGAATGTAAGCATTTTATAAACGTAGTAAGGATAGAAAGGTGGAATGTGGGGGAGAGCATAATGGAAAGAATTGACACACTGCATTTATGTTAAATCATGTCTTTCTTTGATTTTGCAATTTTGTTATGGTTAGGTTGCATTATTTTGAATTGTTAAAAGATATTTGAAATACTGCATAATAAAAAGATATAACTTTTTATCTCATGTTATTTTTTCTGTACACTTCTTTATCACAGTTTTAATGGATTATATATATACTTGAAAGAATTGTAGTATTTCCGGCATTTAAAGGACAACACATAGGTAAATGTAAGGGACTTGATTTTATGAAAGGGAGAAAGTAGTGGCATATGAGAAAGAGGATAGAGATAGGATCTTATAGATTAATTGTAATTCCATGCAGGAGATATCTGGAAATTGAGAGATGGCTTCTTAATGTGATTTGTAGCTTAAATTGTAGAGTAGTGCTTAGGAAAATTACATTTTTTTAAAGCTGTGATCATGGGTAAAAATCATTAATACAGACAATTTAACTCAGTTTAATCATTTAATTACTAATCTGCTACATTTGATCATTATATTATGAATCTGATTATATTCATCATGGCCCAAAACTAAGAACTAGAAGGAAAAGTCGTCCTGGAGATGCGGGTATCGATCCCATTACCTCTCACATGCTAATGAGCGCTCTACCACTTGAGCTACATCCCTGTGGGAACACTTCAGATAGTGGAAACAAGATTGGCAACACTGTCTGTTTCACTACTTTGCCAAATATTTCCCTTAATGCTATTGGCTCATAACCAGGATTTTTGCTTTCTCGCCATAAAATTAATTTCATAATTCTTTAACTTGCCATGCTGCTTACTTCCAGTATTATTTTTTTCTAAATATATGGAAATATTGAAAATTAAGATGCGTTTTTATACCCATTCAAGGGTACCAGACACTTTAATCAGCACATTATGAGTCAGCATTATTCTGTTACAGTCTGACAAACCTCAAGTGAATGCTGCCGAATTCTCATTCCCTTGGATTACTAATATATACCCAGACAAGATCAGAAATCACCCAAGGCATATTTTCTTTAAGACTATTTGGGTATCTGAAAAGCACCCTATTTTAATATTTTTTTCTTGAATAATACAAAGGCATCATATGAAGTCTTTAAAAAAACCACAACAACGACAGCAGCAGAAATAATAGAGGTACCATAATATTTGTATGATCAGTACTGTCTTGTCTCTGATCATAATGATTCTTTAAATGTGAAAAAACTATATCCACAGTTTTTGGCTATTTGTTACGTTTTAGACATTGCTTGCATCTAATTTTATAGTTCAGTCAACTTAACATCGATGTATGAAAAATCTGCAGAAGACCTGTAGAAGACCCAAGAAATCCTAGAGAAAGTGAATAGTTGAAGACATAGACCTGAAAGGAGTTAAGGTAGAAAGCTCACAAGACAAGAGTGGAAAAAACTCATTTTATGGCATTGGTTCTAGAAGTTGCTATTTCTTATATTTACTTATTTCATCTTCCTCCAATGACTTTCCGTGATTTTTTCTGTTAGCATCGTAATTATACATATTCCATAATACAAAAATGTAGACGTAGTTGTATATAAAACTAGACGTAGTACATTTATGCATTTCAGGGACCATGGATAAGGAGATCAGTCTGGAAATAACTGATAGTTAAAATTTAGAATTTCTGTTGTTTGACTTCTAGTTTCAAAGTCGATCAGAGATTTTATCATCCATAAACTTCATCTTTCATAATATAACCGAAATTGCACACCAATGAATTCTCCTTGATTAAAGTCAATATGGAGATGCGGGGTATCGATCCCGTACCTCTCACATGCTAATGCGGCGCTCTACCATTTGAGCTACATCCCCAGTGGGAACACTCTCCGACGGCAATTTTATTGCATTCATTTGCCAAACATTTCCGTCTCTGATGCACTTGCCACATATGCAGACATGTTTACTTTCGTTGTTTGTGAAATTTGCCTTAATCCCCAAGTTTCCACATTTTTAATGTTTTTACACGTTAGAGCATAATATAAATATGTCCTGAAATGGGCATAATTACAGCAGTCATAAATCAAAGATTATCATTAGCTCGAATGTTGTAGACATTCTGTATATGAAAACTAACATAGCCTACAAGGAGGATTATGAATGTAAGCATTTTATAAACGTAGTAAGGATAGAAAGGTGGAATGTGGGGGAAGAGCATAATGGAAAGAATTGACACACTGCATTTATGTTAAATCATATCTTTCTTTGATTTTGCAATTTTGTTATGGTTAGGTTGCATTATTTTGAATTGTTAAAAGATATTTGAAATACTGCATAATAAAAAAGATGTAACTTTTTATCTCATGTTATTTTTTTCTGTACACTTCTTTATCACAGTTTTAATGGATTATATATACTTGAAAGAATTGTAGTATTTCCGGCATTTAAAGGACAACACATAGGTAAATGTAAGGGACTTGATTTTATGAAAGGGAGAAAGTAGTGGCATATGAGAAAGAGGATAGAATAGGATCTTATAGATTAATTGTACTTCCATGCAGGAGATATTTGGAAATTGAGAGATGGCTTCCCTAATGTGATTTGTAGCTTAAATTGTAGAGTAGTGCTTAGGAAAATTACATTTTTTTAAGCTGTGATCATGGGTAAAAAATCATTAATACAGACAATTTAACTCAGTTTAATCATTTAGTTTAATCATTTAATTACTAATCTGCTACATTTGATCATTATATTATGAATCTGATTATATTCATCATGGCCCAAAACTAAAAACTAAAAAGGAAAAGTCGTCCTGGAGATGCGGGGTATCGATCCCCGTACCTCTCACATGCTAAGCGAGCGCTCTACCACTTGAGCTACATCCCCTGTGGGAACACTTCAGATAGTGGAAACAAGATTGGCAACACTGTCTGTTTCACTACTTTGCCAAATATTTCCCTTAATGCTATTGGCTCATAACCAGGATTTTTGCTTTCTCGCTATAAAATTAATTTCATAATTCTTTAACTTTCCATGCTGCTTACTTCCAGTATTATTTTTCTAAATATATGGAAATATTGAAAATTAATATGCGCTTTTATACCCATTCAAGGGTACCAGACACTTTAATCAGCACATTATGAGTCAGCATTATTCTGTTACAGTCTGACAAACCTCAAGTGAATGCTGCCGAATTCTCATTCCCTTGGATTACTAATTTATACCCAGACAAGATCAGAAATCACCCAAGGCATATTTTCTTTAAGACTATTTGGGTATCTGAAAAGCACCCTATCTTAATATTTTTTTCTTGAATAATACAAAGGCATCATATGAAGTCTTTAAAAAAACCACAACAACGACAGCAGCAGAAATAATAGAGGTACCATAATATTTGTATTATCAGTACTGTCGTGTCTCTGATCATAATGATTCTTTAAATATGAAAAAACTAAATCCACAGTTTTTGGCTATTTTGTTACGTTTTAGACATTGCTTGCATCTAATTTTATAGTTCAATCAACTTGACATCGATGTATGAAAGATCTGCAGAAGACTTGTAGAAGACCCAGGAAATCCTAGGGAAAGTGAATAGTTGAAGACGTAGACCTGAAAGGAGTTAAGGTAGAAAGCTCACAAGACAAGGGTGGAAAAAACTCATTTTATGGCATTGGTTCAAGAAGTTGCTATTTCTTATATTTACTTATTTCATCTTCCTCCAATGACTTTCCTTGATTTTTTCTGTTAGCATCGTAAATTATACATATTCCATAATACAAAAATTTAGACGTAGTTGTATATAAAACTAGACGTAGTACATTTATGCATTTCAGGGACCATGGATAAGGAGATCAGTCTGGAAATAACTGATGGTTAAAATTTAGAATTTCTGTTGTTTGACTTCTAGTTTCAAAGTCGATCAGGGATTTTATCATCCATAAACTTCACCTTTCATAATATAACCGAAATTGCACACCAATGAATTCTCCTTGATTAAAGTCAATATGGAGATGCGGGGTATCGATCCCCGTACCTCTCACATGCTAAGCGAGCGCTCTACCATTTGAGCTACATCCCCAGTGGGAACACCATCGAAAGTGGGAACACTCTCCGACGGCAATTTTTATTGCATTCATTTGCCAAACATTTCCGTCTCTGATGCACTTGCCACATATGCAGACATGTTTACTTTCGTTGTTTGTGAAATTTGCCTTAATCCCAAAGTTTCCACATTTTTAATGTTTTTACACGTTAGAGCATGATATAAATATGTCCTGAAATGGGCATAATTACAGCAGTCATAAATCAAAGATTATCATTAGCTCGAAGGTTGTAGACATTCTGTACAGGAAAACTAACATAGCCTACAAGGAGGATTATGAATTTAAGCATTTTATAAACGTAGTAAGGATAGAAAGGTGGAATGTGGGGGGAGAGCATAATGGAAAGAATTGACACACTGCATTTATGTTAAATCATATCTTTCTTTGATTTTGCAATTTTGTTATGGTTAGGTTGCATTATTTTGAATTGTTAAAAGATATTTGAAATACTGCATAATAAAAAAGATATAACTTTTTATCTCATGTTATTTTTTTCTGTACACTTCTTTATCACAGTTTTAATGGATTATATATACTTGAAAGAATTGTAGTATTTCCGGCATTTAAAGGACAACACATAGGTAAATGTAAGGGACTTGATTTTATGAAAGGGAGAAAGTAGTGGCATATGAGAAAGAGGATAGAGATAGGATCTTATAGATTAATTATACTTCCATGCAGGAGATATTTGGAAATTGAGAGATGGCTTCCTAATGTGATTTGTAGCTTAAATTGTAGAGTAGTGCTTAGGAAAATTACATTTTTTTTAAAGCTGTGATCATGGGTAAAAAATCATTAATACAGACAATTTAACTCAGTTTAATCATTTAATTACTAATCTGCTACATTTGATCATTATATTATGAATCTGATTATATTCATCATGGCCCAAAACTAAGAACTAGAAGGAAAAGTCGTCCTGGAGATGCGGGGTATCGATCCCCGTACCTCTCACATGCTAAGCGAGCGCTCTACCACTTGAGCTACATCCCCTGTGGGAACACTTCAGATAGTGGAAACAAGATTGGCAACACTGTCTGTTTCACTACTTTGCCAAATATTTCCCTTAATGCTATTGGCTCATAACCAGGATTTTTGCTTTCTCGCTATAAAATTAATTTCATAATTCTTTAACTTGCCATGCTGCTTACTTCCAGTATTATTTTTTCTAAATATATGGAAATATTGAAAATTAAGATGCGCTTTTATACCCATTCAATGGTACCAGACACTTTAATCAGCACATTATGAGTCAGCATTATTCTGTTACAGTCTGACAAACCTCAAGTGAATGCTGCCGAATTCTCATTCCCTTGGATTACTAATTTATACCCAGACAAGATCAGAAATCACCCAAGGCATATTTTCTTTAAGACTATTTGGGTATCTGAAAAGCACCCTATCTTAATATTTTTTTCTTGAATAATACAAAGGCATCATATGAAGTCTTTAAAAAAACCACAACAACGACAGCAGCAGAAATAATAGAGGTACCATAATATTTGTATTATCAGTACTGTCGTGTCTCTGATCATAATGATTCTTTAAATGTGAAAAAACTAAATCCACAGTTTTTGGCTATTTTGTTACGTTTTAGACATTGCTTGCATCTAATTTTATAGTTCAATCAACTTGACATCGATGTATGAAAGATCTGCAGAAGACTTGTAGAAGACCCAGGAAATCCTAGGAGAAAGTGAATAGTTGAAGACGTAGACCTGAAAGGAGTTAAGGTAGAAAGCTCACAAGACAAGAGTGGAAAAAACTCATTTTATGGCATTGGTTCAAGAAGTTGCTATTTCTTATATTTACTTATTTCATCTTCCTCCAATGACTTTCCTTGAATTTTCTGTTAGCATCGTAAATTATACATATTCCATAATACAAAAATGTAGACGTAGTTGTATATAAAACTAGACGTAGTACATTTATGCATTTCAGGGACTATGGATAAGGAGATCAGTCTGGAAATAACGGGTAGTTAAAATTTAGAATTTCTGTTGTTTGACTTCTAGCTTCAAAGTCAATCAGAGATTTTATCATCCATAAACTTCATCTTCCATAATCAAACCGAAATTGCATACCTATTAATTCTCCTAGATTAAAGTCAATTTGGAGATGCAGGGTATCTATCCCCGTACCTCTCACATGCTAAGCGAGCGCTCTACCATTTGAGCTACACCCCAGTGGGAACACCATCGAAAGTGGGAACACTCTCCGACGGCAATTTTTATTGCATTCAGTTGCCAAACATTTCCGTCTCTGATGCACTTGCCACATATGCAGACATGTTTATTTTCGTTGTTTGTGAAATTTGCCTTAATCCCCAAGTTTCCACATGTTTTATGTTTTTACACGTGAGAACATAATATAAATATGTCCTGAAATGGGCATAATTGCAGTAGTCATAAATCAAAGATTATCATTAGCTCGAAGGTTGTAGACATTCTGTACATGAAAACTAACATACAAGGAGGATTATGAATGTAAGTATTTTATAAAGGTAGTAAGGATAGAAAGGTGGAAGATGGTGGGAGAGCATAATGGAAAGAATTGACAGACTACATTTATGTAAAATCATATCTTTCTTTGGTTTTGCAATTTTTGTTATGGTTAGGTTGCATTATTTTGAATTGTTAAAAGATATTTGAAGTACTGCATAATAAAAAAAGGATATAAATTTTTATCTCATGTTATTTTTTTCTGTACACTTCTTTATCACAGTTTTAATGGATTATATGATATACTTAATAGAATTATAGCTTTCCGACATTTAAAGGACAATACATAGGTAAATGTAAGGGTCTTGATTTTATGAAAGGGAGAAAGTGGTGGCATATGAGAAAGAGGATAGAGATAGGATCTTATAGATTGATGGTACTTCCATGCAGGAGATATTTGGAAATTGACAGATGGCTCCCTAATGTGATTTGTAGCTTAAATAGTAGAGCAGTGCTTAGGAAAAGTACATTTTTTTTAAAGCTTTGATCATGAGTCAAAAATTATTAATACAGACAATTTAACTCAGTTTAATCATTTAATTACTAATCTGCTACATTTGATCATTATATTATGAACCTGATTATGTTCGTCATAGCCCAAAACTAAGAACTAGAAGGAAAAGTCGTCCTGGAGATGCGGGGTATCGATCCCCGTACCTCTCACATGCTAAGCGAGCGCTCTACCATTTGAGCTACATCCCCTGTGGGAACACTTCAGACAGTGGAAACAAGATTGGCAACACTGCCTGTTGTTGCACTACTTTGCCAAATATTTCCCTGAATACTATTGGTTCATAACCAGGATTTTTGCTTTCAGTGCTGCTTATTTCCAGTATTATTTTTTTTTTATGTATGGAAATAATGAAAATTAAGATGCATTTTAAACCCATTCAAGGGTACCAGACACTTTAATCAGCACATTATGAGTCAGCATTATTCTGTTACAGTCTAACAAACCTCAAGCGAATGCTGCTGAATTCTCATTCCCTTGGATTACTAATATATACCCAAACAAGATCATAAATCACCCAAGGCATACTTTCTTTAAGACTTTTTGGGTATCTAAAAAGCACCCTGTCTAAACATTTTTTCCTTGTTTTTTTTTTTTATTTAAAGAAACACAACGGCAGCAGCAGAAATAATACAGGTACCATAATATTTGTATGATCAGTACTCTCTTGTCTCTAATCATAATGATTCTTTAAATGTGAAAAAAAACTATCTCCACAGTTTTTGCCTATTTGTTACGTTTTAGACATTGTTTGCATCTAATTTTATAATTCAATCCACTTAATATCCATATATGAAAGATCTGCAGAAGACCTGTAGAAGACCCAAGAAATCCTAGAGAAAGTGAACAGTTGAAGACATAGACCTGAAAGGAGTTAAGGTAGAAAGATCACAAGGGAAGAATGGAAAAAAAATTCATTTTATAGTAGTGGTTCAAGAAGTTGCTATTTCTTATATTTACTTATTTCATTTTCCTCCAATGACTCTTATTGATTTTTTGGGCTAGTATTGTAAATTATAGATATTCCATAGTACTAAAATTTAGATGTAGTTGTATATAAATCTAGACACAGTATATTTATGTATTTCAGGGACTATGGATAAGGAGATCAGTGTGGCAATAACTGATATTGGGAAATTTAGAACTTCTGTTTTTTTTATTTCTAGCTTTAAAGTCAATCAGAGATTTTATCATCCATAAACTTCATCTTCCATAGTCAAACCGAAATTGCACACCTATGGATTCTCCTTGATTAAAGTCAATATGGAGATGCAGGGTATCGTTCCCTGTACCTCTCACATGCTAAGCGAGCGCTCTACCGTTTGAGCTACATCCCCAGTGGGAACATCATTGAAAGTGGGAACACGTCGACGGCAATTTTTATTGCATTGATTTGCCACACATTTCCGTCTCTGATGCACTTGCCACATATGCAGATACGCTCAATTTTGTTGTTTGTGAAATTCCTTAATCCCCAAATTTCGACATTTGTTATGATTTTACATGTTTAGAACATGATGTAACTATGTCCTGAAATAGGCATAATTGCTGCAGTCATAAGTTAAAGATTATCATTAGCCCGAAGGTTGTAGACATTCTGTGCATGAAAACTAACATACAAGGAGGGTTATAAATGAAAGCATTTTATAAAGGTATTCAGGATTGAGAGGGGGATGGTGGGGGGAGAGCATAATGGAAAGAATTGACACATTACATTTGTGTTAAATCATATCTTTCTTTGATTCTACAATTTTTATTATGTTAAGTTGTATTATTTTGAATTGTTGAAATATTTTTAAAATACTGCATAATAAAAAAGGATGTAATTTTTTATCTTATGTTATTTTTTTGCACACATCTTTATCACAGTTTTTAACATAAAAAGGTTAGCTTCTTTATGGCTAGGTAGGGAGAATCTGTGAACTTCGTTGCCAATGAACATGGTCGTTTTAATGCCATATCAAATAAGCAAATCAGTCAAACCAACCTTCTTCACTGTTTAATATTCTGTGGTTAATTGGCGTTTAAAGGATAACACAAAGGTAAATGTAAGAGGATGTGATTTTATGAAAGGGAGAAAGTGATGGTGTATGAGAAAAAGGATAGAGATATAATCCAGCAGGTTAATGCTACTTCCATGTAGGAGATATTTGGCAATTGACAGGTGCCTCCCTAAAGTGATTTGTAGCTTAGGTAGTAGAGCTGTGCTTAAGAAAGGTACATTTTTTTCAAAGCTGTGACCATGAGTCAAATATTGTTAATGAAGACAGTTTAACTCAATTTAGTAATTTAATTACTAAACTACTATATTTGATCATTATATGAATCTGATTATATTTGTCATGGCTCAAAACTAAGAACTAGAAGGAAAAGTCGTCCTGGAGATGCAGGGTATCGATCCCCGTACCTCTCACATGCTAAGCGAGCGCTCTACCATTTGAGCTACATCCCCTGTGGGAACTTATTCGACTGTGGGAACATGTCGACGGCAAAGTTTATTACATTCAGTTGCCAAATATTTCTTACTCTGGTTCACTGGGTACCTAAGTAGGAACTTTTTCTGTTGGTTCTTTATGAAACTGGCCTAGTTCTCAAATTTCGCATTTTAATATTTTTACAAGATTAGAGAATGATGCAAACATGTCCTGAAATATGCATAATTATAACACTATCATGGCTTAAAGAGTATTATTTAATCTAGCATTCTAGACTTCTGAACATTTAGTCCAACACTCATGATTAACTATGAGTCAGTAATTTGTAAAGGGAGTAAGTTCAAACGTGAGAGAGAGAGAGAGAGAGAGAGAGAGAGAGAGAGAGAGAGAGAGAGAGAGAGAGAAGAAAGAAAATGCTGGCAAAAAACAGTCAGGGAGGGTTACTGGCAATAATTGACACTACCTGTATGTAGTTAGATTTTTCTTAGTTATTTTCAAGTGGTGGTCTGTCTTCACTGTAAATGTTGCTTAATTTTGCATGATACTAAGAATGCTTAAATCCTGAACAAAGTTACAAATATGGAAATTTATTTATATCATGTTACATTGTTTTTTCTGCACATTTCTTCACTATAAATGTTATAAGATAGACCAATCTTTCTGTAGCTAATTTTGTCAGATTACATGCCTATAGTGATTTTGATGCCATATTAAGCAAATCGGTCAATAAGTCTAATTTACAGTGATTTTATGAGATAGAAGATTTATTAATGATGTAAGAGAGAGATGGAATTGCATAAATTAACTATTAAACCACACATACATCTTGAAGAATTGGCCATTGACATTTGGATCCATAGTCAAGACTGACTCTTCCTCTGAGAGTGTAGACTAAATAGCAGAACGTGAATATAATAACCACAGTCCTTTTATTTATGCTGCGGAGATGAGTTGTTAGTTATTGATAGAGGTTATTAAGGCAGTACTTATTTGTACACTTGAATATATTTCATCATGGCCACTGCAAAGCACTGCACCTAAAAGCCGTTCTGGAGATGCGGGGTATCGATCCCCGTACCTCTCACATGCTAAGCGAGCGCTCTACCATTTGAGCTACATCCCCGGTAATTAGCTTGAGGTTGCCAACTCTTTCTCAAGCCAATCTCGGCACTTAATTGGGAAGTTTTATCTTTCTTGTGATTATGCTGTTCTTCGCTTCCAAATTTGATTGTTCCTCCTTCCATTTTCATTTGCTCCATGATTTAGGGGAGTGATACCTTTTTGGCAGATGCATTAATCTTATTAAGCAAATGACAAGATCAAACATTTGATTCTACTTTTAAGAATTGACTGGAACGAGAAATCTTTAAAGGATGAAACGAGATTTCCTTTCCTAATTACATTTAAACTGAAAGAACGATAGTAATTTTTATTAATATTGATTTTTATTAAAATTTATGATATTCATATAAATACAATTTTACTGGATTTCAGCCCAAGGCCAAAACATTAACAGTATAAAGACAAAACAAAGACAGTACAAAATTCAATGAGATAAAAAAAAGCTAATAAATCGCTAATAGTAATAAGCTATAACTATTATTAATAGCCATGGCAAAAATAATCTTAAAAACAGCTGCTCACTTGTTTCAGACTTCTAAGGATAATACTTATCCTCATTCTTGCATTTGCATATATATATATATATATATATATATATATATATATATATATATATATGAATATAATATATATATATATTTATATATATATATATATATATATATATATATATATATATATATATATATATATATATATATATATATATATATTTATTTATTTATTTATATTTTATTTTAATCCCTAAAACCCCCATGGTCTCTCGATTTCCTTTCTTTATTTGGTATGCTGATTTCACCAATAACTGAGTCCGTTTAGACTGCGTAAAGAGATACTCTTCCAGGTGGGATTCGAATCGATAGCAAGAAAAATTATGATAATAGTATTCACATTAAGATACTAGAGCAGCTATATCATCAACTGATACTAATAACAATTAACTCAAGGAAAAAATTAAACTGACGTATCGTTTTCTGTCTGTCCCAAAATTTAAATCATCTCTCTTGACTATCCAAGTAGCGGCACTTATCCCGGTTCCCGTTTTCTGCCAAACCTGTGTAACTAAGTGATTTCAACAGGTCGGGAGCGAAGCGGGGAAAGCTAATTGCATCTGGCTACCAAATTTTTCTTTTGGTGCTCTTGCCTCATTGTCAAGAGGTTTTTGTTCTCTTATAAGTCTGAAGTTGCTTTTGTCGTTCCTTACTTCGATTATTAGACGTTTTCACTGATTTTAACCAGTGGTATATTATGCCATGAGATATATACACATATATATATCCAGTTATTATTGTGATTTTATGCATATATATATATAGTTTCTGTACACACACACACAAATATATATATATATATATATATATATATATATATATATATATATATATATACATATAATAAACTGTTATGACATAGATTGGTTCAAAGGCCTTTCTTAGTACTGAACCTTTCAACTCGCTCGTATTTTACCTCTTTGTACCTTGCTAAAAACACTCTGTTTGTTGATAAACCTTAATTAGTGTCGATAAAGCAAACTGGAAAAACCATCACCATGCATTTAAAATGATGAAAATAACAATTATGTGAGTAATCATTCACATATAATACAACATCCCAGGAATAACATCTTAACACACACTAATAATTATCTTATGACAACCAACCGATAGAATGTGTGAACCTGAGTAATAAAAGTGCTTACAATGTATACCTCACTTCCAGAAGTAACTGCCCATATAAACATAAGCCAGTGAATCTGACCACACAAGGTTCCTACTTATGAAGTTAACTAAACAAAAGGGTATCTAGCGCAAAGTGGAGACGAAACTTACAATGAAAAATCAAAGAGCACTCTTGTTACCAGAAGTCTTACTAAGAAACTTTACATTACAAAAAACTTAGGAATTACAATTATCACAAATTACTATTATCAGTACATTTACAGATAACATTTTATATAACAATACTGTATATACCAAATTGCCGGTATATAAGGCGACTCACCGTATAAGAGGACCCCCAATTTTCACGTGAAAATGTAGGTTTAGAGGTATGTTCACCGTATAAGACGACCCCAATTTATTAAATTAAATAACACTATCAGCTGATGTAAGTTAGCTGCTACATAAATATCAAATCAATAATTATTGGAATTATCTTACCAAAAATGTGAAATTAGTATCTTCAAGATTTTAAAATGTTTGGCAAAAATACTTTTGTATTCCCTTAGGAAAAACATATGGTAAACATTACGACAAATGCTCAGCGCCTGTGATGCCACCATTAGCGGAGTAATACCCATTGGGGGTAGATCCGCATGAATGTATTCCTTTAAAATTGGAAAGAACCCAATATTATGGATAATTGAAGAAAAACAATATCACAAAACCCTTTAGTTTGATTATAGAATACTACCAAGGAAATATTGGCCTTTATTAAACAACAAAACTCGTAAGTTAAGCAAACTGGGAACTACGAACACAGCTGTTTTGTAACAAGAAAGTTAGACTATCCCGATTTACCTTTTTGGTAACTTCAAATGATCTATCATTGTTAAAAGGGCATTGTATAAGCATCAATAACAAAATTGTCTAATATTATTGCCTTATGATAATGGTACTCTGGATAAAGCTAGTAACAAAGTGAGAGCTAGCTCATCCTAACGACCAATTATGGTAATTTACAGTATCAATAGTTGTGTCGCTAATGATTCACTTGAATCACCTAGACCAGGACGACTTTATGGACTCCCAGAAGTCCATAAGGAAGATCACCCATTAAGACCTATTTTATCAGCTATTGAACTGCCAACTATAATATCGGCAAGTTTCTTGTTCCCATCCCTGCCCCGTTAACTACAAAAATGAATATGCCTTAAATGACTCCTTTCATTTTATTAACTGCCCAAGAAACTGTAATTCTAATAAGTGTGTTATGGCTTCGTTTAATGTGAAGTCTCTGTTTACTCAAATTCCACTGGAGGAGACGATTGACATTTGCCTAAATGAGTTGTTTAAAAAGAATGATACTGTCAGTGGGTTTAACAGGTCGCAGTTAAAGGAACTTTTATTCTTGGCTACCAAAGAATGTTACTTTTTGTTTAACGGTTTATTAAATAAACAAACTGATGGTGTAAGCATGGGGTCCAGTATAGGACCATCTTTGGCAAATGCGTTTATGTGTTTTATGGAGAAAAGATGGTTAAACGATTGTCCTTTAGATTTTAAGCCCTTACTGTACAGGAGGTATGTTGATGATACCTTCTTAATTCTGAAGAGTCGTGACCAGATTCCTCGTTTTCTGGAGTATCTTAATAGTGAGCATATTAATATAGAATTTAATTGTGAAATCGAAGATAATCATACACTTGCTTTTCTGGATATTCAGGTAAAAATCTTGATAATAACTTACACACCTCATTTTTTAGAAAGCGTACTTTCACGGGTCTTATGTCTAAATTTCAATCAGCTACACCTTTGAATTATAAGATGAATTTTATATTGACGTTAGTAACCAGAGCATATAAAATTTGTTCTAGGTTTTTGAATTTGCATGAGGAATTGGAATTTCTAAGGTCACTTTAAAAACAGTGGCAATCCGTTGAATTACGTAAATACATATATTGGTAAACAACTTTCGAAACTATATGTAAACAAACAACCCGAAACTGCCGCCAATGTAAAGAAACCTGTTATTTACTTACCTTTAAGAAGAAGAACTTTTAATGGAACTCATAGTTACGATTTAAAAAAGCAATTAATTTCTATTTTGTCCATTGGTTACCCTCAGCTAGATATCAAAATATATTTCACTTTGCAAGATAAATTAGGTAATTTCTTTAAAATCAAAGACTCTACACCAACAAGCCTTCGGTCCAATCTGATCTATAAATGGCAGTGTGGTTGGAAAAACTACCAGATCAGCTTGGATGAGATGGTTTGAACACCTAGGTAAGTCATATCGTACAGGCCATTATCTTTCAAGGCCTAATTACAGTGCAATTAGAGAACACAGCTAGAAGAGACTGCCTTTACGTATTGATGATTTTTCTGTTTTAACCACTGCTCAGTTTGCTACAGACCTCGACATTTTAGAAGTTCTATACACCATCAAGATAAAGCCACGTTTGGCTAGAAATGTGGCTGTGACCTCGCTTTTGTGTTTTTAGTCTGCGTTTTACTGGTTTGTATATTGATTAGTGTGTTTGTTGTGCCTTTGTACCTTCCGTTTTTGTGACTTAAATTTTTGTATTTTGCTTTATTTTATTTTATTCAATTATTTATCTTGATTAGCCATCTTTTAAACATATTCTTATCATTTTTATAGTAATTTTGCTGTATTATTTTGAATTTTATTATAAGAATTGTAATGTCGTCATTTTAATTTTGTAGGTTGATAACAAGTGAGGGTACTACTCGAAACATGCCCCAATAAAGTTGTGTTAAATGCTGTTCCGGGTTTTGGCCTTGGTGTCCTTACTGATATGTAGATGGCGCTTCCATAATGGTGTATCCATTGCTGTTCTATATATATATATATATATATATATATATATATATATATATATATATATATATATATATATATATATATATATATATATAAACCTTTTGGGTAGTAGTGGCTTCAGAGATTACTAACACGTACATAATCCGGTTTTAAGGCGAATAACAAAAAACAGCAGCTTAATTTTCAGTGTGGAAGTTATAGGTTAAAAAAATGATGACCAATATCTTAAAGCCCCAAACTGTAGAGACATTGAGCATGATAGATCCATTCACATACTTTTCAAGCTGTGGTCGTGAGCGACCAGCTATTATTCTTCTCAGTAAATGTGGCACATAACTTATAATATTTGTAACGATTAGTAGGCTACTGCTTAACGTTATTTTCGGCTACCTGGTCTGTAAGTCTCTTGCAAGCAAAAGTTATCCTGGAGATGCGGGGCATCGATCCCCGTACCTCTCACATGCTAAGCGAGCGCTCTACCATTTGAGCTACATCCCCTGTGGGAACATGGCTCACGGTGGGAAAACTTTCACAAACCATTCGATGGTGGGAACACTTCGACCAGGTCTTGACTTCGACCAGGTCTTGACTTCGACCGCCATGTCTTTTGCAGTTGGTTGCCAAACATTCCTCTCTCTGACGTTCTTGGCACATTCATAATCCAGTTTTCCTGCATATGTTCAATTGCTTCTTGTCCGAAATTCCACATTTCATTGCTCTAACAAAAATGAACAATTTGATATATTGACAGCATGCATGATCGTTACTTATGCAACTGTAGCGTTGTCATAGAATAATTTACATAAAAGTTTCAAGAATTAGAAGCCTTGTTTATCGTAATGAAACACTTGGATGAATACGAGTATAGAAGAATACAATACATGAAGGATAAGAGAGAGAGAGAGAGAGAGAGAGAGAATCACGTTATATTGTTTTTAAACTATAAGAAAATTATATCTAATATTTTAAGAACTACCATCTTTCAAAGATCAAAAAGATTATTTTTTTTCTGAATATTTCATCCCTTGGAAATATTGTTTATTTTCCTGAAGTTTAGTTTTCTAGTAGTTTCCTTTCCTTGCCTCACCTACTTCTCGTGTATCTTCCAAAACAATTGCCGGTCTCATCAGTGAACATAATTTTGTTTCTTGATCAGTTACGGGACGTAGTTCTGTGGAAACGATTTTAATAAGGACTTGATTTGGATTTCTAGAAAGAGGAAGGGTTGAAATTTTGGTTTCTCCGACCGTTAAACCTTTCTCCAGAAGTTAGCCTTCGTTTCAACTGGTAGTTTGGGATGAGGTTGCTAGCCCCCTACCTCTCTTGATCCTGGATCCAATCCACCAAAGTTGACAAATTGCAATATACGACTGTTTAATTTGTGGCCTAAGTAAACAGAGGCATAGTGAATTTTAATGGAGGCTGCTTAAAGTTTTCTACCTTGTTCTGCAGTCTAACTCTTTTACAGTAAAAAAAAGTGTAAATAAATGGGAAATATTTAATTTTTGTCCATAGAAAGATCATCAAAGTAAGAAATATATGGCATCTGTGTATGACAGGATGTTTTATAAATTTTCAAGTTCCCCTTTAACATATAGGATCCAGAGACTACTGTATACCCCACTACTCTTGAGCTTCGCTTTTCATAGTGTGTTCTGATTAACAAAGCTTTATTATTTTCATCAAAAAGTTATCCAGGAGGGGCAGGAATCGCTCCCGATTCTCTCAGGGTAAGAGAGAATTCTACCATTTAGGTCACATGATCACATCCCCTATGGAAACTTTAGAGGCAGTAGGAACCAGTGGCAGTAATGACTATTACAGTCGTTGCTAAGAACCTTTTCCCTTAGATGTGTTTTGCAAATGAATAATCACTCTTTCCTTTTTGGTTATCATGAAATTGCTAGGTCCCCAAAATTCGGTTTTGTACTGCTTCAGCAATTTTTTTTATTTGGGGTGGGGGTGGGCTGGGAATACACTAATATATCAAAATGGAAATTAATTGTATGTTTATAAGGATACCAGTGACTGAACAGCGAACGGAGTCGGTGATCAAAGCCTCTAGAATCTTAATCTTCTGTAAATTTAAACTAAAACACAGGGTTCGTTTTCAGAAAAGAGATGGGAAGACAGAGGGAGAAAACAGCAAGGATCAATGCTATCCTTTGTATAAAACTATATTCATCTTTGATTCTAAGATCAGTATTTCATGTTCCACTTGAGAACTTGAATATCAGGAGATAAAACTGCCACTGAGGAATTCTTGAGTTTGTAACACGGAACCCTACCACAAAAATACTCTATAGTAGGGAATTTCCTCAAACATGAAATAATATTTTCTTTACTTTTGAGATTTTGGTTTATTTCGTTCATTTTTTAACAGTTATTTCTGCCAAGTACTATGGTAATATGCCTCAAGTCTCGTAACCAACGGACGCACAGTTCGCAACCATTTGAATAATAGGACAAGATCCCAATGTCAAGCAACCAAGAGCTCAACTTGTCGAAATTCATGGAAAACTTAGTAGAATTAGCTACTTTCAGTTGCAGAAGAAAAAGATGCTATAAGTCCTTTTCCATGAAATGCGCATCTACTAAAAGTCTCAGGGAAAACTCGCACTGCAAAGAACGCTTTGAATCGTAAAAATAGTCAGTCATTGTCTGGCTGAGATACCTTGAGTTTTGTATGCTTATAAAATTGTACGATTCGATATAAAACTATTTTACAGTAGGTCGGTTGAAAGGGTTGTGCTATTAATCGGTTTTGGTGTAATTTCTAAACTGTGTACCAGTGTAAAAAAAATCTTGCAGCTCTGTCCTGTGCCAGTAAACAATCACATTTCGTGTGCGCGGCCGTGTGCGTGCTATGATTTAATTAGATTTTCCATAATTGCTCTCTCTCTCTCCTTCTTCTTCTTCGTTTTAACGTGCTTTTTCCCATTTTTTTATATGGGGTAAGCGCGATGCCTTCTTTTTGAAGGACTTTGATTTGGCGTTGGGGTAGACCGTAGCCTTCGATCGGCTGCCCTGCCTGGCATCTCTCTCTCTCTCTCTCTGCCAGAATACCACAATACTGCTTATCTTAAATTAGAAACTTTATGAAGATATGTAATTAACATTAGCTTACCACTGACCTCGACCTAAAATTTTAAAGAATATCAGGAATATGTTTTAAAAAATGCAATCTAGTTTCAATAAAAAAACATATATTCTCCAAATTACAGGAGTCAAAAGTTAAGTATTTCTTAGTTTAACCAGACCACTGAGCTGAAATTACAGGAGTCGGAAATAATAAATCCAATCTCCCTTCCTTTCTCACTTTTTTCTCTCTCTCTAACATAGTTTATAATTTTGTTTCCGTTCATTTATCGTATTCACTTATATTCAGCCTCGTGTTTCAATACGAAAGTAAAAAAGCTGGGAATCATCAGGCATTCATATGGCTTATTCCATGACAACACTAAGGTTACTTGAGTAACGATCATAAATGCTGTGTTTGTATCAAAATGTTCATAGCAGTGCTGTAAGAAAATTAGGAGAATAAAACGTCGAACTCTGGTACTAAAATCAATTTCATAAACATCAGACAGAGATTACTTACTGGCAAGAACATCAGAAAAAGAAATGTTTGGCAACCGACTGCAATACACATTGCCGTCGAAGTGTTCCCACCATCGAGTAAGTTCCCACAGGGGATGTAGCTCAAATGGTAGAGCGCTCGCTTAGCATGTGAGAGGTACGGGGATCGATACCCCGCATCTCCAGGACAGCTTTTTGCTTGTTTGTAAGATGTATTAATAAGTAAAACTGTAGCTTCAGTCAGGTTTTGCAGTTAGTGTTGTTGAATATATTTATATTTGTAACAATAAAAGGATGAAAGCTAGTGGAATGTGAGTTTATTCTGTTGCTTATAAACACAGTAGAAACATTAATTAATTAATAAAAATCGAGGCTGAAGTATGGTTTATCCAAATCATTTGCTTTACATTTGATGAGTTAGATGTCCATTTGAGATATTGGTTGAAGACTGGAATATTCATCGGAGCGACTGCCTCTCACTATGTCTGTGACTCTCTCTGTCATTCATCCTCGTTTGAACATCTTCCTCACCTTTCACAAATCACAATATCAGCCTAATTTAAAATCCTGTTATCTTGCAAGATCTTCCTCACCTTTCACAAATCACAAGATCTTGCGAGATCTTCCTCACCTTTCACAAATCACAATATCAGCCTAATTTATAATCCTGTTGTCTTGCAAGCAAAAGTCGTCTTGGAGATGCGGGGTATCGATCCCCGTACCTCTCACATGCTAAGCGAGCGCTCTACCATTTGAGCTACATCCCCTGTGGGAACACTGGGGACAGGCAGAGAGCAATTCGACAGTGTTGTCTGTTGCACATGTGCCACATCTCTCTCACACAGTGATCACATCCTCATGATGATTTTTACTAAAAGCAGGATATAATATGGGTTCTCTTACCTTTGTTTTTATAAGTTTTATACAGAAGTTTAAAAATATTATTTTCTCGGTAGCAACATAACACTGCAAATGTCTGTGTGCATGTATGTACATTTACATATATAGATTTAGTAATTAACAAATAACCATTTTTCCAGTTTAATTTATTTTTAGAGAGAAAAGAAAATATACAGTATGCTTTTATCGTAGATAGCAACATGGAAGCAGAAAAAGACTATGTATATATATATGAGATCAACCAACAGGTGCCTCAAAAGTGTTTATAACCCAAATGTCACTGTGACCATTCACCAAGAGAGAGAGATGCTTTGCACTCAATTTTTCATGCTGTTGCTCTAAGTGAAAAATAGAGGTTCAACTTATATTTTCAGTTGAAAATGTATATATATATATATATATATATATATATATATATATATATATATATATATATATATATATATATATAACTCCAATGGTACAAAAATTTATTCTGGAGATGCGGGGTATCGATCCCCGTACCTCTCACATGCTAAGCGAGCGCTCTACCATTTGAGCTACATCCCCGATTGCTGGGTGCGGAAACCTTTGAGGGAGTATTGTCTCGCTCAGGTGCCAAATGTCTCTGCAGCGGATGAGATTTCCATTTTTATCATCATGTAACTGTTCTCATACTTTTCAAGACTCATTTTCTTCTACCTATCACCAATTTAGTACGGCTATTTTAGTTGTACCATCATGTAATGATATAAAATATATATATAGCCAATAAACTAACTTTACTGGTATATACTGGCAACTTTCAGCAGCGACCGTCATCATTGATCATCCAGGTAATATGTCTTCTAAAATCATGGACTTTTCATATTCACAATGAAACACGTCGCTTACTAAAAGAGAATGCGGTTTGTTGAAGGGGAGCAGAGAGAGAGAGAGAGAGAGAGAGATTTTCTGCTATCCTAAAGTTCATTGTGTAACTTTTGCCTTTTCCTGCAGACAGCAACCAGATTGGATCGTGGTACCAGGTACAGTCTCCCTGCGGAAGTTAGGAATTAGAACCTCAAAAATTCAAGCGAAACTGCAACGCATTTCTGCCTTAAAACCATTCACCATGTATTCTAATAATTTCTCAGTATTTTTACCTATTCGTTTATTAACGTATTTTTTCTGATAACTGATATCTTCTTTCCTATTATCTTCTGTAACTTCTTTCCAATGAACACCATATTCTTTTATAAGCCTGAAATGTAAATCAATGGCCCCTGTAGACTTTTTCCATATGGATAGGCTAATAATAATAATAATAATAATAATAATAATAATAATAATAATGCAGATTACAGAAACTATGTTGGTTGCAGGACTTATTTCTTCAGAATCTTTGTCAGGAAGTATAATAAGTATAATAATTAAGTTTAAGAGTTATTACATGAAAGAAACAGAAATGTAGGGTCAGCTTAATCCCGGGTTCACGAATTCGAATAAACGCAGATTTTTGTGGGTGACCTATTTCATGCCCTCCAATTTACTATAAATTCTCAACTCGTTATCTCTTCCAAGACCATTTGAATCTTTCACTCTTCTGTTACTTATTATTATTATTATTATTTTCACATGCTTCGGACCCTTTGCTTTACCACTGATGACATTTTTCTTTTCCTTCTCTGGATATCTTCTTGACAAAATATTATCGAACCTTTTTTTTGTTAATTTCCCAACGCTAGAGTCTTTCAATTACTGTGTTATGGATCTTGATGCTGATGATAAGTTTAAGAGAGGCTTCCCTGCTTTATTGAGCAATGGCTTTTGGCATAAACTGTTATGATTTGTCCCTCAATTACTGTGCATTTATTTGCTCACTAATTTTCTACCTTGTGTTTACTTTGAATTTTTTTTTAACACACTTCTCTACCCTTGCCTATGCTCTCTCTCTCTCTCTCTCTCATTTTATTTTAAGACACATTATAATATTATATTTTGAAACTTTGTTAAGCAAGGGTGTTTATGGCGTGGTTTCACTGAAAGTGACCATATTCTAAATGATAACAAATTTTATTATGCTACATACTTTCCATTTCTGGAGAATACTTCTTGAGACATTTTGGTTCCTTATTTTACATAGGTAGGAAAAGGCAGTTAAGATATTCACTATATCCTATGATATTGTAACAAAGATATTGATTATTTTACTCTGCCATATATATATATATATATATATATATATATATATATATATATATGTGTGTGTGTGTGTGTGTGTGTGTGTGTGTGTGTGTGTGTGTGTGTGTGTGTGTATAATTTATATATGTATTATTATTTAAATCTGTAATTTTTTCCTATTAGAGTAACAGAACAGACTATACTGACTTAATGAAAATCTGTAACAGTAACAGAACAGATTACACTGACTCAGTGAAAATCTGTAGTAGTTTTCTTTCTGGATAACAGAACAGGCTACACTGACTAAATGAAAATTTCACGTTCATAATACTTTTCAAAATCCTTTTGAATATATTATAGCCTCCTGCTTTTGGGAGATAAATTAAGAATTTTTGAAGGTACGTTTACTGCATAAATAGTGAACATCACCTACCTATAGGTCTAGAGTTGGAAACCTATGACGCTCACAGTCGACTGAGAATTGTAAATACCACGCCCCCTATTTTGGGTTTTACCATTTACTTGTCAAACTTTCTGTGATTAAATACGTTAAATTTGCATAACAGTACAATGACCAAAGCTTTATCTATTGACATAAATCTTTTCTCAACCCTAAATAAAGTTTAATCTTTAGAACTTGCCACAGGCAACGCCATATAGGATGGAGTCAAATCAGTAACTGTTTCTTGCAGAGGCTATTAGTCAAACAAGGATGAGGACAGTTGACAGCCCAGCCACAGAACGTAAACCTCGATGGCTTGCCGAGTCTCCGGTTTAGCGTCGCAAGGTACCGGCGTTGGCGTATTCGTGGACCCTTTCGTAGTTGTTGGATTCTCGAGAACCTTATAGAGGGATGAAGAAATTTGTTTTTATTTAGCATTTCCCAACGTTTTGTGAGAGAGAGAGAGAGAGAGTGTAATTGTCGTTGTGAGTGGTTCGGTTGTTGGAGTTCGTTTTACGGCGCTGTCTGTTTGTCTGTCGGTCTGTCGGGAGTTTTTCGGTTTTGGGGAAGTCTTGGGCAGTTGAGGTCCAACCTTGAAAGTGAACGGGGAGTTCGTCTGGCTTTTTTTTTTTTGGATACCGGTACCGATATTGATGGTGCATGTCTTTTTTTTTTTTTCGTTCGTTGTTGGTGGAGGGTTTGTTTGAAATTTTATTTTTGTGGTTTCTGTGTGTTGTGATTGGCGACCGTGGACCTTTACCCATCTTCAGCAACCGAAGATCAGGGTGAGTGTTGTTTTGTTTGTGGGTTAGAATTCCGCCACATAATATTTGGCGCCCAACGTGGGGCGGCTGGTTGCAGCTGCAAGTGAGATTGGTGGCTGGTAGTGTGACTGAAGAGAAGGATGGAAGAGGAACTGGTAAGGTTGAGAGAGGAGAATACGTGGTTGAGGGGTGAGAATGAGAGATTGAGGAGTCAGTTGGAGGAGGTGGAGGGAATGCTAAGAAGTGCAAAAGAAGAAATGAAAGGGGAGATGAAAGAGTCAGAAGAGAGAATGGAAGAGAGGGTGGATAAAAAGTTGGAGGGAATGATGAAAAGTGTGGAAGAAATGATGAAAGGTAGGTTCAAGGGTGGTTTGGAGAAGGGGCTGTTGGAGGCAGGTCCTCTGGAACGTGTGAAGGGGCAAGAGAGAAAGAAAAGGAGGAAGAAGTGAATGGAAGCGTGAGTGATGAAAGTGATGTGGAAATAGGAAGTAAGAAACGAGAGAATGAAAGGCAGGGTAAGGAAAAGGGGAATGAAAAGCAAGGGAAGGAACGGAGGGAAAGTAAGGATAAGTCAGGGGAGGAAAAAGGGAAGAAGGGAAAGGGAAAGGAAATTGGTAAGAAGGGTAAGGAAGTGGGAAAGGCAGGAAAGAAGGGAGAGGGTGAAGGCAGTAGTGATAGTGAGGTAGATGGAGGTGAGTGGATAAAAAGAGGGGGAAGAAGAGTGTAATGAGTAAGATGAATGTAAGTGCGGAAGTGGACTCTTTGTATTCGGAAGAGGGTATGAAAGGACAGAGTGAAAGTATTGAAAGTGAGAAAGGCTATGTATGTGAGGGAGGTACCCCGGTGTGAAAGGTATAATGAGTATGGAAGTAGGGATGTGCATGATTTCTTTAGAGAGTATGAAAGGTTTTGTCAGGATAAGTACGGGGAGAGTAAGAGAGTGTGGGCACGGGAATTAGGAGAATATTTGACTGGGTTTTTGCTTGATATGTATAGGGTTATTATGAGTGTGGGAGATGTTGAGTATGACAAGGTGAAAGCTAGACTAGTTGAGCAAGCGAGGCGTATGAAAGCGAGTGTTTAGTATAAGAGGAAGAATGAATTTGATGAGGCAAGAATGAAAGCTTGGGAAACCTTGTCACTGTATGCTTGTAGGCTGGAGACGTTGGCAAGGAAGAAGTTTGGGGATGATGGGATAAATGAATGTAAGGAGTTAGTACGGAAGTTGTTAGGGACAGTGCCAGATGGAGTTAGAGAATTTGTGAACTTGAAGCGGAAGGAGAAGAAAAGATGGACGAATGAAAGGTTGACTTGGGGAGAAATTTTGGAAATTGTAGAAGATTATGAGCTTGACAGGGTTATAAAAGAGAGTAGAAGTGTAAGTGTAAGGGCTGGAGTAGATGAGAGAGTACCAGAGTTCGGAAGCTTTAGGGATGCAGTGTTGAGGGGCCCAATGAGAATGGCCGATAGTGTAATAGATAGGAGTGTAAGAGCAAGTAATGGAGGTGCCAGTGAGGATGAATGATGGGTTTGTAAGGGAACAACGGGTTGGACGGGTTAGGGATAGTAGTGTACAAAGGGAAGGTCGGTGAGTGGAAGTCGAGCGAAGTGTTTTAGATGTGGAAAGGAAGGACATACAAAGAATGAGTGTAGGTGGGCTTTAGGAGCGTGTTTCGGGTGTGGGCAATCGGGACATTTGGTAAGGGAGTGTACGAAAGATAGGGGGGTTAAATGCTACAGGTGCGGACAGGTGGGTCACATTGCTAATGGTTGTAGGGGTACCCGAGTGAATGTAATATGTGGCAACTGTGGTAAGAATGGGCATTATGCGAGAATGTGTTCAGAACAGAGAGCTAAGTGTGTCGAATGTGGAATGGAAGGGCATGTATCAAGTGTAGGCTATGTAGACGAAAGCGGGTGACTGTGACAGCGAATTCGGGAAACTGAGTGTGAAGGGGGTTCAAATGGGTGGATCCTCCAGGATGCAAGCGGTGCGTGTGATGCATGTACGTGAGGGGTTGTTGCATGAGGATCAGCAGTTTGTTTTGATAGAGTATGGTAGAAAACGTAAGAAAGGGAAGAACGTAAGTGAACGGAATGGTCGTAAGTTGTGTGATAGGTGTGAGTGCCAAAGTGAAATGAGTGATAAAGCGTGTAATACGGATGAATGGGATGGTATGAATAGAACGTATAGCATATGCGGGTTTGATATAACTGAGTTGACTGAACGTGTAGGGGTAAGTGAACGGTTGGAGATGAGCGAAAGTGTAAGAGTAACAGAGCGTAGCAGTGATAGACGAGTGATTGAAAGCATGAATGAATCGTTGCAAGAATTGGAAAGGTCAATGAGCGAATGGGATGGGATAGTTGAAGAATTGGGGGAGGTATTTGGGAACGAGTTAGAGGGTATAGATGAGATTGTGGATGAAATTGAGAGTGGTAATAGTGAAGAAGATAGCGTGAATCTGAGAGAGAATGGAGGAGAAAATGTAAATCTGAATGTTGTTGGAAGAGAGAGCGAGTCTGAGAGATCTAGAGGACCTGCTAGTGAGCATCCGTGGGTGTTGCGTAAGGCGATTTGAAAGGTGTTGGTTGGGAAATGCTAAAAGGGGGGAGAAATATAGAGGGATGAAGAAATTTGTTTTTATTTAGCATTTCCCAACGTTTTGTGTGTGTGTGTGAGAGAGAGAGAGAGAGAGAGAGAGAGAGTGTAATTGTCGTTGTGAGTGGTTCGGTTGTTGGAGTTCGTTTTACGGCGCTGTCTGTTTGTCTGTCGGTCTGTCGGGAGTTTTTCGGTTTTGAGGAAGTCTTGGGCAGTTGAGGTCCAACTTTGAAAGTGAACGGGGAGTTCGTCTGGCTTTTTTTCGTTTTTGGATACCGGTACCGATACTGATGGTGCATGTGTCTTTTTTTCCCGTTCGTTGTTGGTGGAGGGTTTGTTTGAAATTTTGTTTTTGTGGTTTGTGTGTTGTGATTGCAACCGAAGATCAGGGTGAGTGTTGTTTTGTTTGTGGGTTAGAATTCCGCCACAACCTAGGTATCAAACAGATACAGTGATAGCATTACATGGTGATGTAATACTACCGAACATGTTCGTAATATTTAATGCAACCTGGAAGGACTGGGTAAAACCCTTAATTCATGCATTTTGGGAAAAAGCATCTTTCATTCAATTAATCAAACAGTATTAGCAAGTAAAATGGAGATGCTATGATATTTATTTTGCTTCAAATAAATATTTGGAAGACAAGGAAAAAAATCTGTAGGCTATTACTATAAATTCTTTTATGATTTAGTGAAAGGAAACTATCGTTGAGAAATATATAGGCTATAACTTAAATAATCAAATTCTTTTCACATTCTAATGCCAAGATTTCAAAACTCAGTCGTTCATACTTTCATAAGATATTTTTATAACAGAATGCTTATTTCGAAGAAACTATTTACACAAATGGGTTACAACTTGTGTAAGGTCAAATCTTCTATACACACATCTACACCCTCACACACATGTACTAACAAGCACAAGTTTCTCAATGCGTATACATAAACTGCACATCAATTACTCATCCTTACTTGAGATGTCAGACTCGTTTCAAAGTGTGCTCTTCCCATCTTGGCACAGGACTGGATGTAGTCAGGATCGTCGTAAATGTGCTGGTCGAGCGAGTTGGTTGGAGAATCGTGACGATTCTGTGTGTAATGGAAATCCTCATTAACATTAATGACAAAACCCTTAGTAATCTGTAAAAAACGATTTGGTTTCCACTACATGAAGAAGTAAGAATAACCTCTTGAAATTGGTTGTATCTATGATCGTAAGTTTAAAAGAGGACTATGCGTGTCGGTGTTACCTATTTTGCTCTCGAGTCTTGACGCCTCCCCTACGAAGAAACTTCGCTGTTCTAGTTCAGCGTCAATAGTGAACGGTTTCCTCCTTTGTAGAAGGTATAGGCTTGTCTTAGTTGATGTCTTACGCACTGTGGTAACAATAAACTGAGTTTTCGCATTGCTACAATACTGTAACAGTAGGGAACCAATAGTTGTGGCCAAGATTCTTCGAATATAGAATATATTTGAAGGACCTTGGTTGCGCTTCTTATATAAAGTTCACCTTGTTATCCTTGCACGTGGCTGTCATCGTACCATCATGTATAGAATAAGAAAATAAGCAATGTACTTCAATAAATTGAAAATGAACATGTCAGATCGTGTTAACATATAAATATTACGAATGTACAGCTAGGCTAACGGTGCTGTGTAAGGTGTAGGTTAGGCCAGAGAACAGCATAGTCTAGGCTACGGGCTGCATGCCGTGAGGCACAAGAATGCTGTCCTAGTAGTATTTTTTTTGTATTGCAGGGAGCCGTTTAAGAGTAAGATGCCTGGCTTGCCAGTATACAGAACAGAATGTAAGAAATTGTAAACCATGGGAAGGATTAATGAAAATATTGAAGAGGTTTACCATCTAGGCCAAGCCCGCAACTGATATTATGGAAACACCACACCCTATTTAGCCCAGTTACACAAGGTAGGTGTGCAGAAGCCAAATTTTGTGGGTTATTTATAGCCGAAGTGCGTGGCATGACTGCATTATAACCGCTAAGCCAATAAAGGAAAAATTGAGACCACGCGCAGTGTGTGACCATTTGAATAAATAGTCTTATGTTTTCGTATGTCATATCGAAGTTAGTTTTCTGCAAAAGATCAGATTTGTGCTGAAGTGTCAGATGTCACTATATCCTGTCATTTTCACCACCCCATTTATCTAGACCTGTTCTTGTTTGCCTTTCTATACCTATCAATCCATCATCCATTTTGGCCCGTATTAAAAGTGATGTCCATAACTGAATTTGCTGTGATGCAGATCATGAGGAAAGAAGATCCGAGAAATTGAGTGTCTTAAGAATATAATCAAGCAAAGGACCATTATTGTTGGCTGCGGCAAATAAATTGAAGCATTTATTTTCAGAATTCTGTTTTTCCGTCAATGGAGCATGTTTACATATTTTGGCCAAGTGAGAAATTTCCTCTTCGCTGCAGACGGTCACATTTTGAGCGCGAAACTAACTGGCACGTACTAATCTCAACAGAAAAACTTACGGAATTGTGTCAAGGATTTTTATCACTTCATTATTCCGTATCATCTTTATAACTTTCATGAACGTCTTTTCATTCTTTTTAATCAGCGTGGATGTCGTGGTTGAGGGAATTTTCCCGATATGTTTGAGTAAAAGGTTGACTGAAATTTCTTTATTAACTAATGATAACGACCAAGGGGAAATTATCGGTGCCAAACATTCGTCTCTCTTTAAATTTCTAACGTTGGCAGGAAACTTGAACATCAACTGTCCATCTTACGTAAGACAAAGTACGCAGTGTAGGCTACCTCTTGATCAAAACTTACCCCCGAGCGCTGATGACGCTTGGTAGACTTTGTGGCGAAGTCGGTGCGGGGGGCTACATACATATCAGTATCCATACTCCTGGTTGACTCAAGTTTCTTGTGCTGAGCCATTTCTTCACTCTGTCCAAATTCATCCCTCCGTTGGCGGGGCGATGAAAGGCCTGCTGGAAAAAAGAGAGAGATTTGCATCACAATTCACACCTCCAGAAACATGTTAAATCGACAGCAGTCACACTGGATAGACAGGCAGTCTATTCTTCCCTGATCAGTCATTGTTTTTATCTCTATCGAAATGGAAACAGCCAGTTATTTCAACTGTAGGCCACGGAAGGATAACTTACATAGATGATGTGCGCGTCGGTTCTTTTTGACCAGCAGGTATGTGATGGCTATCATGAGGCAAAGGATGAGGAACACTCCTCCGCTGATGCTCCAAAGGAGTGCTTGTACAACGACGACTTGTTTCTTTGAAAGGAAGACAAAACAGTGACGTTTTTTCTTTAATTCAAAACAAGTACAATCAGGTAACACCTAGAAATGAAGTGTGGTATTTTTCAAGAACAACCCGTCCCGTTTTATATACAAAAGTATTTCCCTCATAAAGTATATTTTTTTTTTAGTTCTTGGGGTTGTCATGGCCATCATTAAAATTTTACATATTGGTAAGCAATTTATAAATTTTGCATTGGAAAAATTATCAGATATCTTTGTCGTCGTAGTTTTAACAGTTTCTGTTGCAACGTATAGGGGAAAAAATTTACTTATTCCAGCTCGTCATTCTGCCATTTTGTTTTATTTGCTTTTCAAAGCATACTACATTAAAGTAAAGGAAAACTAATTTTGCGTAGACCGTTCACAAGAGATGGGTGCACCGTGGCCCTGGTGTTACACACCGGAAAAAAAGTTAAGGTACACTACGCATTTAACGAGTTGAGTAAACTTCCTTTATATGAATCGAAACAATAAATCACAATGTTTTGTTGTTGAAATATTTTATATTTTTGAAGTGTCTGATTCAGAGTGTAGAGTATAACTAAGGATCCATAAGCTGGTACCTAATCCACCTACGCTAAAGTCACGGCTCTGGTGTTATTATTTAAAGGAATTTCTGGCTCAAAGCACGATTTAAGCCGTTACCCAGGGCTACTTTTTAGCACCTCTCGTATATGGTTCAAGAGCGCCGAAAATAATGCCGATGCGAAATAACGAGTAAAGACATAACCTATCAAAGTATTTAATAATTTTCATAATAATAATGATAAAAAGAAAACATTAACAGGCTCACCTCCGTCAAGTTCATTTTCTTAGCACAACTGAAGGAGAAGCCCAGCCCTGACCAAAGGCGTTCAGCAGGCTTCCTGAGATAATATTCACTGTGCAAAGACTATTGAATAACTATCTGCAATAGCAAATTATAAAAATGTTAGATAAACGTGAAGCAAATTAGAGAAGAATATGGGCCTTTTCGAAAACAATATCAGCGAAAGTCTATAAAGTTTAACCAGTGCTGCAAGAAAACTGACCAGTAAATTTGAACGCGTAGGCGTAACATCGAAACGCAAATGTACAGTTGCTTTGAAACCGACCCGTATCGATAGTAACGGCGCCCACAACGATAATTAAAGTCATTTATAATGGATTTGTGAGGTATGAATGAACTATGAAGAAGAGTATAAATTTGATAACTCGCTAAATCTGTCAGACTGGAGTAAGTCTGAAAATTGCTTGTCTACCATGTTGCTAAAGAACACACGAGAAGCGAAATTCCAAAATTCCAGAGGCACTAATTAGCGCTCACCTCGGGAGACATCTCCGGAAGGTCTGAAGAACAACAGGAGATTGTATGACTATCTCAGCAACGGCGCTGACGCGATAAATGACGATGGCAGAGAAACCGCCATTGCGCACGAAATAAGGCACAGGAATTACGCCATTGCGAACGCAATAAACAAGGGTCTTTTTCACTCGCTATTAAACGTCCGGGTCGTGTTTTGGATGTGGGACTGAAAATATTTGGAATTACGTAGATATAAAGAAGTAGAATTTTATATATATATATATATATATATATATATATATATATATATATATATATGTATATCACTTTATAAATCAACTCCATGGTGCATTTGCAATTTGATAAATGTTCTGTTTGAATTAGAGCAATAATTATTTCATGGACATTGGAAAAAGTCGAAGTTATAACTAAAAAATACTTGCTTTCCCCCCAATATTTTTTTTTACACGACTGTGATGGGTCACATTAAGGGTGGAAAGTATACCATATGAGCCAGCGCTAACTGAAAATAGAAGGCAGCACCTTGTGGAGCCACTCTCTGTGAAGAGGTTTATATTGAGTGAACATATATTGCGTGTGTTTTTGCATGTTTAGTAAATGCAACTTCAGCAAAAATTTTAATTTCAAATATATTAGTATCGTAATACCTCTGTTTTTGGTGTCAGGTTTATCGTCGAAGATAAAAAAAGCCGGATGTTATGAAGTTCCGTTTCAAAAATCCTCCTACCTATTATCTGTGTTTTCCAATGTTAGCTAAAGATAGATCATTTCTTTCTCATGTTGTGCAAGTATGTACAGTATATTTTATTAACAGAATGAACACTTATCCATAAATATATGCATATATTTTCATTTTATAGACCAATAATGCTTCTCTACATACTTGTATGGAGAGTAAAACTACATGCAGATATACGTGAATATGTTTTCATTCTTTTAATGCCATACAGCTGCTCAGTTTGAAGGTTAAAAGTGTTATATTTGTCAGTGAAGTGTCTCGGTGGGCTTTCTTTTATTTTGATTTGTAAGTTCCTGGTAGGTAAAACCCACAGCTCCGGGATCTCTCTCTCTCTCTGTACTCTCTCTGTACACACACACACACACACACACATATATATATATATATATATATATATATATATATATATATATATATATATATATATAACCTCATAAGTGAGTGAATCCAGAGGGTATTAGCCTTCCAATTCTTGGTCTCTTTGCTGTATGGGTAAGTATATATATATATATATATATATATATATATATATATATATATATATATATATATATATATATATATATAGTTAAAAACAGTTAGAGCCCTCCTGGGCCTCTGTAGGCTCATAGGGCAGGCGCTTTATATATATATATATATATATATATATATATATATATATATATATATATATATATATTGACTTTTTATCACATCACTGTGATTCATATACAATCAGTGCTTAAACGTCCTTTAATATCCAATTCTGTCTACCTCGAAATAATATATTTTCATATATGTTGCCGAAGGGGAATTTTTAGTTGATAACAAGTTCGTCGTCCCGTGGGCTCGAACTTATCATCAACTAAAAAATTCCACTTCAATAACATAGGCTATATGAAAAATATATTATTTCAGGTAGAGCGAATTGATATTAAAGGATGTTTGTAGCTTACTGATTATATATATATATATATATATATATATATATATATATATATATATATATTTTTTTTTTTTTTTTTTTTTTTTTTGTCATAAACTGGCCAACTTGGTTGGGGAGAGAATTGAACAAATTTAAAACTTATGACTGCAAAGGAACCAAGTGCGCCCAGATTATGAACAAAGGAAAAGTTAGTTGAAACTTAGCCTACCTTAGATTTTCCCTGGTTTTACAATTGAATTAGTAAGGTCGTCATTTGGAATTAGAATTCTTTACAATTTAAGGGGTTTATTTACAGAGATTTAGCAATTAAACAAGGAGACCAACAATTCAAAATGGTACCCAATGGGCAGGCTCATTAAATATATACATAGAGCAATAATGCAGTGATTGGCAACAAGCAAGCTAATTAATAAAGGGCCAATGTACAATACAATTATTCTCGTTATAATAATAATAACCTGGGTTAGGCCAAAATTAGATTAAAGGGTTCTTTGTTAGTTGCTGCGAAGGATTGAACTCCAGGATGGGGAAAATAATTCATATAAAATTTGGCGGGGCCACAACGGACCTCAGAAATCGGACTGCGACCAGGAATAGTTTCAGGATTTGAAAGGCAGTCAGAATTATCGGACACAGGGTGCAATGGAAAGGCGAGTCTCTCCTGCAAGAGAGGTTCTGGATTAGAAACGGCGGCACACACTGAAGGAAATGGAATTCCCCTATAAAATGTTACACATTGCACATGTTAACTATTAACCACTATGTAGCCCAGCAGATAATTATAAGGAAATCACGTAAGCACAGTATGGGAATCGTAATTGATTGGGCTTTTAACACGAGAACACGTGCTCGCAATCACACCAAGAGAAAATTTAAACACTTGTATTATTTAGCGTAAATTGCCCTTAAGTTGCACTGGGGAAAAGATAATGGGATGAATATCATGGGATCTTTACTGAAATTCAAGGCACATTAGGGGCGAGATATGGGAGGCCGAGCAGGACTCGTAACAAGGGAAAATTGCTTTGTGGAGGAAGGAGTTAAAGTTTAAAGGAATAGGAAATTTAAGGGGTTTTTAAGTGGAAGGGAAAGGGCTGGTTACTGACTATTTTCGATGTACGAACCTTGTCTGATAATTGCAGCTCCAAACAGTCGACTCGGCCGTTCGTCAACGATAGTTTCAACCAGCTTAAGCGGAGAAGATGGGCGATAGCTTCCGCCCAGTACTGAGATGAGAGCACGTCTGCTCTTCCAAAGCCAGCAGCGTCTTGTAGGGGCCTCATCTTTAGTCCGACATTCCTGCAAACACGTCAAGACAACTAGCAAAGAGGGCAGAGGAAAAGCATCCTTAAACATTAATTACTTAGAGGTTAAGGTCCTACCTGGCGGCTAGCCCCACTATGCCTATTGACTCTTCCCAGGCACTAACTACTTCATCACGTGATGGGGGTGAAAAGGGGGAAAGGGAGGCCTATCTGCTACCCACTGGTGCTAACAGCTCTGATCTGGTTCAAACTATGCTTGTTTCTGCCCGTTGCCCGCCAATTTTCCCGGCCCAACAGTCAAATGAATAGCAGACTGCATTTCAAAATTAATGATGCACAGACATCTACGTGAGGGAGGAATATATCCTTGACAGGTCCCCCCTTTGGAAAGGCCTTCACACCCGGAAGGGTGTAAGGGTCTTAGCTAATTCCTCCTGACTGGCAGCCCATGGCCCTACATAAGGTGGATTTTGGCACTGCAACATCTAAAGGAACCTACCTAACTGCTAAGAGGGGTTCTGAATAGGCTAATTTATGGGCCTAACCTACCTAAGGGTATAGATATGGCTACTAACTGGCTATGATGACAGGAGAAATCTACGCCTAGACAAACGCACACGGTAAACACCTAACCTAACCTAACCTACTGTCCCCACGACTCTGGCACTAACGAATGGCACACACTGAGTTATGATCGGCACTAAGCTTTACGATTAACACGCAACAAATTGAAACATGACTAACCTGAAGGGTAATTCACAATGTATGATTAAGTAATGTATCAGTTTGAGTCTAGAGTGGGTTGGATGGAGGTTAGTGGAAAAGAGTTAGTAGTACAAAGGCCTAAGTGGTTAATGGTTAATGCTACACGATCAGAGGTCACACAGGCTACCTTCTCTGGGCAGGTGCCAGGATCGCTCTGAGGTGGAAGCGGCACTGTGCCAACGGGCACGAGTGCCAAGATAGCTTATGGCTCTGACTCGCTGAGTGGATTTCTTCTGTCCCTTCTTCTTCTTTGGTGGCCTCCAGGGTCTGGCTAGGCCATTCCTAGGGGCCGATGAGGATACTGACTCTGAAGAACGGCCAGGAGTGCCGTCAGGAGCAGGATTAGGGGCAGCCTCAGGGGCTCCGGGCTGGTCTCCCACTTCAGCTGCTGCGACAACCGTTGTAGGAAGAGAACCAGTGTCTGTATCCTGGCCGGACAGTTCCTGGTCGACCAGAAAAGGTAATGTCCAGGTCTGCCAGAGGGTCGTCCTCAGCAGGTGGAAGAGTGTGGGAAGAAGAAACATCAGGGGTCGGAGGTTCGCACTGTGCGATGATCATGGTTGTGAGGTTTGGTGGATCTCCGTAGGAGGATCCGAGTCATGTTCTGTATCCAGCACTGGCACTAACTCAGGGCCAGGCACGGGAAGTACGCTTGGCAGGGAGCATCCCACCGAGACAGGCGGAGCTTGGCACTGACCAGTGCCCGCAAGTGGCACTGGCAGCGAATTGGTGTCAGACAAAGCTGAAGGGGAGCCCGGGGGATCAAGACCCCTCGGTGTCCCTGGCGTGATTTGGGACAGCGATTCTTGTCTTGATGAGAGGGCTGGGCCTCTCAGTTTGGTGGAGTTGGCTGCTGCGGCTAGCCTACTGGGGCACTTCGGTCATCTCTCCGAGTGCCCTCTTACGTTGCAGGTCCTGCAGCGATAGTGTGTGAGGTCCCTTTGTGATGAGGGAGCGATTCTTCGGTGGCCGTCCGGTTGCGAGATCTGCGGACTAGGCCTAGAATGTGGACGTGGTGGATTAGGTTCTGTCGCTTTTATGCGAACAGAAGGTTTGGCTGACGGTGGCACAGCTGTCACAAAGGCTGTGTCCCGATCTGAAGAGGTTGTTGCGGATGTGCTGGCGGAAGCAGTCAGGCAGCAGAGTGGTGTGGGGGTGGGACATCCCCAGAGGATGTCTCGTCCAAGCAGGAACTCCACTCCGTGCCTAATTCGCTTGACAACGCCAAGACAGTGAACTTTGTCGCTCCACGGGGTGATCACCCTGAGCTCAACTGTGGGGACGGTCAGGGACTGTTCATCCACCCAGGTCATGGTCCACTTGGTGTGCTCCTCTACCTTGGCACTGGCTGGCACTTCTGGGCCCAATCGATCAGACTGATGTCTGAGCCAGTGTCGCAGTAGTTGGCAGGTGCACTGGTGGGCTGGAACCATCCAGTGAAGCCACTGAGACAGACTGTGTCCAGACCCTCTCAGGGTGAGTTCCCTCTGGCGGCTCAGTTAAGGAGGCGGTGGCACTAATCATGTTGACGTGACCACATGTTTTGGGGCATGCAGGATACCCTGAAGAAGAGTGTCCTGAAGCTCCACAGTCTCGGCAGGGGCCCCGGTGATATGTTGATTCCAGGCAGTGACTGTGTGCTGGGAAGACGGTGTTGAATTAGGCGGAGGAGAAGAAGACTGACGGTTGTTGCCTTGCTGATTGCTATCTTTGTAGCGGCAATCTGCTTCAGCATGGCCGTACTTTTTACAGGTGGGGCACGCAGGTTTGTTAGGCAGTCTGTTCCGTGAGCGATTGAAACCCGAGAAGTGTCCGAGTGGCACTCTTTTGCGCGACGAGGTGCTGTGGGAGGGATTGTATGTCTCCCGGGTATCAGTTAAGCGGCAGGCTTCCTTGAGAGTGGCTGGCTGCTTATCACTAAGATACACAGCCAGAGGCCTCTGCGCACACAGGAAGAGGTCCTCCAGCATGGTCCGGTTGAACAAATCATCAAAGGTGTCACACTGCATAGACTCGAACCAGCGGGTCCCAGTTTGGGTCTTTTGACAGGCCCATTCCATCCAGGACCAGCCGACATTCTTGGCCATACCTCGGAAACGTTGTCTCCACCTCTCAGGGGTTATTTCATACGCCTTAGCGATGGCCTCACGGACGGCAGCCATGTCCCCTCATTGATCTCTTTCCAGGGCTTGGTGGGCAGCTTTAGCCTTCCCGTCCAGGTGCTTGGTAAGCAGTAAGGCCCTCTCAGCCAGGCTGATGTCATAGGTCTCGAAGAGGAATTCGATCTCTTTGAGCCATTGTTCCGGCTTGTCTTCAGTCCATTTTCCCACAAGGTTATTGACTGTCGACAGAGAGGTATTTAGTGCAGATGGAGTGGGGCTAGAGGCTTGTTGTGCTGCTAAAGCTTCGGCGGTCTCCTTCTTGGCGCTCTCCAACTTGAGCTCCCTGTCCTTGAGGGCTAGTTCATGCTGTCTCCTCCTCTCCTCTCTTTCTTCTTCTATTGCTGCCTTCTTCGCTCCTCTCTTTCTTCTTCTTCTCTCCACTGCTCGGCTTCTTACTGCCTTCTTCGCTCCTCTCTTTCTTCTTCTCTCTGCTGCTTGGCTTCTTGCTGTCTTTGTTCTTCTTCATACTTTCTCTTCTCAGCAATCTATTCCTTTACAAACCTTTGAAGGGCCTGACTGGAAAAGACCGTCCTCCTCCCTATATCCCTAAAATATTGGTGCTCCTCGGTTGACATGTTGCTGATGGGGAAGGGGTGCTGAGTGAGTTAACTGGGTGTTCTTGGAGGAAAAGGTTTGTGACGATGAGGAAGTGTCCTTAATTATTGGCACTTCAGTGAATGGCACCTTTGAATGAGGTGGCACTGTGGATGAGTGTGCCGTGCGAAGGTCACACTAGGGGAAAGCGTTCCTGAAGGAAGTCTGAGTCCTTATGGGCGGACACGCTAGTAAGTGAAGTGCTCCTGAAGGCTCTGTGGTCCTTATGGGCAGATGCACTGTTAATAAGGTGTTCCTGAAGAAGCTGCGGTCCTTATGGACGGAAACACTAGTTGCATGGCACTCTGTTTCTTCAATGCAGGTGCAGTGGCTTATAAGAGGTTGCTTTGGATGGGTGGCACTGTCGTGCCGGTGCGCTCCGTGGAGCAATGCAAAATGTCAGTGCATGAATTGGCACTGAAGGTGAGGTACTCAGCCTGAGCAGAAGGTAAGTAGGGAGTAGAAGGTAAATGAGAGACTCCAGCAGAAGGGAAGAGAAAAGGAAAGTGAAAGGAGAAAGATAAGTGCTTCAGTGATTGGGTGCTTAGCAGTGCCGCAGATTAGCGGCACTGAGAGAAATGGAAACTGGATGTGACACGAGTGGGTAGCTAGTTATAAGAACTAGAGGGCGCTGCCTGACGTGAGGACAGGTAGGCTACGAGAGAGAGCGCACAATGTGATAAGATATACCCCACTCCGCACTCCAGTTGGAAAATGCGTAACGAGATAGATATACATGCGCTTTATAGTGTACGATAAATTATCTGGATTGAAGCACTTGAAGGGAAAACTGTTGTGCGTGATTATTCGCTAAACACAAGTGCTCATACTGCACGCATTGTGTATAGGATAAAATTTTTCTGGGTAATGAATTTGAAATTCCAGATTAAGTATTAAGAGAATTCTTTGTATCTGCTTTTATGATTTGTGAGTTGGTTCCCAAACTCGTAAATGAATTATGTCGGTCCCGTGTTAAGGTGAAAGGATACGCGAGGGGAAAAAAAATTCTCTCTCTCTCTCGGTGAGCGTTGTGTAATGGAACGTATTTGTTATGAAATTTGTTAAAGTGGTTTTCTTTTAGGCTCAAGAGAAAATACAGTCTTTTGCGGAATTACGTTACGGTAAGGCTTCTTTTGCAATGAACTTTGAGTATTTACGTAATTTCTACTGTCTCGCACACATCAAAAGCCGTGGTATGGTACGCAAAGGGTGTTTCAAATTGTTTCACAGAGTTTCCCTTGGTTACGTTAAGGCACACAGGAGGAAGCTCGTTCCGTGAACGAACGTTGTGGGACTGCTGCGCTCGTGGCAACAGCTGATCACGTAGGGAATGAAATGAAATTGAAAGAAAAACTCTCCTTCTTCAGTAATTCGGGTTTTGGATGAAAAGATGAATTTTAACATTAAATCATCAACAATGTCTTTACTTTACTTTACCTTAATATACGCTGGGAGGGTGGTTAAAGACTACTCTTGGAACTGTTTTTATTTCTCCAACACTGGGACGATTCATGTATGCGCTGATTTGAACAAAACGTTTCTCGCTAGCCGTGTAAATGCCAGATACCGCTACACGATTTCCTGTAAGCTACTGGTTATCTCAGAATTTATCACTGACCAAGGAATTGTACCCTTCCTTTGCCGTAAATATTCCAAAATAAACTCTTAGCTACTGGTTGCCTAGCTTACACATGCAAAATTCCCTAACTACACTCCCTAATTCCTAAGTGGCAACTCATACCCTGTCCTACACTTTGGAAATTTTGCGGGTGGACACTTTGCGCTGACCTATCTGTTTTCGTTAACATAAAACCCTATACTTCTTCCTGTGCTTTGGATGCTTGTAACGATACGAGAATTGTTGCGTTTCTTTAAAGAAATATTAATATCACTTCTCTTATTTCCTTAATGTTAGAAACATGCAAATACACTCTACCAATGTCCTCCGCTCCGATCGCTCCTGTGCCCTTTGAATAATGAAATTATTACCGTAAATTTAAAATAATTGGTTATATATTCCTGGTTTTTTCCTAGTCTAGCTTAATAGCGAAGGTAATTAACGCTAATATGACTAGATCCTGGCAAGTGGTCGTCACTGTCATAAACTGGTCGTCTTGGTTGGGGAGAGAATTGAACAAATTTAGGTAAATTTACAGTTTCGGTCAAATTCACATTTCCGATATAAAATTACATTTTCCCTAGCTTAAATAGTGTACTTTCAACGAATCTGACCTTTATTTCTACCGCAAATGATTAGATTTAGAGATACATGGCCGCCATGGGTACTGCTCTCAGTTTGGGTGGTGCAACGCCCTACGCCGCTTATGCACATTTTAAAAGATTGTTGCAAGCTCGTATGTTCTGGCAAGCGGTAATATTGCGCTACGCACGCTTGCCACAGGGTTACAGGAACGAAATTTTACCCCTAACGTCTAGTTACAGTTTCGTGAAATTCACGGCCGAAACTGCAATGTTACCCTTTTCAAAGGCGATTCACACTGACACTGAACACTTGTCGGTGAGTACTAAATGTTCACGAAGAAAAGTATTCACAACCTGTGGAGTTCCATTGTAATGTCCATGGAAACGACCAATAGCCTCAAAGTAAGACAGAGAACACCACTGCAGACGTGCATGACGGAATCCATGGCAGTCAACTGAAGCGCACTTTTGTAGAAAGCCGCTCATTCAAAAAATCGCAGTTAATTGGATATTCTTGAAACAAAGCAACCAATCAGGTTTCAGCATTTGTACGGTACTTATAATTCATAACGAAAAACAAAAGACGATTAGGCATTTTTACCCACAATACATTGACAAAAAACAAAAACGTATCAGCAGAAAAACTGACATGGCAGCTTAAACGCATCCTTGCGATAACAACAAGGCACAATATTCATCGGCAAATATCTCTGTAACTCTTAATTTGCGGAAGATGCAAGTAAGTATTTCGTATGAATCATGACAAAAATATATGATAGCAAGTAAAAAAATATTAGATATCCGAATTTGACCGAAACTGTAATAATACCCAAATTTAAAACTTATGATTCCAAAGGAACCAAGTGCGCCCAGATTATGAACAAAGGAAAAGTTATTTGAAACTTACCTTAGATTTTCCCTGGTTTTACAATTGAATGAGTAAGGTCGCCATTTGGAATTAGAATTCTTTTACAATTTAAAGGGTTTTTTTTACAGAGATTTAGCAATTAAACAAGGAGACCAACAATTCAAAATGGTACCCAATGGGCAGGCTCATTAAATATATACAGAGAGCAGTAATGCAGTGATTGGCAACAAACAAGCTAATTAATAAAGGGCCAATGTACAATACAATTATTCTCGTTATAATACAGTAATAATAACCTGGGTTAGGCCAAAATTACATTAAAGGGTTCTTCGTTAGTTGCTGCGAAGGATTGAACTCCAGGATGGGGAAAATAATTCATATAAAATTTGGCGAGACCACAACGGACTTCAGAAATCGGACTGCTACCAGGAATAGTTTCAGGATTTGAAAGGCAGTCAGAATTATCGGACACAGGGCACAATGGAACGGCGAGTCTCTCTTGCAAGAGAGGTTCTGGATTAGAAATGGCGGCACACACTGAAGGAAGTGGAATCCCCATGTTACACATTTCACATGTTAACTATTAACCACTACGTAGCCCAGCAGATAACTATAAGGAAATCATGTAAGCACAGTATGGGAATCGTAATTGATTGGGCTTTTAACACAAGAACACGTGCTCGCAATCACACCAAGAGAAAATTTAAACACTTGTATTACTTAGCCTAAATTGCCCTTAAGTTGCACTGGGGAAAGGATAACGGGATGATTATCAGGGATCTTTACTGAAATTCAAGGCACATTATGGGCGAGATATGGGAGGCCGAGCAGGACTCTTAACAAGGGAAAATTGCTTCGTGGAGGAAGGAGTTAAAGTTTAAAGGAATAGGAAATTTAAGGGGTTTTTTAAGTGGAAGGGAAAGGGATGGTTACTGACTATTTTCGATGTACGAACCTTGTCTGATAATTGCGGCACCAAACAATCGACTCAGCCGTTCGTTGATGATAGTTTCAACCAGCTTAAGCGGAGAAGATGGGCGATAGTATAGAGGGATGAATAAATTTGTTTTTATTTAGCATTTCCCAACGTTTTGTGAGAGAGAGAGAGTGTGTAATTGTCGTAAGTGAGTGCTTCGGTTGTTGGAAGAGGGATGAGGTCGTTAGTTTGTTTACGGCGCTGTATGTCTGTGGAATGTGTGTGTGAGGATTTTTCGGTTTTGAAGGCAGTCTTTTTGAGTCTTGAGTCAGAGCTAGTGCTGGTCTGTTTTTTTGGTTTGGACAGTTTTTTTGTGCTGATGCAAAGTTGTTGTTTTCCCTTGTTAGTGTGCTGTTCTTGTTGCTGTATGTTCATGAGTCGTGTTTTTCTGTTTTGGTTTGGTTTGTGTGGTTTTGTGTGCTGTGTTGGCGACCGTGGACGCCTTACTCCATCTTCCAGCAACCGAGGACCAGGGTGAGTGTTGTGTACTGTTTTTGTGTTTTAAAATCCCGCCACATAAAAATTTGGCGCCCAAAGTGGGGCTGTTGTAAAATAGCCGTTAGGATTGTTTGTGGTGGGTCGAGTGAGAGTAAGAGGTCAGGATGAGTGAGATAGAGAAACTGGAGAGAGAACTCCGAGTGGCTAGGGAACTCCAGGGCAGGCTGGAGGAGGAGAATGGGAGGCTGAGGAGTGAGAATGAGGAGTTGAGGAGTCAGTTGGAGGAGATGGGAGGAATGCTAAGAAGTGCAAAAGAAGAAATGAAAGGAGATGAAAGAGTCAGAAGAGAGAATGGAAGAGAGGATGGATAAAAGTTGGAGGAAATGATGAGAAGTGTGGAAGAAATGATGAAAGGTATGTTCAAGGGTGTTTTTGGAGAAGGGGGCTGTTGGAGGCAGGTTCTCTGGAACGTGTGAAGGGGCAAGAGAGAAAGAAAAGGAGGAAGAAGTGAATGGAAGCGTGAGTGATGAAAGTGATATAAATAGGAAGTAAGAAACGAGGAATGAGAGGCAGGGTAAGGAAAAGGGAATGAAAAAGCAAGGGAAGGAACAGAGGGAAAGTAAGGATAAGTCAGGGGAAGAAAAGGGAAGAAGGGAAAGGGAAAGGAAATTGGTAAGAAGGGTAAGGAAGTGGGAAAGGCAGGAAAGAAGAGAGAGTGTGAAGGCAGTAGTGATAGTGAGGTGGATGGAGGTGAGTGGATAAAAAGAGGGGGAAGAGGAGTAATGAGTAAGATGAATGTAAGTGCGGAAGTGGACTCTTTGTATTCGGAAGAGGGTATGAAAGGACAGAGTGAAAGTAGCGAAAGTGAGAGTGAAAGTGAGAAAGAAGTGAGAAAGGCTATGTATGTGAGGGAGGTACCCGGTGTGAAAGGTATGATGAGTATGGAAGTAGGGATGTGCATGATTTCTTTAGGGAGTATGAAAGGTTTTGTCAGGATAAGTATGGGGAAAGTAAGAGTGTGTGGGCACGAGAATTAGGAGAATATTTGACTGGGTTTTGCTTGATATGTATAGGGTTATTATGAGTGTGGGAGATGTTGAGTATGACAAGGTGAAAGCTAGACTAGTTGAGCAAGCGAGGCGTATGAAAGCGAGTGTTAAGTATAAGAGGAAGAAATGAATTTGATGAGGCAAGAATGAAAGCTGGGAAACCTTGTCACTGTATGCTTGTAGGCTGGAGACATTGGCAAGGAAGAAGTTTGGGGATGATGGGATAGATGAATGTAAGGAGTTATTATGGAAGTTGTTAGGGACAGTGCCAGATGGAGTTAGAGAATTTGTGAACTTGAAGCGGAAGGAGAAGAAAAGATGGACGAATGAAAGGTTGACTTGGGGAGAAATTTTGGAAATTGTAGAAGATTATGAGCTTGACAGGGTTATAAAAGAGAGCAGAAGTGTAAGTGTAAGGGCTGGGGTAGATGAGAGAGTACCAGAGTTTGGAAGCTTTAGGGATGCAGTGTTGAGGGGGCCCAATGAGAATGGCCGATAGTGTAATAGATAGGAGTAAGAGCAAGTAATGTGGAGGTGCCAGTGAGGATGAATGATGGGTTTAGTAAGGGAACAACGGGTTGGACGGGTTAGGGATAGTAGTGTACAAAGGAAGGTCAATGAGTGGAAGTCGAGCGAAGTGTTTTAGATGTGGAAAGGAAGGACATACAAAGAATGAGTGTAGGTGGGCTTTGGGAGCGTGTTTCAGGTGTGGGCAACCGGGACATTTGGTAAGGGAGTGTACGAAAGATAGGGGTTAAATGCTACAGGTGCGGACAGGTGGGTCATATTGCTAATGGTTGTAGGGTACCCAGTGAATGTAATATGTGGCAACTGTGGTAAGAATGGGCATTATGCGAGAATGTGTTCAGAACCGAGAGCAGAAGTGTGTCGAATGTGGAATGGAAGGGCATGTATCAAGTGTATGTAGACGAAAGAGGGTGACTGTGACAGCGAATTCAGGAAACTGAGTGTGAAGGGGTTCAAATGAGTGGATCCTCCAGGATGCAAGCGGTGCGTGTGATGCATGTACGTGAGGGTTGTTGCATGAGGGAGGTTTTGCTGGAAAGACTGACAAGTGCATGGTGTGCAAGTGTGTTGTAAGGGAGTAAGATTGATTGCCTTAGTAGATACCGGGTGTAGTATGAATGTCATATTTAAGAATGGATGTGAAATTGAGGGAATACGTGTGAGATTAGGAACTGTCAGGGGAAGTAAGAGGATTGGAAATTTAGGGGTAGCAGTGGTTGGAAGAGTGTGTGAACGGTTTAGAAATTGGGGGTGTAGTGATGGATGAAAGTGATTTTTGTGTGATTGAGAGTACGAATGATAAATATGATATTTTATTGGGATGTGAGTTTTTGAAAAAATGCGGGATGGTGGTCCGTCCTAGTATGAATGTAATTGAATTACGTATGAAAGGGGATGTGCTTGGGGATTTGTATTTGGGGAAGGATGGTAGGGTTGAGCAAAAATTGTGGAAGAGAGTGCCTGTAATTGCGACAGAGAGGGTAAAAGTGCCACATGAGATTGGAGAAGTTGTGAGTGTGAAAGTGGCATGGCCGGATAGCCTCAGGATAGCCAACAATGATAGGTGTGAGTATGTGGTTGAGGAATAGACATAAATAAATTAGTCAGGGCAAATGTGTGTGTATATGATGGGGTTTTTGAACATGGGAGATCCGAGGTATATATAACGTCATTGCCGAGTGTCAGGAAGAAGCGAGTCCGAGGAATATGTGAGGGAGATTGCGTGGGAATATTACGTACGTTGGTGAATGTGGATGATGAGAGGTACGTGAAGGTACGGCAGGTGATGACAGGTGATTTGAAAGGAGTTAATGATTGGACGTATGAGGAGTTGAAGGAAAGAGTAAAGGTAGATGAAAATGTAAGTGATAACGTAAGAGAACGATTGAGGAGAATGTTGTGGGATAGGCGGGGGGCATTGAGTCGTGGAGACGAGGATTTTGGGGGATCGAAGCTTCCCGAATTTAAAATAGTTCTGGAAGACGACACCCCCATATATCAGCGTCCCCGACATTTTTCTCCGTCTATCAATCGTGAGATAGAGGAGCAGTGTGAGGAGCTTGAGAGGTGGGAGTGATTGAAAGGAGTACGAGCGCCTGGAATAGCCCCATTGTACCGGTACGTAAGCCAGATGGAAGTTTGCGAATGTGTGTGGATTATCGGAAGGTGAATGAAGTAACTGTGAAAGAGCGATTCCCGATGAATGTGGTGTCTGATTGTGTGTACAAGATGAATGGAATGAAAGTGTTTACAAAATTAGATCTGGTAGGGGCTATTACCAGATGCCTCTGGAGGAGGGAGCAGGCATATTACGGCCTTTTCGAGTGGTTCCTGCCACTACCAGTTCCGAAGATTGAGTCTCGGACTGGCCAATGCGCCTGCTGCCTTCAAAGGGCAATGAATGTGGTTCTGGCTGGGTTTGATCGCAAGAAGGTAACTGTTTTTATAGATGACATTTTGATTGCAGGTGAGACTGTAGAAGAGAATATGGAACTGCTTGAACGAGTGTTAGAAAGGTTGGAAGAAGTAGGAATAAAAGTAAAACTTGAAAAGTGTGCTTGGTTGGCTGGGAAGGTGGAATTCCTAGGGCATATGGTGAGTGGAAGAGGTGTAAGGAAGAGTGATAAGTTCGTGAATAAGGTAAAAAGAATTTCCACGTCCCCGGACCGTGCGTGAGTTGAAAGGATTTTTGGGTTTAATTGAGTTTGGAAGGAAGTTTATAAAAGATTGTTCAGGGATCGGGAAACCACTTACTGAATGGACGGGGAAGAGAAATTGTGTAAGATTGAAATGGGATGAGCGAATGATCGAAGCGTTCGAGAGATTGAAAGAGGAGGCTGCAAGAGACGTGACGTTGGCTTTCCCGGACTATAGTGAGAATGCGAATAAACTAGAACTGTATACGGATGCAAGTAAATATAGTATGGGAGGATGCTTGGTACAAATGCAGAAGGCGAATGGGGGAGAACAATTGAGAGTAATTGCGTATGTGAGCAAGGCGTTTGGAAAGGCAGAGTTGAAATATTCGGTGATTGAAAAGGAATTGGCTGCAATAAGGTTTTGTGTGAAAGCGTTGAAAGTATTTTTGTATGGGGTAGATTTTTGTGATACGGACGGACCATCGACCGCTAGTATATATGGTTAAAAGGAGAGTGTGAATGCTAGAATTGCGAGAACGATAGAGGATTTGAATGAGTTTAGTTTTAAGGTAGAGTATGTACAAGGTAGACAGAATATTGTTGCAGATGCTATGTCGCGTATGTGGACTGAACGAGATGATAGGGTTAGGAGCGACTGGGACCCGGACCAAGTACCTGTAGGATTTGTGGTAAAGCAACAGTATGTAGGGGAGAATCGAGTGTGGGAATGTCTGTTTGGGGGGTTGAGTAATTTGGAAACAAATGGGTTGATTGACGGAGTACCTGCAAGCATGAACGAGTTACGTGAAAAGGTGATGAATGAGATGCCGGAAGGAGGAGTGCGCGAGGAAGGAAGGGAATTAGATGAGGAGGAAAAGTTAGTGAAAGTGTTGTTGGTAGTGGGTGAAATGTTTAGAATTACAGTACGATTGTTCTTTGGATGGAATAGGCCGGTGGAGTATAAAGGAAGGGTGAATGAAAATGGTACGAATGTGATTTTAAATGTTCACTGTGGAAAGAATACTTGAAGCTGGCTGGTTAAGTAAGGTGATTGTGGGGAAAATGAGGGAATAAGGGGTAGGGTTGAGGATATCGTTGAAGATGAATGCGATGAGGATGGTTGTGAGGAAGCTAAGCAGGTGAATGTAGCCGTGAGAACGTGTATGCATGAAGCGAAAGGTAAATTAGTAACGAATGTAGTGGTGCATCAGAATAAATATTGTAGTTTGGTAGACACGGGAGCACAAGTGTCGTTAGTGAGTAGTACGGTAGTTAGTGAATTGGAAAGGTGCGATTGGGATATAAAAAGAAAATCGAGTGTAAGGATACATGGTTTGGGACAAGGGAGTGTTAGTATGGGAGGAGGTACAATTAAAAATTCAGTTGGGGGGATTTGAAATAATACATAATTTTGTAGTCATGGATGAGAATGATATGCCAACATGTTTTTTTATTAGGAATTGATTTTATGAGAATGCATGATATAAGTGTGGATGTCGGGAGGGGAATTTTAGGAAAGGGCGGCAGGGAAATAACGAAGATTAAAGGAGGGGATGTGTCTAAAACTAGTTTTGTAGGTAGCCTATGGTAGATATTGCAAGGAGTGAAAATGATTTGTTGAGTGAAGAGGAAATTAAGCAAATGCAAAATCAGTGCATGAAAATAAATATGTTAAGAGAGTGTGTGTTAGGGGTGTAAGAGTAGGAAGTTTGCCGTCTGAGTTAGAAGTGTATAAGCGAAGTGCTAAGAGATTTGTTGTATGTAAAGGTATAGTTTATTTTTTTGCATCAGGAAGGAATATGGGATGGGGAAGTGTATGTGCCAGTATTATTTTCGGAAGACGCAGCCGTGGGTATGTGTTTATTGGTACATAATAGGTTTTGGGCATCTGGGGAAAAATAAATTATGGGAATGTATGAGAGAGAGATTGTATGTGCCTGGATTGAGTAAAATTTGTGCGGATGTAGCGATTACGTGTGCGGACTGTCAGAAGGGTACGTATCAAAGTGTGCATGCGAATCCACCTGTGTTGCGATTGCAGATGAAAGAGTTATTTGAGATGGTTGTGATTGATTGTGTGTCGTTGCCTGTGACTGCTAGAGGACATGTGGGAATGTTGTAATGGTAGATCATTTGAGTAAGTTTGCATATGCGGTAGCGATTCGGAACAAAAAGAGTGAGACTGTAGCGAGAATGGTGGGTCAAGTGATGTTGCCAATGTGTGTGCAAGCCGACGCGAATGTTGAGTGACTATGGGCCTGAATTTGTTGGATGGGAGTTTGAGCAAATGTTGCGTGATTGGGGCATAGAACATGTGTACTCTACGCCGTATATGCCCAGTGCGCATGGATTGGCGGAACGAACGGTGAGAACGTTGACAGAGATATTACGTATGATGAGTGAATGTGATAATGATTGGGATGTAAACGTTGGGCGAGCGTTGTGGGTATACAACGCCTGTAGAGTTTTAGATAAAAAAAGGTAATCCTTTGTTAATTCTGATTCTGTTCCCTGCTGTGAACGTCTTTTGTTTTTGAGTTCTCGGTTCCGGGGTTGTGTTGTCATGCGGCCGGTGTGCTGGTCAGTGTTGCCACTTTGTGGGAATTTCCCACAAATCTGTGGGAAAAATGACCTTTTGTGGGACCCTTTGTGGGAGGACCATTTTCAGATAATTTTGTGGGAATTTTTTGTGGGAATTTAGCTTATTTGTGGGAATCTTTGTGGGAGCTTCAGATTGATATATATATATATATATATATATATATATATATATATATATATATATATATATATATATATATATATATATATACTCATAATAAAAGGAATATATTGATCAAGATATGACTGATTATTTTAAAATCAGTAATTAAGTAAAAAAAAAGTATCATCAATAACCGGATGTTAAAGGAGAGATGCATAATCTGAACTCTTTGTACTAAGGAAATAAGGCTTATATTAGAATTCAGTTTGTATAGATTGCCCTCGTACATCAAGCAATACCAACCGTACCAACGCACAGGTTCGGAACTTGAACTGTTACGTTTGTTTATTCAAGATAAGTGTTGGCTCGGTAACTTCGGTTGATTTCGATTTTGTCAGACACCTGGTTGGTGACAGTGCGTTCTTAACATCAGTGAATTTTGGTGTTGTGATAGACATTAAGCCTGTTCAATTTTAGTTTGTAATAATATGTCGTCTATTCGTGATTGGCTGAAGACTGGAGGAAGTAAGTACAAAATTACTGAATTATTTTGTGTTCTCATAAATAGAAAACATTAATGATCTTGACATTCAGAATATAGGCTACAGGCTGACATAGCCTAGAAGGCCTACCTATTGGTAATATATAGGCTACTGCAATAGTTTCATGGGTTGTAGGGATCAAGTTTGATATAGGCTAGGCCAATCCATTGATTTCATAGACAAGACTATAGCCTACTACATGCCCTAGGCGGGGGGCACATCATTGTAAGTTTTCTTGAGAATTGCTGTAAGTTATAGCTTAACGTTAGAGCTATACTGTAGTTCATAGGCCTACTAACCAAGCTGTTGCTAGGTGTTACGTGCTAGCCTAATTCTAAATCACTAGGCCTAGGCTTAATATCTTTTTCCATTTGTTTAGAAAATTTGACATTATGTCAGAATTTTAGTTTAGCCTAACATTGTATTAATTTAGGTTGCAATGTTAATCTGTATCATAGGGCCAAAAAAAGAAAATCTTTTTTTAGCTGTGCTCTGGCAAACTCAGTGCTCAGGAACTACTTTGAAATAAGATAATTTTATGCAAACTGTACTTGAACTGAGCAGGAGTGGAGCCAAGGTCCCGAAATTTCTCTTAATTTTTTTTTTTTTTTTTTAAGATAGTCCTGCAATAAAGAATCTCATTGAATTAGCCTTAGACCTAAGCCTTCAGCTGAGAATAACTTAGTTCCTTATCGACAGTCTATTAAATTTAATTGTAGAAAGGTACAATTCTGTTTTAGACGGCTTTGCCGTGCTTACTTTACCGTGGTTTTTTGATGTTATGTCATCAATCAACTGATCGGGTAAGGCAGTGGTAAAAAGTCGATTTTGTCATATAACGTCTTGCTAAGCTGTTTTTCTTAAACGGTCTTGCCTTGTTAATGACAAAAATGCATCTGTGTGAAATCCATGCCCTTCAACTTCCATTGATTATTTTTCTGTGCAATTGCCTAAGTGGCCTAGCCATGCAAATTTTGCTTTCTCTCTCTCTCTCTCTTCGGTCATATTAGCCCAAACATGTTTTATTTTAGGGAAAGGTGATACACGTGCAAATGTTAAGAGAACAAGGCAAAGTGATTCAGAACAGTCAGAAATAGATGACCCTCTTCCTGTGGTAACAGCTGATCCCAAACCGAGTCCAGGTTTAAGCCATGACAGTTCTATAGATAAAGGTAGGCTACTTGCTAATGAACGTATGAATGTAGTAGTATTATTATAATCTAAAGAAGAATATTTATATGGTCTGTTTTGTTTCAATTTTGGAAGATGGCCGTTTCTAATAGTAATAAAATGTTCGATCATCATTGTTAGAGTATATATATATATATATATATATATATATATATATATATATATATATATATATATATATATATATATATATATATGTTGTTTTTTTACTTTTACTGAGGCAAAGACAAGACTGATGAAAATGTTTCTTATCCTGTCCATGAGGCTATTAATGATCCTAAACCCAGTGGTTCTGGTGCTATTCCTAAGAATCCATCTGCAAGCAAAGGTTAATAATATTTTTTTCTTTTTTTTTCCCAAAAGTAAGATTTGTTATCATATAATTGAAGGAAGATAACTCTGTTGAATTCATTAGGCTACATGTATTAAGTTGTCAATATAGGCTATGCCTAGGCTATATTTTTTGAGAAATATATCTTTAGTAGACCATTACAATATAGCTTGATATATTATGAGTCATTAAACTCTTTGTCACTCTTTAAAGTCTTTGTATATTGAGATTTTTCAATCAACATATAGATAAAAGTGTGAAAAAGAAGATTCTTCAAGTTAAAACCCCTAAACCAGTAGATTTAGATGATGCTAGGCCTGATCCTTCTGCAAGTAAAGGTGCTAGATCTGTAGATACAGGTGAGGTTTATTTTATAATTAAAGTCCTGTCTTTTATATTTTGATGAAAAGGATAATAATGAGTAAATATTATGAAATTCATAACTACTGTTTCTGTTTTATATGGTTAGTCATATGTGCTACATTATATATATACTGTAAAGATATGTAATGTGATATGTAGCATAGACTAATACACTGATTATACCTGGCACAGAAATCAGGGATGAGACTGTTAGTAACAAAAAGACCCGGTATGGCCAAAAATACCGGCATTCATGGGAAAGTGATTCAAGGTTCAAAGGTATGATTGTAGCCTACTATTACGTTATGTACGGTATTCCATTTCATTTTTAAATAGACCCTAAAGATAGAGTAATTTTTTGGTCTGAAAAATTAACAGCAAGTAGGGAGCAATATTATGGTACAGTACTGGTGATATAGTTACTAACTTAATATTTTTTAACATAGTGCTATGTAAATTGATAATAGAGAGTAGCTTTTAGAACATTATTTGCAATATTTTTGGGGGGATTTTCTTATGTACAGTATCAATTTACATAAAATGCAGACATGATCCACTGGTAATTATTAGATACTAAAGTAGTACTGTTTTCATTGACAGGATGGTTGCAACCATTTCCTGGGGGCAAATCTAAGGCTAGGTGCAACCTCTGTGGGACTATTTTACAAGCTCACCTGAAATCTATATCTGGTCATGCTTCAGGAAAAAAACATAGGGATATTGCAAAGTCATCAGGGACTAAAGTTCAGGAATCCATCAAAAAAAGCGTCCAACCAATTTTGAATGATCCAACAAAAACAGCTGAGTTGAAGCTGGCAGTTTTTATAACAGAACATTCGTCTAATTTGGCTGTTGATCATTTAGGTGAATTAATACCGCAACTAGATGATACAGCCATTAACCTTAAGAAAATTAGACTACACCGCTCTAAATGTTCTCGTTTACAAAAACAAGTAATTGCTCCAAGTTTTGTAAAGCAACTGAGAGAAGAAATTGGAAATAAACATTTCAGTTTGACTGCTGATGAAAGTACCAATGAGGCTAAAATTTCTTGTTTGGCATTATATAAGCATTCGATTTTTTAGTTCTAGTAAAGGATGCATAGTTGATACATTTTACCGCCTTGTTTCCCTTAAGGATACTACTGCAGATAGTGTTTACAGGGCTGTTAAAGATTGCTTGCAGGAGGATGATTTAGATGTAAATAAACTAGTAGGGATTGGTACGGATGGCGCAAGTGCCATGATTGGACGAACACACTCTCTCATAACTTTGCTGCAAAAAGATAACCCCAATATAACTCTTGTTAAATGTGTTTGTCATTCTCTTCACTTAGCAGCAAGCAAGGCTTGTGAAAAGCTACCTACAGTTCTTGATTTCATTGTCAGAGAAAGTCACACATGGTTTTCAAATAGTCCAAAGAGAATGCGCATTTATGCAGAGTTATATAAGGTTATGGAAGAATGTGTACCTAAGAAAGTTCCAGGTTTAGCCTGTACTCGGTGGTTGTCCCGTTTGGAGGCGATCAATGTTATTCTTGATCAATGGGATGCACTTAATCTTCACTTTGAGCTCTCTGCAAAAAGTGAACGGTGTTATACAGCTAATGAGCTGAGTAAAGCCTACAAAGATCCTCAAAATAAGCTATACTTACTGTTCGTTCAAAACACTGAGGAAGTTATTAGAGTTAACAAGCTTTTTCAGGGACAAAACGTAGACATTACAAAACTCATGGAAGATCTTATAGACATGTATCGCAATTTAATGCAAATAGTTGTTGAACCTAGTTTTTTATCAAAGTGCTCAAAAGAAAATATTCCCAAACTTGAGTTCCAAAGTTACCTGATTCCCCTTAAGTACATCAATTTTGGATATGAATTCAATAATTATGCTGGAGAGTGCTCGTTGAATGAGAGTCAGGTATCTTATGTAAAAGAGCGTTGCAAGGAATTTGTGTTGGAACTTTTGAATCAAGTTCAACTGAGATTACCCAGTAATGTTAATACCCTTTTTATGTTGAAGAAACTGCATCCAGCAGTTGCCACGTCATAAGTAAAGGTAATATTGTATCACTTGCATGTAAATACAAGAATACATTTAGAGATATAGATAGTTTGGAAAATGAATGGAATGTTATTCATTTAGAACAGTGGTCCAGTTCCTGTCTAAAAGACTGTGTCAGCTTTTGGGCGGAGGTTAGTGAGAAAAGAGATTCTGCCGGAGAGCAGAAATACCCCAATGTTTCTTCTTTAGCTTTATCTCTACTTTCATTACCTTTTTCTAATGCATCGGTAGAGAGAATATTCTCACAGATGAATGTAGTCCATTCAAAATTAAGAAATCGCTTCCATGTGCAGTCAGTAGAAGCTATTTTGAAAATTAGATATGGTTTATCACGACAAAATATTTCATGTGTAAATTTCACACCATCTAGAGATATGCTAGCAAATTTCAATGCTAAGGGTGAAGTTAATGTTGCAGAAGAAGAAGAAGAGGTTGACAAAATTATAGCTATTGAAATAGAGTAAGAGGAGGAGGGAAGAAAAGATCATGAAAATATGTCTGATCACTTCAATAAGTTTGAAATGCTACCGTATTTCTAGATTCTATGTTCTCATATTTATTTGAAGGCCTGTGTCAGTAATTATTTTAATTTTATATTTTCAAGTATATGTCTGATCACTTCGTTAAGATTGAAATATTTCTAAATTCTATGTTCTCACACTTATTTGAAGGCCTGTGTCAGTAATTATTTTAATTTTATATTTTCAAGTATATGAATGATCACTTCATTAAGATTGAAATAATATATCTAAATTCTGTGTTCTCTCACTTATTTGAAGGCCTGTGTCAGTAAATATTTTAATTTTATATTTTCAAGTATATGTCTGATCACTTCATTAAGGTTGAAATATTTCTAAATTCTATGTTGTCACACTTATTTGAAGGCCTTTGTTAGTAATTATTTCATATTTTCAAGTTGAATATATAGTTTTTATGATCAATAAGATTTTTCCGTTGAAGAACCTACATATAATATATTCACAATAAAGTTGATTTTTGTGGGAGAAATCTGTGGAGTTGAGAATTTTTTGTGGGTAATTTTGTGGGAGAAAGTTGTCCCTTCTGTGGGAGTTTGCTAAAACCAAAATGGCAACACTGGTGCTGGTCCTTGGCGGCAAGTTGTTGTAACGGATTCACAATAAACCTTGTATCCGGACCTGTATTTAATTATGCTCGTCCTAACAAATGGCGACGAGAATCCATGCAGAGGAGCATAGGGTCTACAAGAACTTCATGTGGATGTAAGGATTTTCCAGGAGTTTTGATGAGTTCAGCATAGCCTGCCGGCTCTGAGGACACTTCCGTAAGGCCAGTTGATTGACAGCGATGGTGCGGAGGTTAGGCAGAGGTCGCCTATGCTAGGGGTGAGGATTTTCAATTCCCCAAGCTGTACTAGTTGATGCTTCGATTTATTGTGTTTTTACCCTACCTTACCTGACATATAGGCTGCTACCTACAGTTTTGCTTCATCTTGCAGTTTTGTTCACGATGGCGACGACTACTCGGATTAAGATTGATCCTTTTAATTCTTCTCAGATAACCCTGGATTTTTGGCTTAGTTTATTAGAAGCTAATTTTAGTAATCTTGGAATTGAGGAAGATAACAAAAAGAAAAATGTTTTGCTAGTGTCGATTGGAACTGATGTATTTAGTGTACTGGGTAATTTGTGTGCTCCTGATTTACCCCATACAAAGACTTATGATGACCTTGTAGCTGTATTGAAATCACATTACATTGTGAAACCTTCATATCATCGTAGCCTAATAGCTTTTCAACAAAGAAAAAAAGGAGGGATGAGACAGTGAATAGTTTGTATGCTGACCTCAAGGCTTTAGCAAAAGATTGCAATTTTGGTAATCATTTCGATTCAAGAGTCAGAGATCAGTTGTTTATGGCAGTGGACAATGAAGTATATTTTCCCAATTTAGTTGCTTTGAATATTGATCTCCAAGCTATGACCTCTAGTGCAGTTTTAGAAAGAATTTTGAACATGGAAAAAGCTTTTGTGGGTGAGAGGAACGAATCACAGCCACATGTTAGTTCAGTGAGAAAAGAAAAGTCATCTTGTAAGCATTGTGGTTTTTCTCATGAGAGTATAGACTGTTGGTTTAAAGATCTGACTTGTAACATTTGTAAAAGGAAAGGTCATCTAAAAGGGTGTAGAGAGGCAAACAAAGATTTGTCTCTTCATAGGCCTAGTAGTGTTAAACGTAGGTATAAGGCTTCCAATAGTAGGGCTGAAGGTAAGAAGGCTGTAAAACTATTGATGATTATGAAGACAACAATGATGATAGATTGTTAATGGTTAAAGGAAAGATTTTTGCTCTTAATTCTGATGAATTTTATTTCAGTATTAATCAGAATTTAGTTCCATTTGAGATAGACAGTGGCGCTGCTGTGTCCACTATAACCAAAGAGTGGGTACATAGGTTAAAACTAAATGTGGAACAATGCAATAAAAAGCTAAGAGGTTATGATAGTATGAAAATTGATGTCTTGGGCAAAGTGTTAGCTCCTGTACTTTATAATAGCACAAAGGTTTCTCAGGTATTTTATGTTGTTGGTTCTTGTAATACAAATTTGTGTGGTAAAGATTTAATGCAGCAAGTAGGTATTTATCTGGCTGGAATAGATGAAGGTACTAGAGTAATAAAGGTTGCTAATGTGAGTGCAGAAAAGCTGCTAGATAATTACTTGGTAGATTCAAGTAAACCTATTGCTGGTGTTTTGGCTAAGATTCATTTAAAAGGTAATGCTACCCCAAAGTTTATGAAAGCACGCACAGTTCCTTTTATTACAAGAAAATGATTGAAGATGCCTTAGATAAGCTAGTAGCGGATGAAATGATGGAACCCATATCACATAGTGAATGGGCAGTTCCTATTGTACCTGTATTGAAAGAAAATAAGGTTGAAATGAGGATTTGTGGAGATTTTAAAATTTTGAATAAACAAATTCATTGTGACAGGTACCCGTTACCAAAGATAGAGGAATTGTTATCTGTTGTTGGTAAGGGAAAGTTTTTTTCCAAAATTGATTTAAAGAATGCTTATCTTCAAATACCTGTTGATGAGAAAAGTCAAGAGTATTTAGTAATTAATACTCATAAAGGATTGTTTAAATATAAGCGTTTACCTTTTGGCTTGTCCTCATCTCCTGGTATTTTCCAAAGGTTTATTTCTCAACTGTTGGCAAATGTGGAGGGTGTAGCTGCTTATTTAGATGATATTATTGTAAGTGGTGCTACCAAAAAGGAGCATGATCACCGATTAAGAAAGGTTTTGGAACTTTTGCAAGCACATAATGTACAAATAAATAAGACTAAGACTGTTTTGGAGGCTGAATCTATTGAATATTTAGGATACCACATCTCAGGTGAAGGAGTCAAGCCATCTTCAAAGGGACTGAAAGATATTTTAGATTGCCCATGTCCTACTTCTGTTGAAGAAGTTCAATCTTTTAGGTATGATTACTTACTATTGCAAGGTTGTAAAGAATTTTTCTTCTAAGCTAGCTCCCTTGTATGATTTGTTGAAGAAAAATGTAAAATTTAGATGGACTTCAGTACAGCAGAAGGCGTTTGAAGGCATTAAAAGAGATTTTCGAGTCCAAAGTGCTGACTAGTTTTGATGGGAATAGTCCTTTAATCATTGAAGTGGATGCATCTCCTGTAGGTGTGGGGTGTGTTTTGTTGCAAAAGGTTGGTGACCAAGAAAAAACAATTTATTTTGCAAGTAAAAAACTGTCTAAAGCAGAAAGGAACTACTCTCAGTTAGATAAAGAAGGATTAGCTCTTATTTTTGCTGTGAAACATTTTAGATATTTTTTTGCTTGGCAGGAATTTTGTTGCTAGAACTGATCATAAACCATTACTGGGACTTTTTGGAAGAGGGAAACAGATTCCATGTAATGCTAATTCTAGAATACAAAGATGGGCTTTGTTGTTATCTCAGTATGATTATGAATTAGTTCACAAACCTGGGAAGGAAAATGTAATTGCTGATGCCTTAAGCAGATTGCCACTTGATGATGATTTTCATTCTGGTACACCAGCTGAGTATGTTAAATTGGTTGAATTACTTGATTTTGATGACATCTCTTTTCAGGCAGTTAAACATTTCACCAATAAGGATGCTGTATTGTCTCAGTTGAAAAATTGTTTGAAGCTGGGATGGTCAAGGAACATAATATGTCACTTCTGGAATATGCCTCTGTAAAAGATGATTTATCTCTCCATAATGGTGTAATATTGTATAGAAATAGGGTTTTGATTCCTGTTGAGTTAAGATGTAAGGTTTTGAACCGTTTGCATTGTGGGCATAATGGTATAAATGCTATGAAAGCTGAGGCAAGGAATTGGGTATGGTGGCCAAAGATAGACCAGGACATAGGAGAAGTCACAAAGAATTGTAGCATTTGTTTTAAGAATTTTACAAATCCTCGAGCTCCTACATTGTCTTGGCCTATTGTTGGTAAATCATGGTCTCTCTCGACTGTACATAGATTATGCAGGACCAATGGATGGTAAATATTTTTGATAATTGTAGATTCTCATAGTAAATTTTTGGATATTCATTTTTCTAGTTCCACTACGTCAGCTGTTACCATTGGTCATTTGAGGAAGACATTCTGTAATTTTGGTATACCTGATATCATTGTATCAGATAATGCTCCAAATTTTGTTTCTCAAGAGATGGAGGAGTTCTTGTGTAAAAATAGTATTAAGCATGTAACACCAGCTCCTTATCATCCATCCTCCAATGGTCTGGCTGAAAGGGCGGTGAGAACATTCAAGGAGGGCCTGGGAAAATTTAAGAAGGAGATATTCAGACCAGAATTTGTAGATTTTTGTATAACTATAGGAGGACTGTGAATTCTTCCACGAGTAAGGCCCCAGCAGAAATAATGTTTGGTAGGAATTTCAAAGGTACTGTTGAATCGGTTAAACTGAAAGACAAATCTTTAAGGAAAATGAGGGGTGAAATTTTCCAGGAGGAAGGTAAATTGTATAAAGTCAATGATGCTGTGTTTGTTCGTAATTTTGGGAAAGGTTCACCATGGGTGGAAGGAAAGATTGTGGAAGTACTTGGGTTGAGAAATTATAAGGTGGAAGTACAGAGTTTTGGTAATATTATTTGGACAAGACATGCAGATCAGATTATGCATAGATATATGGGTGACTTTAACCAATCCAATAAAGAAGTGTTATCCAATAATTCTAAGTCATCTGTAAATTTGAGTGATTCTAGTGCTTTCATTTCAGACACTAATGTACCATGTGATAATAGTGGGGCTGAAGAACCCATAGAAGTAACTGTAAATAATGATAGTGAATGTTCAGTACAACCGCCAATGTTAAGGCGATCCAGTCGAATAAGTAAACCTCCAGATCGACTTGATTTATAAATATATACAAATATGCTGTATTTATCATGTTGTTTTGTTTTCATATTTGTAACATGTTTTGGAAGAAGTATTGATTTATTTAATTGTCTGATGTTTTAAATTGGAATATTATTGCTTTTCTAGGGATAAGGGATGTAGAGTTTTAGATAAAAAAAAAAGGTAATCCTTTGTTAATTCTGATTTTATTCCCTGCTGTGAACGTCTTTTGTTTTTGAGTTCTCGGTTCCGGGGTTGTGTTGTCATGCGGCCGGTGTGCTGGTCCTTGGCGGCAAGTTGTTGTAACGGATTCACAATAAACCTTGTATCCGGCCCTGTATTTAATTATGCTCGTCCTAACAACGCCACTGTGCATGAGGGTATTGGTATGTCTCCGTGTAAATATGTGTTAAATTTTGAAAAGATAGTGAGACCGAGATTGGGTCTATCTGAGAATGATAGGGAGGTATGGAAGAAGGCGCATGAAAGGTTTGAAAGTTACAAGGTGGGCGAGAAAGTGTTGAAAGAAGTAATCGAGGAAGGGCGGTTGAATGTAAATAAAGTGCGTGAAAAATTTGAGGGTCCGTATGAAGTGTTGGAAGTTGGTCCCAGTGGGCTTAGTTATGTTGTAGGGAAAGTATGTGTAGATGGTAGTGTGAGAGAAATACGAGCGCATCACAACCAATTGCGTAGATGGAAGGATGTACCGGAATATGTGAGAGAGAATGGGGTGTATAAATGGTTGAAATCGAATGTGGGTGAACCAAGCATGCATGAGAGCTTGTGTATGGAGGATCAGCAATTTGTTTTGATAGAGTATGGTAGAAAACGTAAGAAAGGGAAGAACGTAAGTGAACGGAATGGTCGTAAGTTGTGTGATAGGGGTGTGAGTGCCAAAGTGGAAATGAGTGATAAAGCGTGTAATACGGATGAATGGGATGGTATGAATAGAATGTATAGCATATGCGGTTTTGATATAACTGAGTTGACTGAACGTGTAGGGGTAAGTGAACGGTTGGAGGTGAGCGAAAGTGTAAGAGTAAGAGAGCGTAGCAGTGATAGACGAGTGATTGAAAGCATGAATGAATCGTTGCAAGAATTGGAAAGGTCAGTGAGCGAATGGGATGGGTTAGTTGAAGAATTGGGGGAGGTATTCGGGAACGAGTTAGAGGGTATAGATGAGATTGTGGATGAAATTGAGAGTGGGAATAGTGAAGAAGATAGCGTGAATCTGAGAGAGAATGGAGGAGATGTGGATTTGAATGTTGCTAGAAGAGAGAATGATTCTGAGAGAATGATTGCGTGCCCGAACGCGATCTAGAGGACCTGCTAGTGAGCATCCGTGGGTGTTGCGTAGAAGGCGATTTGAATGCAATGTGGAAGGTGTTGGTTGGGAAATGCTAAAAGGGGGGAGAATTATAGAGGGATGAATAAATTTGTTTTTATTTAGCATTTCCCAACGTTTTGTGAGAGAGAGAGAGAGAGAGTGTAATTGTCGTTAGTGAGTGCTTCGGTTGTTGGAAGAGGGATGAGGTCGTTGGTTTGTTTACGGCGCTGTCTGTCTGTGGAATATATGTGAGGATTTTTCGGTTTTGGAGGCAGTTTTGAGTCGTAGCTAATGCCGGTCAGTCGTTTTTTTTGGTCTAAAACAGTTTGTTTGTGTGCTGATGCAGAGTTGTTGTTTTTCCTTGTTAGTGTGCTGTTCTTGTTGCTGTATGTTCGTGAGTCGTGTGTTTTTCTGTTTCGGTTTGGTTTGTGTGGTTTTGTGTGCTGTGTTGGCGACCGTGGACGCCTTACTCCATCTTCCAGCAACCGAGGACCAGGGTGAGTATTGTGTACTGTTGTTTTTTGTGGTTATATATATTTTATATATATATTTTATATATATATTAATATATATATATTATATATATATATATTATATATATATATATTATATATATATATATATATATATATATATATATATATATATATATATATATATATATATATATATATATATACATATATATATACATATATATATATATATATATATATATATATATATATATATATATATTTATATTTATATTTATATTTATACTTGTGGCATATAATTGTAAAGACGTCTTCTTTACCTGTTAATTACGATCATGTATCACATTTATCAACGCAGCATGAATCTCATGTATGTATTTGTATGTAGAATTTCCTGGCCTTTTTGGCAATATATATTTTACCACTGTATGTAGATTATGTCTCTTGTTATTGTTATTTTATTGACTGTTAACAAACACAAATTGCTCTCACTAAGCGTGCGGATCGTGGAGACCTGGGGTCAGGCACCATGTTTCCGTCCACACGCTGCTATGTATACCTTACGCCCAGGTAATAAATCAATCAATACCCAGTTCTGTCTTCTTTGACCTCACAATTGGTGACCCAAGGAGCGACGGTAAACACAATGGTTTTGGCTTCACCATTAACAGACTCACTACGGCTGCTTTACCTTCAGAGAGCCTTTAACCGAACCATACGACAACAAAGTCTAGACCTATGACAGCTCCTTCTTTAGGCACATTCTGGCTTTCTCGAATGGTTTGGCCCTGCCATTTACGATTCACATCAACTGTATTCAGAAGTCATTAACGGAACCACACAGCGTATAGTTTTCACTTCTGACGAGCCCCAAACACTATTAATGGACTAAATACGGTACTTATTTCGCGTTTTGGTGTGAGTCAAAATGTCAGACGCTGAGGTAGAAAGTTGTTCTGAGGACACACAGATCCTCTGCATCCCCCTCTTGCCTTCGAAGGCAGCAATAAGCCAGGCGATGAAACTGCCACCATTCTCGCGGCAAAATACTGCATCCTGGTTCCTGCAGGCAGACACCCATTTCCATGTAGCTAAAATCACGGACAAGGAAACCAAAGTGGACGTCACCATGACAACGCTGCCGGAGGAGGTCTTCAACAGAATCACCCCATGGTTGGACTCTTGAGCCGGGCAAAGTCAAGTACGAAGACCAGCGAAAGAAACTCATTGACACATACTCCATGCCCCGTCCCAGAGAGAGCCCAACGCGCCCTTGACCAGATGAACCAGCCCCTGGGGGACGCATCACCCAGGGATGCCTGGGACGAACTATGAGGTCTCCTGATGCTGCCGGGCTTTGACTCAGATGGATGGAGGAGGGAGATCAGCTTGTCGCGGGAAATATTCCTGTGGTGCCTTCCGCAGGAAGTGAGGGCACAAATCATGGAAGCAGACACGCTCTCGATGGACAAATTGGTGAGCCTCGCACACAAATTCCACGAGGCCACCAAGGCATCCAAGCACGCTGCAACACTTGCAGCCTGCAGCCTGGTAGCAGAAGAAGCCGAAGAGGGGGACATGAACGCTGTATACAGGAAGAAGGCACCGCCACAGCAGCAGAAGATGAGGACAGGTCCAGCCTGGTGTTACTTCCATCAGAGGTTTGGAAAGGACACCAAGAATTGCAGAGCCCCCTGTTCTATCACAAAAAACTAGAAAGGCTGCCACCCATAGCAGCAGTAGCTGCAAACCTTAGGGAATCCCAGCCAGTAGGATTCTTCATCCACGACGCCATATTGGGATGACGGATGCTGATAGACATGGGGGCTATGCAGTCGCTATTTCCGCCATCGGGGGAGGACCATGACCACACATCCGGCGCCGCAGCTGCACTAGTGGCCGCAAATAGAAGCCCCATCCGCTGCTACGAAACTCGGACCCGCAGAATATCCACCCTGGGCCATAAATATGAATGGCCCTTCATCATTGCGGATGTCAAGTTCCCTTACTAGTCACCAATTTCCTTGCACGACACGGACTGCTGGTAGACGTCAGCCGAAAACATCTGCTGGATACCGGAACCTGCTGCTCCCAACCGCTCTCCGCTGGACCGGGAATGCCCGCTGTATGCTCCAACTCATTGAACAAATACAGCGCCCTCCTGCACGAATTCCCAGATGTCTTCAAGCCAGAACTGCATCAGGTGCCAGGTACCCAGGCCAAGCACGGCATCCATCACCACCACAGGCCCATCGACACACGCCAAGTTCCGCCGCCTGCCTCCCAAGAAACTTCAGGATGCTAAATGAGCATTCGCTGAGATGGAAAGGATGGGTATCTGCAAAAAGGCATCGAGTCCATGGCCGTCCCCCCTCCACATGGTGAAGAAACCAGATGGTTCCTGGAGGCCCTGTGGGGACTATCGTCGGCTGAACCTATTGACAACACCAGACCACTATCTGCTGCCAAACATGCAGGACCTAACAGGAGCCCTGCACGGGGCCAAGATATTCACAAAAATGGATTTGCTCAAGTCCTATTTTCAGGTGCCAGTACATCCCGACGACTTTCCAAAGACAGCCATCATCACGCCATTCGGGACATACACCTTCTCCTACTCCACCTTCGGCCTCAGGAACGCAGGGGCCACATTCCAACGCCCGATGGACTGCATCTTGGGGGACCTACCTTTCTGCGTCTGCTACGTAGACAACATCCTGATCTTCTCCAGGTCCCCAGAGGAGCACCTGGGTCACGTCCGGGCTGCGCTGAAATGCCTTCGGAGTGGAGAAGGTAGACTTCCTGGGTGACAGATGTCCTCCCCATGGCCTTCAAGGTGGATGCAGTGAGGGATTTTCCAACATCAAAAATGGTATGGTCACCTACTACCGATGATTCGTGCCGGACATCGACCACATCATGTGTCCCCTAACCGGAGCACTGTCTTGGGAAGTCCCACAGCAAAAGGCGTTCAAACAGACGAAGGCAGCCCTCGCCAAAGCCACCACCTTAACATATCATGACCCCACTGCCCTCCTGAGACTTACCACCGATGCCAGCAATGTCGCTTGTGGAGCTGTGCTGGAGCAGATAGTAGACGGTTCCCCCTGCCCGCTTGCGTTTTTTAGCCGCAAGTTAAAGTCGCTGGAGACCTGCTACAGTGCATTCGACAGAGAACTGCTGGCAATCTACCAAGCTGTGCAGCACTTCAAGTACCTCTTGGACGGCAGCCCATTCACCATCCTGACAGACCACAAGCCATTGGTACATGCGTTCACAAAGGCAGGAGATGCATGGTCGGCAAGACAGCAGCGGCGCATGGTTGTTATCTCCGAATTCGGATGCACCATCAGTTACGCCCGTGGCAAGATGAACCCAGTAGCCGACGCCCTATTGAAGATTGAAACAAATTCCGTCCACCTCGGCATAGACTATGAAGACCTGGCGAAGGAACAGGCTGCAGACCCGGAAACGGCAGCTTACCATACAGCACTTACCACACTGAAGTGGGAAGACGCGCCAATAGGTGAATCCGGATCGACACTTCTCTGCGACACCAGCACAGACCGCCTACACCCCCTGATACCCGCGTCACGAAGAAAGCAGGCGTTGGACATCATCCACAGGCTGTCCCATCCATCCTGTTACATTCATATTTTAACAGCTGAGTCCAGGGTGAACTATCTGTGCATAAAATGTACACAGAATTTGTCATCTTATACACCTATATAGAGAATTCACTAGGACCAGGGGTTTATCTGGCATGTACTCACGATTCTTAGATATCAAGGGTCTTTTGTTCCAACACCTTTTATATCAGTTTTATATCATTTCTTCCGTCTCTTTTCCTTACAACACTTCCAAAATTTTCCTCTGCTCAGTTCATTCCTAATAATGCTAGCTTTTTTACCATGTCTTTATTATATCACAACAGTAGGCGTTCCTATTCTCTTCCAGACACATTGCAGAGACCCAGCCAATACCTTTGCACTTATTCTATAATATACCTTTGTTCCTGGGGTGATACAAACATCGCCCTTTATATTATGAGTATCCTTCAGCACAATTTAGAATGACCTTTGAATCTTGGTAACAAAGTGGGGAGGGGGTAACCCTTCACTTGCCTCCCTCTCACCATTTCACTCTTTCTTTGGCTGCCATCATGAGAAGACATTCCTGCTTGCTCTTCCTTGTGTGCTTGTTGGGTTCTTGGACATGGATGAGCAACTTTACCGTTGTTTCTTTTTACCTCTTTGTGTACCCTGTGCATTTATTTTGCTTTTTTGTGTTTTTGTTTTTCTCTAGTTGAAGAAGAAACATGGCCAACACCGGTGTGGTGGTCATGGTTACCATGTGGATGCTTCATATCTCCCATATTGGTAGACCCACATAATATCTGTGCTTATTATAGGGGAAGGGATTGTTGTTGATCTCAGTTCTGTGAAGTATGTACTTCTTGGCACTTTCCTCAGTACAAGAAGTACAGCAAGATACAAGAGATAAAAATTTGAAGCTTTCTTAAAGGGTAACATTCCTCTGGTGACGGTGTCAAATCCCTCCAGTTTTACTACCACCAATTGCCATCCTCTTCCACCCATGCCAGGATCTTCCCCCTAGGAGGGTTAGCACCTCTAAGTCTGACAAATCCATTCCATCCCTCTTCTGAAGATGAGAAAATCCAACTGGGAGGTATCTTCCTCTATACAAATTTGGGCTTACACTTAATCTTCCAGGTTTTCTGTCACTTGCTTTCTTCCTTGACTTGCTGGCAGGAAGGAGGGAAAAACCAACCACTGGTGTGCCTGCTGCTGCTGCTACTGCTGCAGTTTCTGTGGCTACCTTGTTTGCTGCAGGTGACCCTCTAGTGGCAGCTTTGTTTCCTGTAGCTGACCCTGTAGGTGTTGTGACTTCTCCTGTTCCAGCCTTGACCAGTCCAGGGTTGAAGGCGAGTAAAGGAAGAAGCGTTCTCACCATTTTTCCACAGTTTCTCCCTCACTGTTGTTATCTTTTTCAGTTCATCTCTTTCATCTCCCGCCTTGTCCCTGGACTCTTTTACTCCATGCAGGAGGAAGACGAAGAAGGGGAAGACCTTGCATAAGAAGTCTAGGAGGACTTCTGCTCGCTGCCAGGTAAGAGAGCAGAGGTGCCAGTTCATTGCAAGGTAATCATTGTACCTCAGGCAACGCTGGCTTGGAAATGAGGTCTCCCCTGCCCTACACCAGCTCACTGTGCACAGTCAGGCTTACAATGGGATGCCCCATACCAGGCATGGGTTACACCTCTGGAGGCCCCCCCTCTCCACAGCTGTGTTCAGTTGCAACAGGGTGGGTATGCAGCAACCTATTCACTCTCCTGGTTATGTATGGTCTTCAGATTATGCAGGGTCTTGCAACAGGGCAGGTTCTTCCTTATGGTGTACACACTCTCTAAGGTGTGTGCTTACCAAGCACTCTCAATCAAGGGAGAGATCTCCTTTGATCTCTTCCATGCTTTGTCTGTGTGGTTTGCTGTAGGGGTGTGAGGCACGCAGGAGTGGTGGTGAAATGTCTGCTCCTCCTCTCTGTCTTCTATTCTGCTTTCTCTGGTGAGAGGCTCATTTTATGGGGGGGCAAGAATGACGAGGCCTCTTCTTCTCCAGGAGAGGAGATAGCTCATGCCTCTGGGCAAAATCAGATCTTGAGGGCCCTTCTCTGAACCTCTTCAGTCCATGCTGGAGGAGCATTTTTGAGAGGCTATTTTACTCACTCATGTGCACAATAATCTTAGGGAGGCAAACTCTGCTTCTCATTTGCCCACTGTTTCGTCTACGGAGTTAGTCTTGGGCAACACCCCAGAGGTACGACCATTGGTCAGGTTTCCTTGATCGGTTGGCTTGTGGTGTTTTGCGGGAGGCAAAGACCCTGATCAGCAAGTGAAGGAGTTTGTTTGCTTCAAGCAGATCAAGCAAACTCCTCCCCCAGCTGCTTTCACACCATCTGAGGCATTTTATTCTGGAGGATGCAGAGGCTACTCCTCTGCAGTAGGATGTGTCAGTTTGCTGGGTGAGGAAAAACCTCTCCCTGGAGGGACTCCATCAGGAGGACTGCTCTTTTAACACTAGAGAGGCAAATGTGTTGGAGTCTATAGCAGTGGCAACTCTCAGGCTGTCTCTTGGCTAGATCTGTGGATGTCCACTCTCAGTTTATGCTGTGACAAGTATCTTGGCTGCGGATAAGAAAACAACGTACTGGAGGTTTCAGATGTCTGAAGGTAGGGCCTTCACCTTCTTGTCACACCAGGTCACCAACCAATGGGCAAAACTGGTTCTTTGCAAGAGACAGTATTTTCTTCTTGTCCTCTAAGCAGGTGCCCCATGATAGTAGCCTCTCACTGCAGAATGTTCAGTATTGGGCTTGCTTCATTATTCTCCTCCAGGGTAGGTAGAAAAAAGTTAAGTATATCTTAGTTTAACCAGACCACTGAGCTGATTAACAGCTCTCCTAGGGCTGGCCCGAAGGATTAGATTTATTTTTACGTGGCTAAGAACCAATTGGTTACCTAGCAATGGGACCTACAGCTTATTGTGGAATCCGAACCACATTATAGCGAGAAATGAATTTCTATCACCAGAAACAAATTCTTCTTGTTCTTCACTGGCCGGTTGGAGATTCGAACTGACAACCAAGAGAGTGGTAGTTGAGAACGGAACCCACTCACCCAGCGAGGAACTATGAGGCCATGGTTGAACATGGGAGGGAGAATTCCCATGAATCCATCTTCAACTGTGAAGTGCCCTGCAAACCATTGCAGGGGGGCCAAGGTACCTGGAACTAAACCTCCTGGTTCAGCAAAGCCCTCTACATCTGGCTCACTGAAAAGCCTGTGCTTCAGAAGCCCAGACACGAAGGCCAGATTTCTGCCTCTTCCAAGAAAGGTGATGATTCTTTCTAGCTCTTTTGTCTCCCTTTCTCTTGCCCCTCCAAGAAGGGAGGGAAAGGTAAGGAGAAGGCAAGAGGTCACTGAGACTTGCGATACCCTACCTCTGTTGCTAAGAGTAGGGAGAAGCCTTTCAAGCCATTTAGCAAAGTGACAGCAACAGAGAATGGAGTATGGGTGGTATCAGTCATCTGGGTCAGGTACAGGCTTCTGTTCAAGGATGTTCATCCACTCCTCTCAAAGACAACTCAGTCTCCAGATTCGTGGAAATCTTGGGTCATGTTAGCAGAAGTGGAAACAGTAACAGATAAAGTTGTCATGGAAGTCATAGATTGTCGTTCTGTGGGATTTTACAGCTTTTTCCATGTAGAGAATGCAGCCAGAGGTTGGAGACCAGTGACTGATATCTCAGCTTTGAGTGAATATTTTATGCAAACTCATTTCAAGATGAAAACGCTATGTTAAGTGTTAGATTCCATGAAAGTGCAACTTCATGCTTTTGAGAGACCTGCAGGATGCATACTTTCAAATACCCATTCACTAGGAGTCTTGGCAGCAATGAACCTCCACTTTGTCTATAACGAGACTCTATTTGAGTTCAAGGTCTGGTGCTTCAGACTGGTAACCGTTAATCAGGTGTTTACTCATATTATAATAATAATGCATAGTAATAATATCCTTTATTTCATGGAATATACAAAGTCAAGACAATACAATACGCACAGTCTAGATACACGTGATAACATGATAAAAATGATAATCAGTAATATCCACACAGCTGCTGAAGAAGTAGAAAAAATAGCATTCATAATAATGGTAATGACAGTAATAATATTGAGAATAATCGTAAAAAATATTAAAAATGATAACGATTAAAAAGCAGATTGCATACAATTAATTTCCAGCTAGTGACCTTTGGTGGTTACAGAAGTCAGGTCCAGAGGGCTAAATGCCTCCCTGCTTAGGATGTTTTTTATGAGCAAATTGTTGCTGTTTCTCAGTCGGGTGATCGGACTGGACTGTGCAATTGTTCACTTAACAGTGATTTTTAAATTACCCAGGCAGTTTTCTGTGAACATTTGCATGCTGTTGGAGTACGAGTGGAAGAGCACGTTTCGTGTCTCGGTGACAAAAGGCAAACCTCCTTGCAATCAAGTTACCATTTGCACATAGTTTACAACACCTCTGTTCCATGTCTGTCGTATCTTTTAGGTCGTCTGTGATAATGTGCCCCAAATACAGAAATTCATGCACGAATTCCAGATGATGATTTCCAAGGAAAATTTGTGGTTCTGCAGTATGCTTAAGCGATCTCGGGAGCAAAAGTAAGTATACCTTAGTTTAACCAGACCACTGACCTGATTAACAGCTCTCCTACGGCTGGCCCGAAGGATTAGATTTATTTTACATGGCTAAGAACCAATTGGTTACGTAGCAATGGGACCTACAGCTTATTGTGGAATCCGAACCACATTATAACAAGAAATGAATTTCTGTCACCAGAAATAAATTTCTCTAATTCTTCATTAGCCGGTTGGAGAATCGAACATGGGCCCAGCAGAGTGCTAGCTGAGAACAATACCAGCCCGTCCAATGAGGAACTTATCTCAGGAGCAGTGACATGCACTGGGTCTTGGTTTCGTTGTGTAGGATATCAAATTCCTCTGCATATCTGTGGCAAGTGTCGATTAGTCACTGGAGACCTTGTACTGATTGGGAAATCAGAACCATATTGTCGGCATAACAGAGGTTGTTTATTGTTGTTTCACTGATAGTGCATCCGATTTGGAGTGAGTTTGTGTTTGTGTGTTCGTCAATCGTCATCCATCGGAGTGGACAAGACAAAGCAAGAGCATCTCGTTTTCTTTCTCTGACAGAACGCTACTTCAACCATACAATATTTCCGTCTGTTTCTCCCAAACCATTGTTGTCTTGATTTATGTACAATCACCACTACTTGCATTGCTATGCAAGCATTCTAATCATGTACTCATAATGTTCCACCGAATCTTCTGTATCAAACTGTATGTATGTTTCCGTTTGTGAAGACGCCAAACGTCTCTCCATTCCACATATATTATGCTACTGCATTATATTCATTAATCTGTCTCGAATCTCATGCAATTGGCCATATGTAGAATTTCCTGGCCTTTCCATTGATGTATGTTTTAACACTGTACGTTTATTATGTGTCTCAATATCGCCATCTGTTTGTCTGCCAACAAACACAGATGTGTGAATCTTTTACCTGTTTTCACCTGTCTGTGTAGATGCTACTTTACCGCTCGCACACGTCAATAACATCTTGGAAGATTCTGTACATTTATCTCAGTAAGGAACTACCAATAAACCAGTAAACACCCAGCCAGTATGTCACTCAATCTCCTGTCCTTACACTGGTGACCCCGGAGTGACCCGAAGGACCCGGCCGACCCAAGATGACAACCCACGTGCCAGCAGACCCTTCGCCGCCTTGCTGCTTCCCGCTGTTCCCGAGTTCTCAGTAGATGTCTGACCCTCCGAGATGACCTACCCCACCACCGGAGCCCTGGACGCCTCCTCCAGGAAACCTGAAGCCGCCCCTGCACTCGTACAGGACGAGCTGACCAACGAAGGACCAGCCAACGTCATCCTTCTGCCTGCTGCCGCCCTCCTCGAGCTGGTTACCAAGGATCAGCCGCTGTCATCCTTCAGCCCTCGAGCTGGCTACCGAAGGATCAGCCTCCTTGAGCCGCCCCCCTCCAGCTGGCTACCAAAGGATCATCCAACGTCACCCTTCAACCTGCTCCCGTCCTCCTCGAGCTCCTGCTGGCCGGTACTGCCCTTCAGCCTCCTACCCGCCCCTAGCCCAAGCCCTTCGAGCCAACTACAATTGTCGGCAAGACGATTTCCGCATCGATGCCTTGCTTTGGGGGGAAGTATCGTAAGAGCCCATCGCCCCGACGCTGTCTCTTCCAAACACGTGTGTGTTCACCCGCAACCAGCCGTTCCCACGCACAGCGCAAACCCCGCTAAATTCGTGTAGCCGCGGCAGTCTTCAACGCCCCAGCAGATCTGTCGATTAATCAGATGGTACCCACGTCTTGGGGGAGAGTAAGGACAGGAGATTGAGTGACATACTGGCTGGGTGTTTACTGGTTTATTGGTAATTCCTTACTGAGATAAATGTACAGAATCTTCCAAGATGTTATTGACGTGTGCAAGCGGTAAAGTAGCATCTACATAGACAAGTGAAAACAGAGGTAAAAGATTCACACATCTGTGTTTGTTGGCAGACAAACAGATGGCGATATTGAGACACATAATAAACGTACAGTGTTAAAACATACATCACTGGAAAGACCAGGAAATTCTACATATGGCCAATTGCATGAGATTCGAGACAGATTAATGAATACAATGCAGTAGCATAATATATGTGGAATGGAGAGACATTTGGTGTCTTCACAAACGGAAGCATACATACAGTTTGATACAGAAGATTCGGTGGAACATTATGAGTACATAATTAGTACATGTGTGTGTCCATAATTCATAAAAAATTTCACTTGCTTAAGTAAGAGCAACTGTTATCTCTCTCTCTCTCTCTCTCTCTCTCTCTCTCTCTCTCTCTCGTTCGAAGTTAGCCAACCTAGTAATACTGCACTGTTTCTTTGTATGTCTTTAACTGTACAGTAGATAATTTTGAATTGATTTTACCTGTACCGTTTACAAACTGTAAATGTGCCGTTCTAAAACATAGAGCATTTCAGAACAAAGAGAAAGTGACAGAATAAAGAAGTTTTTAAAAACGAGGTTTAGAAGACTTCTAAAAATAGATCGGTGGAATGGGGGAGAGAGTCACACACTCTTATATTCTTAAGTCAACCATTTATTTCTTTTTTTAAGGTTAATGTATTAAGCTAACTTTTAAATGAAAATGCAGTAACTTTAATTTCATTTAAAAGTTAGTTTAATACTGAATTTCCATCTTTTGATATTTAACATAAGAATAACTCTCTCTCTCTCTCTCTCTCTCTCTCTCTCTCTCTCTCTCTCTCTCTCTCTCTCTCTCTCATGGTTAGCGCTCACACATTTTTACAACTTACTAATTCTCTGTACATCTTTACCTGTACAGTAGATAGTTTGAATTGATCTAATTTTACCTGTATCGTCTATGAAGTGTAAATGCGCTAGTGTTGCAAATACGTTCTAAAACATAGAGACATAATAACTAAGAGTTGTATTAGTCAAAATATAAAACACTGTTTGTTCATGAAAAAGCATTTCAGAACAAAGAGAAAGAGACGCAGAATAAAGAAGTTATTAAAAAGAGGTTGAGATGACTTCTAAAAATAGATCGGTTGGAAGGGGAGAGAGAGAGACCTTACCTTACCTTACAGACCTTACAGAGAGAGAGAGAGAGAGAGAAAGAAATTCTCTTCCAACTCTCAATTTTTATGTCAACCATTTATTTCTCTTTTTTAAGGGAAATGTATTAAGCTAACTTTTAAATGAAATCACAGTAACTTTAATTTCATATAAAAGTTAACTTAATAATTTGGGAGCATGATTAGGGTCATATTTAGTGTTTAAACTTTAGAAATAAGCATTTACTAGCATTTTTAGAGACCATGCCAAACTTACGCGAAAATTCACCCTGCGCGAGGGGTTCTGGAACCTAACCTCGCGTAAGTTTGGAGTATGACTATTGAAAAAGAGAATTTGGTGTTGAAAAGTGAGAAATTTGGTATTATGCTCTGAGAAAAATCTGGCAACCCTGGTCAGTAGTGTGTAGAAAGGGGAGAAGTCTCACTAGAAGAACCGACTCAAGTATTTTTGACACAATTTTAGTAATTGCAATCGGGGGATAATTGCCAGGGTCAGCTGCCTCCTTTAGCTTCCTTTTGATTAATGGAGCTAAGAGTAGGGAGTCTGGCAGAAACGGGTGAATTATGCACGCATTGAATAGGGCAGCTAGCAAAATGTAGATCATCGGGTGGCAGAGTTTCAAAGCTGCTGCAGGAAAACCATCGCAACAGGGCGATGTATCATTAGGTAAGTTGTTTATGGCATCGCTGATGTTATCTGGCATAATACGAGCGACGAAATGAAATTGAATGTTATCAGTAACGAAGTTATCTACTTCCCTTTGGGAGTCTTGATCATTTATACAATTCAGGATAGCGTTGAAATGATCGCCCCACATTCCTGTGATAGCCTCGTCACCGACAGCTTCTCCTACTCTCTTTAATAGCTTCTTAGTTTTGGGATTAGGGATTGAATGTCATTTCGAAGACAAGGGTAATCGCCAGATTCTAATTTTCTAGACTTTGCACCAGCTCTTAGTTGCTTTTCATCTATTTTGTAGTGCTTAAGGGGAGCGCACTCTTAGATTTTTTATGAATATTTTTGAAATTTAAAAAAAATGGTTAAATGGCCGTAAGACATGAGCAACACCTTCGTTATCACGTGACCAAAGCATTTTTTCGAAATATTAAAATTGATGGGGTTTTGGGCCTTCGCCCCCCACACGGTGAGGTAGGGCTGACGTTTGGCTCCTAATGACTATTGTCATTTTTTCCTTTATTCGCCTAATTTATTCATTATTTTGATTTTTATATCACCTTATCTCCTACGTCTGGCAGTGTCTGGCAACAACAATGGCTTGTTCCTTGGTGAATGCGTGGTAGGAGACAGGATTGCCACCATACGTTGAAAGCGGGTGGTGGGACACTTTTACTCTGAGCAATTTTTTCGCTATTTGCGTGTTTTTGCTGTCTTTTTTACATCCAGTAACTCTAAATACAATCTATATACTTTCACCTTCAAAAATACGCTCACAGTTGATGAAATGAATAAAGGATGATGAAAGCGAGTATATGATGACAAGTTCATCATATCAAATCTCGGTTAGATAAAATAGTGTCGGGTATTAGGTGCAAGGTAGGAAATTGCAGGGGTAAAGTTCAGGTCGAATTCTCTGCCAATAGATGGGATACTGATATTTTAATGAAGTGCCAATCGTGTAGGTTTACAGTTAGTGCCCCAGCAAAGCGAATTAGCAATGGAAAATCTCAGCACCATCAATTGAGTGAGATAAATGTTGAGGAAATTGAACACAACTTTGGCTATGAGAAATTCAACTTGCTAACACATCTGTTTGGCACAAGTGAAAGTATAGAAGAAGTTCTTCATTCGAGAGACAAAAAGGGTTGAAAATCAAACTCCAAAGACCAAACAAGTGAAAAAAACGACTGAAAATGAGTCGAGAATATCAGCCTGGTAGCTACTAAACTTCTAGTTTCTTAGTTTCAAACAAGGCAACAATGAGTCAGGTGGTACTTGATGATACCCTCGCTTTGAGCGAATAATACCCCTTTTTATAGAGGGAAGGGGGTGACCTGGAGCCAGAAATCAACCAAAATAATGCTCTAAGGTAAGTTTTTTCCACGAGTGCCAAAAAAAACCACTTGTTGATCTTTACGGTCATTTTTCTCAGTTTTTCACTTTTTGCACTTCAAACGCAAACTACATTTTTATTTTTAGGCCAATTTTAAAGTTAAATATACCATTGGAAAGAGGAAAGAAAGACGAATATTTGTTTGGGGCTAGATTTTTTCTTAGGTTGACGAGGAACCAGTGATAATCAAATTATACAAATTTGGGGGGAAAATCCCCCCCCCCATCAAAAAAAAAAGGAAAAGTAGAAAACTCTTCCCATTATTTTTTCATACTATGATATACTTTCTGTGTATGAAGCCATTGCAATAGCTCTAAAAATGAAGGAGGTGAATCATTTTAATTTTTTTATTTATTTATTTTTTTAATAAAATCCAAAATAATCATCCGATCACTCTCAAATTTTTCCTGAACATCACCTTATATATATGTATAACATATAAAAATTCCATAAAAATCGGAGCATTATTTCTATGTAGCGTGCGCTCCCTTAAGAGGAAGTTTGAACTGCGCTCTCGCCTGTCTCCTTAGCAATGCAAAATGTCCTTCCCTCATTCTACCATTTTGCCCCCACAGTAAAAACATTTCTCATGAATGTGTATACAGATCTTTAACCAAGTCATTCCAGCTAGGTACAGTATATTACATGAGTTGCCTTGACGAAATCTAAAGGTATCCCTGCCAGAGGCAAGCATGGTGGACATATGAGAATAGAATTCTTTCAGATCTCTCCTGTGGTGGTCATTTCTACATTTTTGGTTAGTGCAAAGTAAGGCGTCTACTGGTTGAACTATTGCCCGCAACCTATTTTCCTTGGTCGCCCTAAAGGATCTGGTTTTCAGGTTAATAGCAGGTAGGCGATCTGTTAGGGGGTTCATAGTAGGGAGGGATGGGGTATTGACTTGGGCTCATTTGGAAGGTACAGTATTCATGTTCTGAAGTGCCTTGATGATCAGTTAATCCTGTCTTTCTCCAGGGAACACCTTGGTGATAGGGTCTCTTCTGCCGCTTGTTGTCTCGATCTGGGAATCATGATTAGTTGGCAAAAGTCCGATCTCATCCCCAAATAGCAGGGAAGGTATCTGGGTATGCTCTCAGACTCTTTAGCATGAAGAGCCTTCCTGGTGGAATTTCGTCTGAAGAGTCTGAGGAAGGTAGTAGCTCAGTTCCTGTCACAACAGAAACTGCCTGCTCAGCCATGGCAGGTGATCCTAGGTTATCTGGCTTTGTTGGAGAAGCTTGCGCCTCACAGGCAGTGACCTTTTTTTACTGAAGTAGCATTGGTCGTGTCTCGGAGTCGCGAAGTAAGGCAGGAGATTTATTGGTGGCTAGATGACAGACTTCCTAAAGGGAGTTCTGCTAAGCTCCTCCCCCCTCTGCAAATGTTTCTGTTTACTGAGGAATAAAAGAATGGATAGGGCACACACCTGAAAGGAATATTCATGTCAGAAGTGTGGACAAAGGACACACCACATCTGCAGAGTAACATCATGAAAATGTGAGAGGCTTGGTTAACTATGGCATTCCAAGATCATTTAATAGGGCATTTGGTGGTATTGATAAGTGATGTCATGACCATGGTTGCTTGTGTCAACAAACGGGAACAGCAGCTTTTCAGGTTGTTGGCCAGATGCATTCTGGGCAGGCAGAATATTCTAGCAGATCAGCTCAATTGTCAGGGTCAGGTGGTCGGGATGAATTGGTCCTTACACCCGCTGGTAGCTGAGAGATTGTTCAAGATATGGGGATCCCCCATGATCAGTCTATTTGCAACCAGGTTGAACAGAAGACATCCAAACTTCTGTTCCCCAGTCCCAGACCAGTGAACTGCAATGGAGGATGCATCCAACATGCCTGGGACATTACGGATGTGTATTCCTTCCTTCCTTTTAATCTCCTCCACAGGTTGATCAACAGTTTTGTCACTCCTTGGCCTTAAGAACTCTGGTAGCTACTTATTGGCCTCACTTTGAGTGGTATGCAGATCTGCTGACACTCCTGATCAAGATGCCAATAGAGTTGTCACTGTGTCCCACCTTCGTGTGTCAACCGCACATTCGCAAATACCATCAGGCAGTTCAGACTGTCCACCTTTATGCATGGAGGTTATTGTCTTATACATGGTAATTGTCTCATTTTGTGTTTCATTATGTTTTCTGTTGTTAGGTTATTTTCAGTCTTACAGATGGACCACCCCACTGTAATCTTTGATATTTTGCTTCTTATTATTGGGAGAGTTCCATGCTCTAAGCATTCTTTTTTATATTTATGCTATGTTCTTCAATTTTGAACATCCTTTGGAGCAGACAGTGATTCAGAAGTACTCTGTTTATGGTTTTCACCATTTCTTGACACATCTGCTTGCTGTTGTTATTATTGACTTTGTTTGGGTATATGTATGCTCTCAGATTGAGCATTTGGTATGTATGGCTTTTGTTAGGTTGCATAGTTCTCTAGCTTTACAGGTAGACATACCAGTTCTTCTCACTAATGGTTTTAGTTCTGTATTATAAATACAAAACTGACTTGTCTTGGATTGGGCATAGTGTTTTAGGTCATATTTAATGTATCTGGAGGTTGCAACATCGTTTACTATGACCAAACCTAAGTTCTTCATTGGAGGGGTGGGTAGAGCTCTCGGCTAGCACGCTGTTGGCCCAGCATTCAATTCTCCGACTGGCCAATGAAGAATTAGAGGAATTTAATTCTGGTGATAGAAATTCATTTCTTGTCATATTGTGGTTCAGATTCCACAGTAAGCTGTAGGTCCCGTTGCTAGGTAACCAGTTGGTTCTTAGCCACATAAAATAAATCTAATCCTTCGGGCCAGCCCTAGAAGAGCTGTTAATCAGCTCAGTGGTCTGGTTAAACTAAGATATACGTAGAGCATTGCTCTTTAATGGTATAAAGTATGTTTTTTATGAATTTTATTTTGGTAACTTTCAATGTGCTATCATTTGTCTTTTTACTCTTGATTTCATGAAGCTCAAGGTCATGGATATTGCTATTCCTGATTTTAATGACTGTAGATAAGATTTTACTATTTCTTTCTTTCTGGATATGAGGAAAAGTTGCAGTTCCTCGAGTTTAGTGTCTTGTCGTGCCTTGTTACATTATATTAACTTTACATTGTGCTAACATCACTGATTTACACATTCTGGAAAATTTCAGACGTGTTTCGTGGTTCTTTTTTATCAACCATTAATTTGCTCTATGATTATTTTTCTGTCGCATTCCATTTTCAGCTCATTATCTAAGTTGTGGAAGATATCCTTCTGTCTGGTTTTAGTGCTGAGAATGTTAACCAATTGTCAAAACCAAACAAGATTTTCAAAATATGTGAGAGCAGGATTTGGTTGTATGGCTCAACAGGAGCTTTCCCTTTGTTTTTTTTGGGTTGGTTATCTGTAGGAGTATTCCTATCCATACCTTTTCTTCCTTCGGGCCAGCCCTAGGAGAGCTGTTAATCAGCTCAGTGGTCTAGTTAAACTAAGGTATACTTAACTTTTTATACCTTTTCTTGATTATTATTTTAAATTTTGCTCATAATATAATGGAGATATTTCATTCAGAATGAATCATGCCCCCCAAAAAGGAGTCCTATTAGTGGAGGACCAGTACTGCTACACCTTGGATATAGCTGCCCTAGGAGATCCACCTTAGTATAAACATTACCTTCATCTTCACAGCTGGAAACAGACCGTGCTTAAAGGACAAGGATTGACTAGTTTTCCATCTTGAGGGACAACTACACACTTGTGGTAAGAAAGGGTCACTCCTGATGGCTGAAGAGGAGAAATGGTGTGAATAAGGCATGATACAATAGCTAATTTAGTTTTGAGAAACTACTTATAGGCGAGTTGTGAGTCATATCTAGGTATTTGCTCAACATAGGCGAGTTGTGAGTCATATCTAGGTATTTGCTCGACTAAGGGTTTTTCACATTGGCAAATCACACCATACTTGAGATCATTTCTCAGCCCCATCAGAGAACAAGATCACTCTATAATAAAAATTCCTAGTGGTTTATATTAAAGAAACGCTAAATTTGCAGTTTTGTGCCAATTGCATCCATCATTGCAGGCTTTAATATATTAATATAATTAATTTTTGCACTTTTGTTTTGTCACCTTCTGTTCAATATATGTTTACTTTATTAATTTGATTCTCTTTTACTTTCCTCCTCTTGCAGATTTTTACATACAACATCCTTTCTAGATTTGGAAGATTGTTATCATATGTTAGAGTATTTTTACCACACAACCACATTAGCTATTTTGAATCTTGAAAAATAAGCTCAAGGGGCTAGTTTTACACAAAAGGGAAAATTTTAGCAAGAAAGATTTGAAGTTGTATAGCTTAGTGCAACAAGACAAAGAAACAAACAGATGTAGTGAAAATGATGAAAAGCAATAATTGGTAGGAAATATGACACTAGGATTGTGTTTATAATTTTTTATTATTCAATTTAGAAATACAGATATAGAAGCTCTAGTTACCTATTCACAAAGAAACTTTGGTAGAAATGTTGGTAAATTATGAAGGAAAGCCATCAAGAGTCATTCAGTCATTTTACTGATGAAATCAACTAAAAACCTGAAACTTAACAATAGCTAACCTTAGCTAATATTATTTGGTTCCTAGCATCAAAACGGCATAAATAAAATTGTTTGGCTTTCATATACCAAGAATAAGCTGGCCAAGTTTAATTCTTTCAACATTTGGTATCTCAACTAGGTATTCTGGAATTCAAAATTAATGCAATAAGAGTAATATAACTATTAAAGCAAATATAGCAGCATATTTATATCACTCTATAAAAAAAATCTTCCATTTCATACTCTACTAACAAGCAGTAAAAGTGTACAGCAAAGAATATTATAAAAAAAAAATATTAACATGGCCATTAACAATCATAAAACACATACCAGTTTTTCATTTTCAAAATTTTCAATACAATCAAGTACTTAACAGATAAAAAACAAAGCACTATGCTACCTATAATTAAACTTACTTCTTTTAGCCTTTTTATCAAAACTACTTTTCAGTGGTAGCAAACAATTTGCCTAAATATGAATATGGTACTGTATCTATATAAAAATACTCCTACTTGAACACTGAAAATACAACCATATGAAAAGAATTATAGGAACTTGTAACATAAAATTATTGACATGGTAGATATATAACCTGGGTGAAATATGTACAAATGCCTTGAGAAGAAAATTGCAACCTATGAAATTAATATTTTTATTATACAATTAATTATTTGGATACTTACTTCCTGTTAAAGTTAGCTTACATCTTTGCACTGTCAGGAGTGATAGGCATTCAAAATAAACAAGAGAATAATGCTTGACTGACCCAGATGGACTGTCTATAATCACCCATTTCCCACTGGGTGGTGTTGGAATGTTTACATTCTTGTCAGAATTTTTCCTGACCACCCACTAAGATGTGAAGGGGTATAAAAATTACCATTATCTGGGTAATATTCATCACAAATAATCTTACCTATTGTTAAAGTTGGCTGACTACCACATTGAATGAGGATGGTAGGTTAGTACCAGAGAAACATCAACTTTGCCATGCAAGCTAAAAGCTTTGTTAAGGGGAAAAAAAGCTTCTTGTGTGATCCTTCCTGGTAAGCACTGCTGCCAGACAGTGGATCCACAATAGGAGGCAAGGTCCTCGTAGTGAAACTTGTTGGAGGATCCTTATAGGGAAAAAGGACTTTATCTCATACTGAGACTCTTGTGCCAGAGTTTAAAGCCCACAACGGATAGTCCAAAACTAAGAAAAAAAACTACCTCCAAATATGAAGAAACACTCCTATACACCAATGTGTACCTTCATGCTTCCCAGACTTTAGGAGAGAATGGTAAATTACTCGTAGTTGGTTCAGGTTCTGGATGATAGGACTGAGGACTTTACAATTCTTGAATTAATTTTTTTGTCTTGCAAATAATGCAAGACAAAAATTGAGTTACAACTCCTACGAGCTGTGTTATCAACCTTCTCTACTGAAAAGTTTTTAAAATTAATTAAAAGACATGCGTCATGCGGTTTAATTGAAAAAACGGTAAAAGATAGGGTTCAACAATGTTTGAGCTGACTAACTTATACAACATAGAAAAAAGAACATAGCACAAAATAAATTACTAACTCCTCCTCTTAACAGTAAGTCTGTCAAGGTTATCCTTGGACCTCTAAATGAACATAGCAGAGCTTCTCCATTGCCTACTAAAGCTGGGAAATTAGGCACACGTCAGTGCAGTTTACTTTAAAAACCATAAAAGATCAGGGTTCACCAATGTTTCAGCTGACTAACTTATACAACATAGAAAAAAAAACATAGAAAAATAAATTACTAACTCCTCTTAACGGTTCAATTCTGTCAAGGTTATCCTTGGGCCTCTAAATGAACATAGCAGAGCTTCTCCATTGCCTACTAAAGCTGGGAAATTAGGCACCATCACAAATCTGGAGAGGGCGTTTGCTTTGCTGATGTTTTTAGCCCTAAACAATTGACAAAAAAAAAAAAAAAAAAAAAAAAATCCCCTTGAACAAAGCCCATATATAGTACATAAAAGGGCTTGGAGCTTACTATACGCTTTGCCGTAAGAAGAGCTAAAAGAAAAAGTGTCTTTAAAGTTGAGTTCTTAAGGGAAGTTTTATCCAAAGGCTCAACTGAGGTAACATCAAAAACTTAAGGACTACATCCAAATTCCGTCCTAAACAATGATAGGAAGATTTCGGGGCTTCCATTTCAAAAGGCTGGAAGACCTCTTCCAAATCTAAGCCATGAGTGATACTCAAGTTAGCATGTTGCAGAACTGAAGACAACATACAATATCCTTTAACTGCTGGAAGAGAAAGTTCCATCACGTACTTAAGAGATCAGATGAAAGTAAGCAACTTATTGAGTACTTTCCTTAAGCCTACAAATGGCGGAAAAACACGAAGGTCTAGATTTGACCAGTCTTGAAGAAAATCCTCAACTGCCCATGCCTGAGGCTCCTGGCATGGAGAGCAATAAACTTGAGTTTTGTATTTTGGGCAGTCACAAACAGATCAGTGTTCAAGGTTCCCTCAAGGTTCCACTACTTCTGACAAACTTGCAAATGAAGAGACCATTCTGATGGAAGAATATGCCCTTCCCTGCCAAGTTGGTATGTGTTAACACTTTCTCCCTGGGATGAATGTGGTAGAGAATAATATTCCTGGACTCTGACCAAAGGAGAAGATTCTCTGCTAGCCTGAACAAATGTAAGAAAGAGAGGTTGAATTGTCAAACTGCAATCATTTTGTCTCTGACTAGATGTTCCACTTGCATAAGACCATTCCAAACCCCTAAGCTCTAGGTTTATATAAATTTTCTCTCCTCTACATTCCAACTCCCTGATATTTTAATGTTCCCCAGGATGGCTTCCCAACTTACCTCAGGGCATCTAAGGACAATGAGAGGTCTGGGCTCTTGATGTCTAGATGCAGACTCATCAGCAGACTTGACTAATCTCTCCACCAAAGAAGAGAACCTAAAAGATCTGAAGGAATTACCACTGGTTTCAAGTCCAGAAGACAAGACCTGTCTCAAGAGTTCTTGAGGTAAAATTGAATTGGTTTCATTCTTAGGTGGGTTAAGCCGACAAGCTTCTCTAAGAGGCTATGTGACCCAAAAAGGCCAAAAAGACTCCACTTCTTAGCTGGAGTCTTTCTAAAGGTCAAAGTTCTCTCAGCAATGACAGAAAATTGTCAACTCGTCTCAATGTCAGAAAAAGAGAGAGAGAGAGAGAGATTATTTTGATCCCCCAATAAACAATTGACTGGGTCAGAGGCAGCACAAGAGGAGTTGACACTGGTCTCAAAATGTCCAGTACGGATGGATACCTGTGGCACCATGCTTAGGCCGAAAACAGAGCTTCAACTAGAAGACCTTCCCTTCCAAGGCAAAGCTTGGATACTTCCTTGACTAAGGGTGGATCAGGACAAAGAAGTACGCATTCTGTATATTGACATAAATCATGCAGTTGCCATTCCGGATGGCCACCAGGACCGAACTGGGTGATTCCATTGAAAAGGTAGTCAGACAAATGAACTAGTTGAAACTGGAAATGTCCATGAGGCCTTGGAAACAATAAGATGCCACTGTATAACCCCACTGACTTGTCAAAAACTGGTTTGATCACCTCCTTGCATAAAAACTTCCTGATATCCTCCTGCAAAACATGGAACTCATCTTTGTGGTGAAGGTGTGCAGGGAGGGATATCAGGACTGCCAAGAGGGGCAGAAGTGTAACAAAAGGTATTATGCATCCCTCCCTGAGAACCTTCCCCTCCTGAGGTTCTGCTCCAAAACTTTGCCAGACTACTACTGAAGCTTGAGGGCTGAAAAATCAGTTACAGTTGGTTTTGTGAGTCTTTCTCTTAGAACACGAGCCTTGATCACTTGTAAGGGGCTCAGGAAGTGGAAGAACTCGGAGATGTTTAGGTTGATATTTCATGCAAAACTTTGGTTGCAAAACTTTGGTGCAGGACTAGCTGCAGGCACAGGCACAGGACACCTGAAGGAAGAATACAAAATTTGTGCTAAGAACTCTGTACTCTCCTGATTTGAGACATCTTCAGCGATGGCGCTAAACACTTTGGGGCTAAGATCATGATGATGAAACACATCAAAAACAGCTACAGACCACTGAGTTGATAAAAACATGAGACATCTCCCCAAAGTGTCAGAAATAGCCTCATCCAAAATCATTGCCCTTTGAAGACTATTTTTATTTTTTTAACCTGGTGCACTAAATGAGCACTGGTGCTAAGAGCAAGTTCTGCAAAAGAAAGCACCGAAGTCAACAATATAAAGACTATGCAAGCACTTCCACCTCACTTTTAGGCCAAAGAACCCTACAGTTTCAAAAGCTCTTCACTTTTTTGTGTCAAGACCGGAAAAACTTGTCTGGAATGGAAGGATGAAGATCTGGCATCATATCTGTCATAACTCAACACAAGCTACAAGCTTTATAAAACTAGAAAGTGAAGCAGCTGCTTTAAGGGATAAAACTTTGGAGACTGCCTCAAAATGCACCTTAACAGAAACAGATAACTTCAACTTCTTAGTTGCCTGAACATCAACTGAGGTGTAGGCCAACAAAAGAGAGCACCGATCAACAAGATCATCTTCAGTAAAATGGTAAGGGACCAAAGTAGCGCAGTCTATCTAGTGATTAAAAACCAATAGAGAATCCTGTAAATTGGGGTCAAAATCTCTCCTGTCTAAAGGAAGAACCGGGGCAGCAGAAACCAGCAAATCTGCAGACTGAGGCAGTGAGGTTGTGGTGGCAGTATGAAAACTGGGTTTTAGTGATTGAATTTTTTTTTTTTTTATATTAGTTTTTGAGTGTTTGTTAGTGCACGATTATTTGATTAATCTTTGTTTTTACTTGCAGTTTGCTTGAGCGAGATAGTGTTAAGGTTTGGTCCCACTCCCCTTCACCTTTAGTACTGTAATAAATTTGCACTGGCTTCGACAGTGAAGACTCTCAGGTGATTAAGCAGTGACAAGAATGAAGGCCTTCACTGGATGCTTGCTCTGCTTCGCAGCAAGTATTATCATCATACTACACCAATTGTGTACTAGAAGAAAAAGCCACTACAAGGTGGTAAGCACCTCAGATAGTAACATCCCTTATAACACCAGCAATGACTTCACAGTAAGTGGCTGGGACATTCCAAACAGCTGGGAGGGAGCAGGTGACTCACAAGACAAGTCGACTGGTTGGGAGAGAGATGGTTGGATGAGAGAAGGCAGAGGGTTCTTGCATTATGTCACCATGGTAGAAAAGTCACCTGCCTCATGCTTCAACAACAAATCCAAGAGACGAAAGTTTCGACTAGGAACTACCTTGCTACAATGACAGTGGGAGCCATCTGCACAACACAAGAAGAAGTGGAAGAGCCACTAGTACAAATAGGTACAGTTGTCAACAGTATCAAACACATCCCTGTCACTCTTACCAGATGATCATAACGCGGGTCAGTTGACATGTGCCCTTAACTCTACTGAAAACTTTCAGAAAATAAGTCAGTTTTGAGACAGTAGACAGTTAAGAGAGAAAGACCACAAAGTAGAAAGTTGAAAGAGAAAGCCCACAAAAGGCCACAGACCTCTGTTCCAAGACATGCTTTGGTTCCTTGGCAGGGGAGAAGACTTACTGTTGCAGGGCAGTCCAGAGGGTAGGCTTCAAACAGACAAAGGTTCTGACGCCTTCTCTCATGGGAAGGAAACCAAAAAAGGTTGATCACTATGGGGGACACCACGATCCTCACCCACAGTAAATTCAGACAAGTGCTCTACAGTCAACAGAAGGAAACTCATATCTTCCTCAAACTTTCCTATCCATTTCTTGTGAACCCCAGAGGGTGCATGAGAAGGAGCTGAAGTAGTGAGAGAAGCAGCACCAGAAGACGAAAGGACAGAGTAGGCTTATGGCCAAACCTAACTAATTGTCTACACAATCTATCAATCTTTTGCAGCTTCCATACTTCACAAAATTATTCATTTTCTCATTAAACCACTCTTTGCATGCATCACAGTGAGAAGAAAAATCACACTCATTACACCTACAGGTAACACACACTGTGCAATCATCATGCTCAACTGAACACATTCGGTTTACAGACTCGTTCCTACAGAACCTAACACTTCTATCTCTGCTTGCTGTAGATGACAAAATACATACAGAAATGAAACACACTACCATACAGAAACTTCATGAAAATATAGTCAAAATTATTACAGTCTATTCACACTATGTAAGGGCACACATGGCAGGATGAATTCTGACATGAACATAAACATTCCATCACCACCTGATGGAAACAGGTGATTATAGACAGTCCATCTAGGTCAGCAAAGTTTTTTTTTTTATTTTGAATGCCAATCACACCTTATGGCACAAAGATGTAAGCTAACTCTAACAGTAGGTAAGATTTATCCCAAATAATATTAAAAATGGACTTGAGACATTTCTATATTCACTACCAGTCAGAGAAGACCGCAGATATGGAAAAATATATAAAATCTATGCTTACAATAAATACAGCAGATATTTTGTTTCTATCATTCAAATCCATACAGTCACGATACACACATCTAAGAACAGAAGACTACTGATTCAACCCCTCAATTCACTAAAACCAAATGTGTAAGTTTCATACAGTATCCATTTTAAGCTATCTTAAAAATCAATAAAACTACACACAACTATCTATCCCAGTATTATCCAATTCATCTTATGTGTATGATGACTGAATAAAATTAGAAATCCATACACTTAAATGGGCTTAAATCAAGTTCTCGTTCTGTATATTCTCATGACATATAATTGATGCATCAAATATTGATCAACATTCATATGACATTTGTGGCAAATCTGAATATGGTACTTCCCTTTATAATACAATATCAGGTTGATTTGAACAAAAGCACTATGAAAACTGATCTTGCCCCAGATATCCAAATTACATCAAGAATTTTAACATGCTGGTCTGTTTAAACAATTACCAAACTGGACCAGTTTGATTATATTCAGTAATTTAGCTTAGCTTAGTAATACAAAACAAATACTTATGAAAGAGGTCTCTTGGAAAACTTTGGCAAATGCATTATACAGTAGTTAATTCTGAATACACCACATGATGTGGTTACTTAAATTTAACAGCACCTAATTTGACTATTAAAATCGGCAAATTCAATGAAGTTCTATCTTATTCTTTTCAACTTGGATGATTCTAATCTTCAGTAGGTTTTAAAAATGCACAAAAAATATAATTTTTATGCATTCTATGAAATGTCAAGTGCTTTCCAGTATCCACCACTACCACTCCATGGGATATATTCTGATTTGACATTAAAATCACCTCTTCCTCTACAACTTTATATTTATATAGAATCCTCTTAATACTTTCTGCTGTTAATTATCACTGACTAGAACCAAAAATGTCTCTCATTAACAAGAATGACACAAAGAAAATATTTCCGTGTAATTTTGTTGCAGAGTTTTTTTATTCGCATAATTGTTTTAATAGTTTCAATAGCATTTTCAATTGCTAGCAAAGGAATACATTACAGTACTAACAATCAGGAGTATTTGGTCACATTTAAGAACACTTCCCTGAAAGTTCAGCTCAAACCCAAATATTGTACATGTAGATTCAATAACTTGAAGCTCCACAACACAATTTAATTAGTTAGTTATAAATGATTTGTTTAACCAGACCTCTGAACTCTTTTAGTTTTACCCATTTTATGTTCTACCTGGCTGATAAATATTATTCAGGGCAGCACAGCCAGATACCTAAATGGCTCCAAAATCAACGTAATGACACTTTTGAAATAGTCTTCATCAAAAGAATTAAGGAAACCCTATGCTATCCCTCCCATCTGAAGCCAGACTCATGACAAATATCAGTTTATAAATATTCTTTTGATCTTTTAACTTTGATGTAATTACCCTGCTTGGCAGTTGCCACACTTTGAACTAAATTAGCTCTGTTTCCCTACAAATACCTCTTGCCTCACCCGTGTAACAATTACTTACTCAAGTTTTTTTAAAACAAAAATATGGACAACCTTGTTGTTTACATACTTTTCTGTCCTTTTTAGTGATATGTAATAATTTGGCAATTTGAATTCAGTAAGTAAAACATGTAAGATACTGAAATTATGCCAGTTTCTTCTACTCACCCACAACCAAAGCCAACATTCTTTGATGAAAATTTGGCCACTTTAATCAATAAAGGCAAAACATATAGAAATCTGACTCATTTTCTGAATTTCTACTGCACAGCAATGATGTACAGGTGTTAAAAAGATTTTCACCCTTCATACTAAATAATTCTGGAATGTTAAAACCTATGCTCATCTAAAACCACATCATGCAGCATCTCAGGCTCCTAAGCATCAATAGCAAAATCAACAAAATACTTAACAGAAACTGATTGTAAATAATATACTGTAATTCATTTCAAAAGCACAACTTAAAAAAAAATACATAATTGTTGGAATCGTTTTGTGATTGCAGTGCATTAACACCATTCTTCACTAAATTTTCTTTGTCAAGCTTTAGAAAAATCCAATAAAATCCCATTACTCAAGAAGTGCTCTAGTTCAAATAAACTTTGGAAAAGTGTAGTACAGGCTCTCATACAAAATTACATCTTTAGGAGTAATTTAAAACGAAGGGGAATTATGAGCCAAATACATACAGGTTGCCTTACGCAATGCCAGCACAAAGGGGGAGATTTACTGTATATAAGAGATGATTGGAAAAAACTGGTAGTACATAGAACTGGTATACCAAATATACAGACTTTGCTAATATGATGAAATCAGCAATCTGTGTTACAAGCAAACAATCACATGCGAAGAACAGAATGAAAGAATATATGTAAAACAATCACATGCGAAGAGCAAAATGAAATAATATATGTATATAGTATTAAACAAAAACCCTAACATTACGCAAATATTCCTAACCTAAAAATAACTTTATACAACCTTTAACCAAATGAATAAGGTTTGGTTCGATCTTTGAATATGCAATAATACTGTCTCTAGATTCTAAGAACATCACAAATGAAGTTTAATTTCTCAAAATAGAATTCACTCAAATATTTTCCTTGACAAAAATAAATAATCACTATTGATTAAAATCATATCATCATCCCTTATTATCAAAACAATCATTGGGCTCTCTCTGTTTTCATTAAAAAATTTCAGATTCTCATAATACAGCTGGCCCACACAATTCATTTTCAATGAGAAATTGTAGAAGGAAAAGATGAAGATGTTGATCAGCTAAACTGGAAAGAACTATGGGAAGTGTGAAAAGTACAGGACAAAGGGCAACACAGCCAAGGCCTAAAGAGATGTGAAAAGAACCTTTAACAATGCCTACAATGCACTGTACAATTAAATACCTTTGAAACAAGACAAAAAATGTATCAACAAAAATTCCATTCATGAATAAGTTACATTTACTTAGAATACCACTTAAGATCATACCAACACCAAAATATCAACATATTTACAAAGCTCCTTTCACTGTCAGAAATTTCACATCCCCAGAAAAATAGAATTGTTTCAAACATTGCTCGCTCAGGCTAAAACTATGAAATAAATATAGCATTAAAAAGCTTGAGGCACTTTCATTTATATCTACCTGACTACAATACATTATACTAAAAAGACTATACTGTATTAGTTATTCATATATGAGAGGCTGAAGTAGTACAATAAATCCAGCACTTCACGGATGTGACTGAGATAATGAAGAACTGCCAAACGTATTTAATTCTTCTAGTTTTGAGTAAGTTGGTGGCGTGAACTTTCTGCGTAAGAATTTTAGCACATATAGTGGAAGGCATGATACGAGGGTTATCACGACTACTTTCCAAAAGAAGTCCTTAGATTTTATGAAGTCCCAATCTGAAAGACACAGTATGGAGTTTAATGGTGGAAATCAAAAAGATGTCAAGCACTCTGCTAATTAAAATATAAGTCTAAGAAATCCCCTTTTGAAAACTGAAAATATGCAGTACCAAAAGACAATTTCACAGTGAAAACACTAACAGTAAAAACTTTGATAAGTGTGTAAATATTGTTAACTACTTTTAATAATTGAAGTAAAACTGCTATCCAAAAAACAAGGTGAAAATTAAATGATACCTATATTTAATGTAATCCACAATCAGTATTTTTCGCAAACCAAATACTGTTTTTGAATTGTTTATTTTGTTTTGATGGGGTACTGTACTTTTAGAAATATGAACAACACAATAATTTTACAATAATAAGATGGCAACTGTTCAATTGAAACAAATGAGCTAGGTTTTCTAATAATATTAATAATAGATCTTAAAACACCAGAAAATAAAAAAAATTCATAATTGCTTACCGAAATAATGCATAAAAATTATTGACAAAGCATAGAACCCAAGTGAGAGGAAATGAGCTACTATCATCAAGGGATGCCACGTTCGTACAGTTAGGCCCACCATGAGAAGCTCTGTTAAAATCAGCGAAGTGAAGCTGATGCTTACAACATGTATGAGCTCATCTTCAAAGAGCAACATAGCTCCATACATAAGAACGCCACCTGAAAACAATTAAACCTTTTCAACTGAATACATAAAGAAAACTGAATATGGCCACCTCATAACTCATTTCATGCCTAACAAAGCAGGCTGTGGATTGAAAATCTTATCACTAAATGATAAAAGTTTCTGTATGTTTGAATAAAACTTGTGCTCATCTTCATTACTACTGCGATCTAATGTAGCAAAGCAAAAAGGTAGTACTGTATACTTTACCTTGATATATACTTATTAACACCCATATGAAAAATGTTTTATAAGAGAGTGATCTTCCTTTTGTGAGATCCTTATATAGTTCCGGATAAGTAAGAGCAATATTTGGAGAAACATCACGGTCCAAGACAAGAGAAAATACCGGGAAGTTTGTGTAGACTGTCGCGTACCTAAGTGGTAAGACAAGGCATATTATTTATCACTTTTAAAAGATACATAAATGATGCACTTTAGAGAAAAACAACTGCTTTTATACCAACCTAATACTTTAATACTTTCAAGTGCAAATCGTTTTAAATCAGCATAAGAGGGTACACAGAGCTGCCCACAAATAGTGCAAGTACAAACTCCTCTAACCTGTCCTACTCAGTTATCCTTGCACTCACAAAGAGACAATCCTACAGCTAATTAGCTCCATCAGGGAGTTATGCTTCCAAAATGCCTTGAGTGGCATACCATTGATGAGACAGAAATCAATGCAGGTGGGGCCCAAGGAGACACCGTGCCTACAGCAGCACTGCTTTCTGTCTTATTTTCATACATTCTTTTTGGCTTATCAGCTGCTGTCCAAAAATAATTCAATTTTACACTGCACAAATTTTAGTTCTCATTTAAGACCAAAACTTTTGGAAAAGTCTTACTGGAATCTAGATGATTCAGAGGTCTCAATAAACTACAGTTCTTTATAATATGACATTTTTATGATAAAATAGTTTTATATTATTTTATATATACTTACCGAGTAACTACATAGTTATTAGTTTCTAACTATCGCGGCAGCTTAAATTTGAAATTCACGGTAGCATTCTATTGTTTTGGTATAGGTAACTGGACACCGCCCACTTTGGGGGAAGGATTCCTATCCTTCCCCGAAAGTGGGAGGGCTCAAATCATGTATTTACTTGGTAAGTATGGTGAACAATACAAGGGAAGGCAATGATTCCTTGACGTTGCAAACAGTTCTATCGACAGCTTTCCCCACCGTTTCCACAGGTCAGTGCACACCTGCGGATTCAGTGTCCATTCCATAGGTAGGACGTGTTTGTAACGTCCACTAGGATGTTTAATTTTCCCTGGATAAATCTTGTGGCAATCTTGGTGTGATTGTCCTGAGCCCAGAGGAGGAGATCCTTGCCTGCTTCATAAAGGGAGGAGTGGGTCCCTCCCTGGTTCTTTATGTACGCTAGAGAAGTCGTATTGTCCAAATGGACAATGATGGTGCTGTTGAAAGTCACTGTTGTAAAATGCTGAAGGGCCAAGTGAATTGCCTTCAGCTCCTTCACACTGATATTTCTCTCGGCTTGGGACCACCTCCCTGATACTTCCAGATCCTCCAGAAGAGCCCCCCAACCCAGATTCAATGCAACTGAGTATAAGGTGAGGTTGGGGCTCTGAGGATGCAGTGACATCCCTTCTGAAAACCCTTCCACGAGCCACCACCTAAGGTCCTCTTTGATCTTGGGTGTGATTGGGAAAACAAATGAGCCTGGAAGGGTCTTCCTGTGCCAATTGGCCTTTAGGAGGAGTTGTAACACTCTCATATGGAAGTCTCCCTAAAGGCAAGAACTTCTCTATGGATGAGAGAGTGCCCAGCAGACTCATCCATTCATTGGCTGAGCATGGGAGAGAGAGGAAGGTTCAAAGTGTTCGGAAGCAGGATTGGACTCTTTTGTCGGACAGAAAAGCTCGAAAACTCAGAGATTTGATCTTCATTCCCAAATAGAGAATCAACTGAGTCGGGACTAGCTCTGAGAATTGTCTAAGTTGACTAAGACCCAACTCTTGGGCCTGGAGAAGTGTCTTCTGAGGGTTCTCCGTGCATCTTGTTCTTGAGGGGAAGTGCAGGAGCCAATCATCTAGACATAGACAAATGTTGATCCCCATGAAATGGAGCCACTTCGCTAGGGGGGAGAGAACCCGGGTAAAAACTTGAGAAGCTGTAAAGAGGCCGAAGCACAGAGCCCGAAATTGGAAGTCTCTGCCCTGGCACAAAAACCTTATATATTTCCTGGAGTCCAGATGTACTGGTACAAGGAAGTATGCGTCCTGCATGTCTATAGTCGTCATCCAATCCCCCTGGTGGATGGAAGACAGGACTGAATAGTCGTTTTCCATCTTGAATTTTGTAGTTTGGATAAAGAAATTCAGAGTGCTGACGTTCAGGACAGGTCTCCAACCTCCCAATGATTTGGGGACAACAAATAGGCAGTTGTAAAACCCCTTCACGCTTACATCTTTGACCACCTCTACAGCTCTCTTCCTGAGCAGGGACGAGATTTCTTGTGACAGGGTCAAAACCTCTCCGAGCCTATGGAGTAGGCTGTCAAGTTGATGAGAGAGGACACTAAGGGAGGTTTCTCCTGAACAGGATGGACATTTCTTTCTATAGAGGATGAATAAATTTGTTTTTTAGCATTTAACGCATTTTCCCAGAGATGAATTTTGTTTTTATTTAGAGAGAGAGAGAGAAGAGAGAGAGAGAGAGAGAGAGAGAGAGAGAGTAATTGTCGTTAGTGAGTGCTTCGGTTGTTGGAAGAGGGATGAGGTCATTAGGTTGTTTACGGTGCTGTCTGTCTGTGCAAATGTCGAGGGAGTTTTTTTCAGTTTTGAGAGAGTCTTGAGCCGAGTTCTGTGCAAGGCGGACATTGATGGTAGATTATTGTATGTTCCGTGAGTCGAAAGTGTTTTCTGTTGGATGTTATTGTTGTCTGTGCATGTGTCTCTTTCTTTGCTGCTTTTTTTTTTTGGTTGGAAGTCTGTTTTCCGGTTTTGTTTGTGTAATTTTGTCTACTGTGTTGGCGACCGTGGACACCCTCAACCATCTCCCAGCAACCATAGTGATATTGTATATGTTCGGTGTATCTGTGTTGTGTATTGTTTTTTGTGTTTTAAAATCCCGCCACATTTCTTGCCATTTGCTCCAAAAGTGTAGAAGTCTGGCTCCCCCTGGAACACGGAGGACAGGCTCCTCAATTGAGAGAGGAGGGCTTGACTGTCGTTTTCTTGGTTGGTCTAACTGACTGAATGTTCGTCAGAAGGCGGGGCTTGAACCTAGCCCTACTGCCTCGAAAGGGCTGCTGCTGCAGCGAGGAGACTGTCCTAGATGCAAAAGAGACTGTCAGAACACACCCTGTCTCCTTAGGACACTTGGAAGACTGCGCCAGCAGATCCTGTGTGGATTTCTTTTGCAACTCCACTGCTATGTGCTCTACAGGGGCAATGGGAAACAGACTACAGTGGTCTAAGGGCACAAAAAGGAAGGCTGACCTCTGGGAGGGAGTGACTCCTTTTGTGGTGAAAGAGCACCACTGCTCTCTCTTCTCGAGCACTCCCACTGCAAATAAGGCAGCCAGCTCCTGGGAACTATCCTGAATTGCCTTGTCTGCACAGGAGAGAACTCCAAACCAATCTGCAGAGAAATTACCCTGAAGGGTGGCGCAGTCCTCAATTTTCTTCGCTAGGGAACCCATGGTCCAGTCTAGGAAGTTGAAGATTTCTAACACTTTAAAAACGTCTCTCACCTAGTGGTCCAGTTCCGATGAAGTGAATAAAATCTTGGTTGAGGAGAATGCTGATCTACGTGCCGAGTCATCAGGCTGGAGAAGTTCCCTTGGGAGGAGGCAGAACTCCCAAAGAAGGAGCTTCCCCAATGACATATGACAAATACCTCCTTTTCAACAGGTGAGGAGGGGCACAAAATACAGTTCTGCCTAGATCTCTCTCTCTGTCAGCCAATTCTCAATACCTGACAGGTCTTTCTTCCATGAGGAAGCTTACTAGTACCATCTTAGGCAGTCTGGAGGATTCTGCACATGAATGCCGAACTCAGAGACAACGGGGTCACTGGGGAAAAGAAAGTCGGATAACAGAACAGGAAGTACTTTAAGAGAGAAGCATAGGCTAAAGAAGGCTGTTCCTGTTCAGTGTCCTATTCTTCAGGCGAAATATAAGTGCCTAAGTCTGTAGGCTCCCGAATCGCTGTCGGCTTGCAGTAGATCTAGAATACTGTCCAGGCAATGCTGGATGGGTTCCAATGAATGATCCTGAACAGTATGCAAAAGCTTCGCGCCCGACTGTTGTACAGAATGTAAGAACTGCTAATCCGAGTTCCTGGTGCCAAGGCAGTCAAGAAGACTGCCTTTCCTAGCATATGAGTTGTAGTTGTATTGGGTTCATGAACTGAGGGGATGACAGGAGTCTAAGAACCTAATTCAGGGACCAGATAATGGGAAACCTCAGGAGCTGGCCTTTGCAATGTTAGACTGGAGAACAGAATTAACAATTTCTATTTAAGAATAAATTCCACAAACCATAAATTTGGGTTCCACAAATGATGCTTTGTATGCCATTGTCATTGCAATAGGGCGTTCACCCCAAAGGATAATAAAACGAAACCTGTTTTAACAGATTTCAACCGGGCTCTCAGTGTGGAGATAATCTAACCACATTTTCCATACAGATTGGTATGCTGGATAGATGAAGTCAGTACAGGTAGTGCTCGTTAATGATTCGACTTATGAGTTTACGATGGAGTTAGCAATTAATACCGGTACGAAATATTTAGAAAATATTTCGAAATTTCGATACACTACAGTTGCCGGAGAATCAAGCAAGAAAGACCAACTTACAATAGACCAACTTCTTTTTCTTCTCTTTATTCCATCTTCTAGTTAAAAAGTAAGAGAATGATAAAAGTATTGTTAATAACCTTATACTCTTAAAAATGTTGCATAAACAACCGAACGAAACTGTTGTTTTGCTAATAACCAATCGGACAACAACTGTTTTGCTTGTATTTCAACCATCGATGCGATTAAACAATTATCGTCAGTTATGTTAAAAATGATGTTAAGTACTGGTATGTTTTACACTACCCTTATCCGCTTTGGAGAAAAGATCGCAAGGAAATATACTGCTACAGTAAATTTAAGCTGCAAGTTGTAGTTGAGAAAAGAATGTTCAACTAATGACTATAAATTATCGTTGTTGGCAACATGGATGAAACTCGACAGCAAATAAAATTGGAAAGTATATCAATCAAAACTACTGGACATGAAAGAACACATATTACTGCTGTTTTCACCGATAAAAGATAAATGGCTCAGTAGTATGATGATGAAATCAAAGAAAATAGGAATAGGACACAAAACGGCCAGCCGCCAACGTCATCTATTAACGAAAAAATGGCTAAATTAATTTCACAATGAGACATATTTAAGTTATATTTCAACTTAAAAACACTTCATATAACGAAAAATATATGTGTCCCTTATAAATAAAGTATCTAGAGATTCATTTATGCTAACTAGAAGCAAGAAATGCCCTCTGAACCAAGTTAAATGCGGCGAAGTAGACCGCGTGATCGATTCCCAAACCAAAACATTTATGATCGGAATTTATAATGCAAAAGCAATATTAGAATATATACAATTGGATACAGTGTAGTAAAGCATAACTTTTTAAAAGATCCATGGAAAAGATGCACTTTCGTTATTTTGATGTTTGAATAATACGGTGTAATTATGTGAAAATAGAATACAGTATAAAGTAGGCTAGGCTACCATATATGATATACGAAAGTGCAGGCTGGGCCTTGTTTGTTATTCAATTTCTCTTTATACTGACTTATCATGTCAATCTGCATTGAACCTGCAGAATTAGCTGACACTAATAACTACTCCATATATGTATAAAGTATACTGTGTAGTGTAGGCTAGGCTACCATATATGTATAGATGGTACTGGTGTAGGCTGGAGGCCATAATGAACACACCACGATTTTTCAACAAGCGATGGTTTTGGAACAATCGAAGTGCCAGTAGTTTTTGCACTAGCCAATGTTAGGCAAATAACATTCATGGTAGACTTGATTTAAAATTCTATGTGAAGGTTGGTGGCTCAGAAACTGTGGCTCCACTTCCCCTTTTTTGTCTGGGTTAAACAACAGACGGGAATGATTTGTTGGAGAAACAAGGAGCCAATGAATGCTCAGCCAATTTAGGGACAGGTACTAAGAAGGAAAAAGCTAGTAGATTGTTCAAAGCTCGAAAATCTGGGACAATGAAGGAAAAAGGTATATCGTCCTCCATTTGTTCCATTCTTGCAGGAATGCATCCCTTGCTACTGCCTGACTGTCCAGGTTCAGAGACACATACACTGGAAGTTGATGGTTCTCACATGTGGTAAACCAGTCCACTTCCAGATTGTGAAACATTTTAGCAATTACTGACTTGAGAGGAGCTCAGCACAAGCCTAATCCCTTGATATAAGACATTGGGTCATGTTGTCTAAAGCCAACAAAATGTGGGTCCCTTTGGAGGTTTAGATTTCCTGAGATGGTAAGACTGCCAACAGCACCAGGAAGCTGGTATGACACGCCCTCAGAACAGGTAAACCATCTTCCCCTAACTGAAAATCCTCCCAATGGCCTCCCAACTTGTCAAGGCATCCATATGTATTATCACTTGTATGAACAGTGGAACCAGGTTGGCCTGTTTGCCTGAGACCTCTTCTAGGTCCATGGACAGAGTATCTTCCCAATCTCAGATGAAGGCGATCACAAAGCCTTTACTGGCATGTGAGGCCAGACTCTGTTTAAATCCTACAGTCACAATCTCAGGATCAGATCTACCATGGACCCAAACTGTAACAGGCCCAGACATTGTTCCAACTGTCATCTGGAAAGCTGGGCTGTGCAAGGAATCTTCTAGATCATTCCTTATGCTGCTTTGACTGCTGTTGGGAAGAGACAGCTGGCTGCAAAGAGTAGCCCAACAAAGTCCCAGCCTCAAAGAAAGTCTGCTGGATGTAAGGTGGGACTTGTTCCTATTAAGAAACCTTCTGACTGGAGTCTGTCAACTACCACTCTCAAGTTTTGTCAGCACTTTTCTCTGGTGGCTCCCCAGATTAGCCAATCATCTAGGTAACTCCCATAAAATAAGTACAGTATTTATATATAAAAATTTATGCAAAAAGATGTTTGTTTAAATTTGACGGATCAAGGATCACACTTCATTTGGAGGAAGGCTTCTTGGGGACGCAAAGAGTGGTGGCAAATAAAGCTGTCTTTCTCTATGGCCTCCTTTTAAAGGGGTCCGGTTTTTGAAAGCTCTTTAATAGGTGGAGCCTAGCATAAAGTTCAGCCATTGCTTTTCTGAGATTTTTCTCATAGGGGTCCCAAATTGCTGGGTAGCTATGTCCAATGTGAGCTTTTTCCTCTTATAAGGAAGGACAAATGTTGCTCATTCCTGTGTAGCACTATCAAATACTGGGATAGTGGAAAAAATGGCTTTATTTCTGCCATAAGCTCTCATTTCCCAGTCATCACAAAATTCTGAAATTCTATCTTTACATGACTGATTGTTTCAGAAGTGAAGAGACAGTAGGCTGATGTCTCCCAGAGAAGTTACTGGTTTTGTAAAATTGCTGTTGTACTATATTTTCCAGTAAACACGAGAGAGGTTGCTTTTATATGGCTTTCATTGCTATATTACTAGACAGTTTCTGAATTCCTTTTGAAGGAGGGATCAAGCACCATTCAGTATTGGGAAAGGCTGCTCTGTCCCAAGTTCCAAAATTCTGTATGCTCAATATCAATCAGTTTTCCTTTCATTAATGATGTATAATGAGGTATTTTCCATTTGATGAAAAGATTCACATTGAGGTGTCTCGCCAAGGGTTATCAGTATCATTCTCAGGGACAGATATTGGTGCCTGTACAACATTCTGATTTGATGTTTCATTGTCCGACCTGGTCTCAAGTGTTACCAGTCAGAGTTCTGGGAGTGAGTAGGCTGTCTCTTGTTATCCATTCTGATTTCAACAGGATCTAGATAGTTGCTTCAACTTCCTTTTGGGCTTAGGTTTTTATTACCCTGTTCCCATGACCCAAGATTTTTGGTGAGAAACCTATCCCTGCCAGAGCAGACTGTGCAGCCTGTCAATCCTCTAATTTAAAGGAGGAGAAATTTTTACATGTCACAGCCAATTCCATATCCAGGACAGACCTGAATTCCTCTTGGGAGTCATGGATAGTGTCTCTGTGCTGATGTTCAGTAGTGAGTGAGTCCTCAAAGGAGTTACACTCTCATGCGGTCATCTTGATAATGTTCACAATTTCCTCCCAGAATTCTGAAAGGTACTGTGAGAAGAATTTTTCCCTAGGAAGCCTGCATGAACTGATGAGCCAAGGCAGTCGTACCACCACTGCCTGGCAGTATAGAAAGTACAGCAAGCTGAATTTCCTATTGGGGAAGCCTGCATGAACTGATGAGTCAAGGCAGTTGTATCATCACTGCCTGGCAGTATAGAAAGTACAGCATGCAGAATTTCCTATCAGAGAAGCCTGCACAAACTGACTGAGCCAAGGCAGTCGTATCACCACAGCCTGGCAGTACAGAAAGTACAGCATGCAGAATTTCCTATCAGGGAAGCCTGCATGAACTGATGAACGGAAGGCAGTCGTATCATCACTGCCTGGCAGTATACAAAGTACAGCAAGTGGAATTTTCAATCAGGGAAACCTGCATGAACTGATTGAGTCAAGGCAGTCATATCATCACTGCCTGGCAGTATATAAAGTACACCAAACAGAATTTTCCTATCAGGAAGCCTACATGAACTGATTGAGCCAAGACAGTTGTATCACCATCACCTGGGAGTACAGAAGTCCAGGGTAAATCACTACCCCTAAGGTATAGACACTCCAGATGGGAATTGGGTGGACCATATCAGGAAAGCTTCATCATCTGAAGTACCTGTCTCATGTAAGGCAGAAGACTCTTCCCTGGATCATCCGGATTCAGAGGGGAAATTTAAGTAACTATATCCACTTCATGTCAGGTGTCAGTGACCTCTCTCCCGAAGGAAAGACTCTTCGTCTCCATCGGAGGAGTTGAAGTGGGAGTTCCTAGAATCCACTGCTTTTGGAGTACTGCCCCAAATGTGGATTCTGCTGGAACAATGGACAGTAGCCACCTTCTTCCTTGCTCCTACTGAAACTTATAACTCATACAGACAGTAGCTCTTTGTTGGGTGAGTCGGTAGAGCTGTGGACTGGCACTTGCTAGCCTAGAGTTCGATTCCCCAGCCGGCTGGTGAAGAGTTAGAGGAATTTATTTCTGGTGATATGAAATTGCGTTTCGCTATAATGTGGTTCAGATTCCACAATAAGCTGTAGGTCCCAATTGGTTCTTAGCCAAGTAATATAAGTCTAATCCTTGGCCAGCCCTAGGAGAGCTGGTAATCAGCTCAGTGGTCTGGTAAAAACTAAGGTATATTTAACTTCTTCATACAGACAGCTTAAAAATTAACTCTGTCATCATTTAAACTTGCCTGCCAAAAGCATGTGGCATATTTCACACATGTCCAGCCACCAACCAAGTTCTCCTGTATTCCTCCAGGGGTGGCTCATGGCAGGTCTTTATTCCTGATACCCATAGGGTTTGGCAATACAAAGAACATGAAACAACAAACCAACCAATATATGTATTATTCTTTATGGTTTGATAGTTATGAGCCACATGTGAAAAGCAGACTGAGCAATTCGCTGTGGCGCAAGTGATGTGTAGGTCCTGTATAAAAGTAGCCCAGTAGTGATAAAAGGAACAAGTTTTTAATAAAAGTATCTAGTGTTAGCTACCTCTATCACTGTACAGACCACTAACACTTTAAATTAATCCAGGCCTACATGGCCACAAGTACATGTCCATAGTATGATGTAAGGAAACATGATCAGTGAGTCATATCCATAAAATAGTGGTAATGTATTAAAATATTAATTCACAATTACTAAAATAACAGTCTTAAAGGATTTACTCACAAAGATTTCTTAATTCAATTAAGACAAAACTAAATGGATATCCATACTGTATTTTCTACACATTTCATAACCTTTGATCACCCAGTCTGCTGTATTTCCAAGCACCAGGTAAAGGTTATGTAGCATCAATATCTCCGAGGTTTTAAATTGTTTGGCAAAGCTCACCATTACGAAAATACTTTGTGTTCCTCACGAAAAAAAGACAAGCGTGTACAACAATTTTCTCAACACCTGTGACATTGATATCAGCAGAGAGTAACACCTGTTGGAAGCAGATCTGCATGAATGTATTCCTTTAACATTGAAAGGACCCCAATAAATTAAGGATAACTGGGAACTGTCAATATCTCAAATCATTTAGTTTGATTATAAAATACTATAAAGGCAATACTGGCCTTTAGTAAACATCAAGGCTCTTAAAGTCAAGCACGATTGGGAACTATGATCACATCAATGTTTCGTAAACTAGAAGTTAGGCTAATCCTATTTACCCTTTCAGTAACTTCAAATTATGTATCAATATTAAAAACCAGCACAGCAAAAAAGTTAAGTATACCTTAGTTTAACTGAGACCATTGAGCTGATTAACAGCTCTCTTAGGGCTGGCCCAAAGGATTAGATTTATTTTACGTGGCTAAGAACCAATTGGTTACCTAGGAATGGGACCTACAGCTTATTGTGAATCTCAACCACATTATACCGAAAATGAATTTCTATCACCAGAAATAAATTCTTCTTATTCTTCATTGGCCGGTGGAGATTCGAATACGGGCCAGCAGAGTGCTAGCTGAGAACAGAACCCACCCACCAATGAGGAACTAACAGTGCGGCAATTGCAGAGTAACCTAGTGATCTACCCTAACTTCTCACCTTGCAAGAGGCATACTGGCTCCCAATTAAACAAATATAAGCTTACCCGTTAAAATTTTAAGGAACTAAAACTTTTCAATGGGTCTTAAAACTAAAGTACTTGGCTTGGCTGGTGTTATGATGAGTGACAAAATGCATAGCTGAACACATGACTTCTGGAGCACAACCTGGGGACCAGTGAACTCTTGGACAGACCAGTGTAATGAAGATGGTCTACACTATGCTGTTGTCACATCTGATAGTTAGACATGAGTGAGAGCCGAAATTAGTCGTTGTAGGACAGAGATAGAGCCCTCCTGTCCCGAGTCCTTTATATTCTATCACTGTACCAACAAGCACTATTCTGGCCAAGACCAACTATAAGAGAATTCTTGTAATTGGTTGGTCTGTCAAGCCCTGGGGGGATCATGTAACTCCTTCGAGGATGAATAGCAGCTACGCTATCAAAATAGGTATTTGGGCCAAGCAGCCAAACTGGACACAAGTAAACTCAAAAGTTTGTTAAAGGCTTAATTAGCCAATAAGGTCAGAACTATCATATATTTTCTTGTTCAAGCCACACCAGACAGGGATCTCTGGGTGCCTTAGGGCATCAACCCAGTATAAACCTAGATTTCAGATATTTTTTCTGATAAGCTAATGAGTCAACTCTAATTGCTCTTGTATTTCATTACAGATAAAAGAGCAGCCATCTGCAGGGCCACAGTAGGAGCACACCACATCAGCATCCTGTAAGTCAATTTGATTCAACTGATGATATCAATGATCAACCATCGATAGTTGCATGGCAGCATCAACCACATTAACAATCACATACTGTAGAAATTATTTATTATTATGAAATTTTATGTCTAATTCCTTTGCATATTTGCTCTGACACCTAGAATCCTGCAATATGATTGATACCTGTATCTCCACAATTAGCTAGCTGCATAAATAAATTACTATTTTGATGTATAATAAGACTTCTGGGAACTACAGTATTTAACGTCTTAAAATCATAACGAAGACTGACTTTCAATTCCATCGTGTGTGCTCTTTACTACAATTAATCCAAATTAAACCAAAGCAATTTTGTACATGTACATTTCCCTAACCCCTTAACAATTTTAATTTTACTATTCTATTTTCCACTACACCTTGTGTTTGTGCCTATACAACATGAACTCCATTATTTTTACATCAGCTTTGGTTGAGAGAGAATACTTGAAGTAAAATCCAGTTTTACAAATTTTTCTCCTCCTATATACCTCTGCTCTATCACACAGACCCTCCTGAGGAGACTTTTTTCTAACAAGGACTGGCATTTGGTGTTGATAAGTCACTTTGCAAAAGCAGTTCATTTTGGTGCTTTTATAAATGATGGTAAATCTCAGCTTAATGGACCTAACTTACCAGATATTTGTACTTACTGGCTACATTATCATTAGGTACATTTTAAAATACATCTCCTGTACTGAATGTTATATAAAGAGTAAAGGTTAAAGGTTAGTTGAGGTTAGGAACAAGATACCTAGAAAATATTCAAAATGCAGGCCATAATATATGGTCTTTGTTACTAACAAATTTTGTTACTTATTAGAAAGCCAAACCCCTTCAGTCGAGGTGCTACTGTATTTTCATAGTTTCAAATAAGCTTTAGGGCTATTATTATTATAATTATTAATATTAATTATTATTATTATTAATAATAAAAAGGATGGCTGTATTATGCGAATTTATCTTATTATTATTATTATTAATATTAATAATAAAAGGATGGCTGTATTATGCGAATTTATCTCATATATTGCCTTTTCTATCTTCCTTATGATTAACCGGGCTCAGCGATGTTAGTCAGCAACTGGCGATATTCATGTTGGAAAAGGATAGTGTGCAGGATGTGCGGGAAGTCTTTTATTAAAATAGCCAATCAGAAATCGTTCGTCATCTGGATTCAGGTTCTGTTTCAGGTACCGCGTCAACATGTTTCGACCAGCTTGTTGGTCACCCTCTGGACGTGGTTAAAGAAGATCTGAAGAGAAAAGGTGCTCGGATTGATATTTATAGGGGCGCTCTTGATCGGTGCTGAATTATGATTGGCTGCACAGGGCAGGTAATCTCTGGCGGAGCCTTCTCTCCCAAGCTGATGTTCGGGTTTTAAGTCTTGCGTCGCGGCGGCATTGTAGTGCTGGGGATGAATGGGAGAATTTCGATCCTCAGATGCCGAATTTTGATTCCGCTCGTTCGCTATGGGGTCGCTCAGTGCAGGTCTCTGGCGGCCGTGGGGAGGAGAAAGGTTTCCTGTGTAATGTTGAGGGTTGGTTTCTCCTTCCCAATGTGCAATCCTTCCAAGAGGTGCAGGCAGCAGTGGTCGGTAGTTCGGTCAATTATTTCGATGTTCGTGATTATGTCTTTTCTTGCTATTCTCTGGTTATGGACGGTCCTGGCATGGTTAAAAGATGGCCCCCTCTTGGGCGTAGCAGGAAATCCTCTTGGAGAAACGCATGGTGGTCACATCGATGTAAGAACCGAGGCATCCTCGGACGGGGCATGAGTACCGGTATACCACGTTGGTTTTCTTCAAGGGGTCCTGCTGAGGGGGCTGGATTGTTACGCGTTACCAGGCTGCTCATCTTTTGCTCTTGTAATAAATAACCAGATGAATGTTCTTGTTGGAGTCAACGCGACTGACATTATTCTCGATGATGTTTTTGAGGGTGCGTTCGTCTTCTTTTATATTTATGGTGAAATTGTCCTTTATATGCATTCAGGGGCATCGGGGCAAGGTTCCTGAAGGTACTTATCGATGTTACGCCTTGATAGACTCTTCTATATTCCGGTTTGGGTGTCCTTTGTCGATTTGAGGGTCTGGGCTACACATTCTATTTCTCCGTGTGTCGTTCCAGGAGGAGCAGTGTGAGAGGGCCCTCCTGACATAGGCGCTGATGGTGGAGCGCTTATACCTCTCAGGGCACTCGCTCCACATGGAGAAATAGAATGTGTAGCCCAGGACTTTGTTGTGACAATGGACACCCAAACTGGAATACAGAAAAGTCTATCAAGGCCTCTAACATCGATAACTGGTACCATCAGAAACCTTGCCCCGATGCCCTGAACGCATAGAGCCCAAGCTTCTATAAAGGACAATTTCACCATAAATATAAAGAAAACGAACGCACTCTTCAAAAACATCATCGAGAATAATGTCAGCCCCGTTGACTCCAACAAGAATATTCATCTGGTTATTTATTACAAGAGCAAAAAGACGAGCACCCTGGTAATCCATAATAAGCCAGCCCCCCCTCAGCAGGACCCCTTGAAGAAAACCAACGTGGTATACCAGTACTCATGCCCCGTCCGAGGATGCCTCGGTTCTTACATCGGTATGACCACCATGCATTTCTCCAAGAGGGTTTCCTGCCATGCCCAAGAGAGGGGCCATCTTTAACCATGCCAGGACCGCTCCATAACAAGAGAATAGCAAGAAAAGACATAATCACAACATTGAAATAATTGACCGAACTACCCACCACCGCCACCTGCACCTCTTGGAAGCATTGCACATTGGGAAGGAGAAACTCATATACTAATCACTGAGTACACTGAGTACTCTCTCTTCTTAACTTTATCCCTAAAAGAGATCAAATCCAAAAAAGATTTTGACAAAGGAAAAATCTATTTCTGGGGGAAGACCTGTGTCACCCAGTGAAATGGTTCCAATAGCACTCATTTCTATAGGTATAACTATTGCTAAATATACCAGAGAAAAAAGCTATCCATAATGCCGGGGTTACTACCCCCGGATCGCTCACCATAACAGTGTCGGTATGCACTAGGGGTGAGTGGACTCCACTATCACGAATTTAATACAGATGGGAACATTCAAGTGAAGTGGCTCTACTGAAGGAAGTTTCTTTCTGTACAGTAATTCAAACTTCCACTTGTGCCTTGAGGAATTACATGGCTTCTTCAGTCAACTGGCAGAAGAGGAAAAGTACCTGGAAAAATCAAAATATAATTACCTATACAGTATATGAAAAAGTAAATGCACACAGTAATGGCGGCAGAACATGTACAAA
>NC_089764.1:13867422-14082120 GCF_040412425.1 Macrobrachium rosenbergii
GGGATGTAGCTCAAATGGTAGAGCGCTCGCTTAGCATGTGAGAGGTACGATCGATACCCGCATCTCCAGGACTACTTTTACTTAGTTCTTAGTTTTGGGCCATGACGAATATAATCAGATTCATATAATGATCGAATGTAGCAGTTTAGTAATTAAATTATTAAATTGAGTTAAATTGTTCTGCATTAATAATATTTGACTCGAGGTCACAGTTTTGAAAAAAGTGTACCTTTCTTAAGCACAACTCTAGCTAAATCACTTTAGGGAGCCATCTGTCGGTTGCCAACATGCCATGTAAGTAGAATAATCTACAAGATTATATCTCTATCCTTTTTCTCATACACATCACTTTCTCCTTTCATAAAATCACATCCGCTGCATTTACCACTATGTGTTGTCCTTTAAACGCCAGTTAATCACAGAATATTAAACAGTGAAGAAGGTTAGTTTGACTGATTTGCTTATCTGATATGGCATTACAACGACCATGTTCATTGACAACAGAGTTCACAGATTCCCCCTACCTAGCCATAAAGAAGCTAACCTTTCTATGTTAAAAACTGTGAAAAAGATGTGTACAGAAAAAATAACAAAAGATAAAAAATGACATCCTTTTTCTTTTTATGCAGTATTTAAAAATATTTCCAACAATTCAAAATAATGCAACATAACAATAATAAAAATTGGTAAAATCAAAAAGAAAAGACATGATTTAACACAATTGTAATTTGTCAATTCTTTCCATTATGATCTTCCCCCACCATCCCCCTTTCAATCCTTAATACCTTTATAAAATGCTTTCATTTATAATCCTCCTTGTAAGTTAGTTTTCATGTACAGAATGTCTACAACCTTCGAGCTAATGATAATCTTTAATTTATGACTGTTGGAATTATGCCTATTTCCGGACATAGTTACATCATGCTCTAAACGTGTAAAATCATAACAAATGTCGAAATTTGGGGATTAAGTAATTTCACAAACAACAAAAGTAAACATGTCTACATATGTGGCAAGTGCATCAGAGACGGAAATGTTTGGCCAATGAATGCAATAAAAATTGCCATCGATGTGTTCCCACTTTCGATAATGTTCCCACTGGGGATGTAGCTCAAATGGTAGAGCGCTCGCTTAGCATGTGAGAGGTACGGGGATCGATACCCCGCATCTCCATATTGACTTTAATCAAGGAGAATTCATAGGTGTGCAATTTCGGTTTGATTATGAAAGATGAAGTTTATGGACGATAAAATCTCTGATCGACTTTGAAACTAGAAATCAAAAACAGAAATTCTAAATTTTCCAATATCAATTATTGCCAGACTGATCTCCTTATGCATGGTCCCAAAATGCACAACTGTACTGTGTCTGGATTATATACAACTACATCTGAATTTAGTGCTATGGAATATCTATAATTTACAATACTAGCCGAAAAATCAAGAAAAGTCTTTGGAGGAAGATGAAATAGATAAATATAAAAATAGCAAACTTCTTGAACTACTGCTATAAAATAAGTTTTTCCACTCTTCTCTTGTGAGCTTTCTACATTAACTCCTTTCAGGTCTAAGTCTTCAACTACCCACTTTCTCCAGGAGTTCTTGGGTCTTCTTCAGGTCTTCTGAGATCTTTCATACATGGATAATAAGTTGATTGAATTATAAAATTAAATACATGTAATGTCTAAAGCAATAACAAATAGCCAAAAACTGTGGATATAGTTTTTTCACATTTAAAAGAATCATTATGATCAGAGACAGAGTACTGATCATACACATATTATGGTACCTCTATTATTTCTGCTGCTGCCGTTGTTGTGTTTTCTTTTAAAAGACTTCATATGATGCCTTTGTATTGTTCTCAAGAAAAAACATATTAAGATAAGGTGCTTTTCAGATACCCAATAGTCTTGAACAAAATACGCCTTGAGTGATTTATGATCTTGTCTGGGTATGTATAAATAATCCAAGGGAATGAGAATTCAGTATTCACTAAGGTTTGTCAGACTATAACAGAATAATGCTCACTCATAATGTGCTGATTAAAAGTGTCTGGTACCCTTGAATGGGTTTTAAAATGCATCTTAATTTTCAATATTTCCATATATTTAAAAGAAAAATAATACTGGAAATAAGCAGCACTGAAAGTTAAAGAATTATGAAATTAATTTTATAGCGAAAGCAAAAATCTGGTTATGAGCCAATAGCATTCAGGAAATATTTGGCAAGTAGAGCAACAGACAGTGTTGCCAATCTTGTTCCCACTATCTGAAGTGTTCCCACAGGGGATGTAGCTCAAATGGTAGAGCGCTCGCAGCATGTGAGAGAGTACGGGGATCGATACCCGCATCTCCAGGACGACTTTTGCTTTAGTTTTTAGTTTTGGACCATGACGAACATAATCAGATTCTTAATATAATGATCAAATGTAGCAGTTTAGTAATTAAATTATTAAACTGAGTTAAATTACCTGTATTAATAATTTTGACTCATGATAACAGCTTTAAAAAAAATGTATTTCTCCTAAGTACTATTCTACTATTTAAATTAAGCTACAAATCACATTAGGGAGCCACCTCTCGATTTTCAAATACCTACTACATGGAAGTAGCATTAATCTATAAAATCTTATCTCTATTCTCTTTCTCATATCACACCACTTTCTCCCTTTCATAAAATCACAGCCCTTACCATTACCTATGTGTCGTCCTTTAAATGCCAGAAAAGCTATAATTCTATCAAGTATATCATATAATCCATTAAAACTGTGATAAAGGAGTGTACAGAAAATAAATAACATGCGATAAAAATTTATGTCCTCTTTTTTTATTATCTAACCATAACAAAAATAGCAAAACGAAAGAAAGATATGATTTAACATAAATGTAGTGTCAATTCTTTCCATTATGCTCTCCCCCCACCTTTCACCTTTCAATCCTTACTATCTTTATAAAATGCTTTCATTTATAATCCTCCTTGTATGATAGTTTTCATGTACAGAATGTCTATAACCTTAGAGCTAATGATAATCTTTGATTTATGACTGCTGCAATTATGCCCATTTCAGGAAATATTTATATCATGCTCTAATGTGTAAAAAGACAAAAATGTGGAAACTTGGGGATTAAAGCAAATTTCACAAACAACGAAAGTAAACATGTCTGCATATGTGGCAAGTGCATCAGAGACGGAAATGTTTGGCAAATGAATGCAATAAAAATTGCCGTCGACATGTTCCCACTTTCGATGGTGTTCCCACTGGGGATGTAGCTCAAATGGTAGAGCGCTCGCTTAAAGCATGTAGAGAGCGAAGGATCGATACCCCGCATCTCCATATTGAAATTTAATCAAAGGAGAATCCATAGGTGTGCAATTTCATTTTATTATGGAAGATGAAGTTTATGGATAATAAAATCTCTGATCGACTTTAAAACCAGAAATCAAACAACAGAAATTCTAAATTTTCCAATATAAGTTATTGCCAGACTGATCTCCATATCCATGGTACCTGAAATGCATAAATGTACTATGTCTAGTTTTATATGCAACTACATCTCAATTTTAGTGCTATGACATATCTACAGTTTACAATACCAACAGAAAAAATCAAGGAAAGTCATTGGAGGAAGATGAAATAAGTAAATATAAGAAACAGCAACTTATTGAATCACTGCTACAAAATGAGTTTTTTCCATTCTTCTTAGGCGAGCTTTCTACCTTAACTCCTTTCAGGTCCATGTCTTCAACTGTTCACTTTCTCCAGGATTTCTTGGGTCTTGTACAGGTCTTCTGGAGATCTTTCATACATGGATATTAAGGTGATTGAATTATAAAATTAGATGCATGCAATGTCTAAAATGTAAAAAATAGTTAAAAACTCTGGACATAGTTTTTTTTTACATTTAAATGATTATTATGATTATAGACAAAATTTTGTTAGAGACTTTATATGATGCTTAGTATTATTCAAGAAAAAAATTTGAACATAGCGTGATTATCAGATACTCATATAGGCTTAAAGAAAGTATGCCTTAGGCGATTTATGATCTTGACAAGGTATATATTAGTAATCCAAGGAAATGAGAATTTGGCAGCATTCACTTGAGGTTTACCAGACTATAACAGAATAATGCTAACTCATATGCGTTTCTCAACATTGTCTACCAAAAGCCAGTTTTTTTTATTTGTAGGGAGATATAACTGCTGATTAAAGTGTCTGGTACCCTTGAATGGGTATAAAAATGCATCTTAATTTTCAATATTTCCATATATTTCTAAAAAAAAAAAAAATACTGGAAATAAGCAGCACTGAAAGTTAAATAATTATGAACTTAATTTTATAATGAGAAAGCAAAAGTCCTGGTTACGAGCCAATAGCATTTAGGGAAATATTTGGCAAAGTAGTTGAACTGACAGTGTTGCCAGTCTTGTTCCCACTATCTGAAATGTTCCCACAGGGGATGTAGCTCAAATGGTAGAGCGCTCGCTTAGCATGTGAGAGGTACGGGGATCGATACCCCGCATCTCCAAGGTAACTTCTTTATGCTAGCAATCACTGTGACATTCAAGTTATGCCCTGTATCACATGACTATGGTAGTTGCCAGATCTTTCATTCCCCTCTGATCTCTTTAGAAAGCTAGTTTTCAATTCTGTCAAGTTGCAAGGCTTGTAATAATAAAAATATCCATTACTATTTTTCTTGAAAAATAATCCCCTTCTTTGAATAACATGTTAAAATAATTCTCCTAAATATTGTCAACAGGAATCTTATTATCTATAACCAGCTTTTCAAATTTATTTACTGCATATGTAAAATATATTATAAAATTATATGCAAGAATTTTGGAAACTCAAAAAACCCAGACTTTCAGAATAGTTTTTCTCACTTTAAAATGGAGACAAAGATTAGAAACAAGCAAGCAATATTCATAAACATATAACTGCGTTTTGATTATTAACGTTAGCCAACATCTGTATTCTTCTTATGCCAGAGATTCTTTTCATGGTTAAACATTATTCATTAAAGACCAAGTTTTAAATTAGGGCTATTTCTAAATACCCAAAATGGTCTTTGAGAAAGTGTACTACTGTGTTAGTGCTTTATGGCACTGGCATGGTATCAGGATTTCAAGGGAATGTCAGTTTAGCACACAACATTCTACATGGTGCAAAACCGAGAAGATCCACTGATTTCAACTGAATGTTGTGCTTAATAATCCTAATGTTATAACATAAAATTGCTTGGAGCGTTGTGTCATTATCGATATTTAAAATAATTTAGGTCATGATTGCATTATTTATAAAATATGGCATGTAAATATAATTAATAAGTATTACCCAACAGAACAAGTTATATTAATTTGGCTTATGAAAGTGCCTGATACCTTTCAATGTGTATACCAGTAATCTTAATTTTGTCTCTTTCCTTAAATTCGTGTATAAATCACGAAAATGAATTAATAGAAAGGTGCAACATTCGAATTTAAAGAAAATATGGCAATAATTTTATTAAAAAAACTGTAAAATAGAAAATATCCTGGTTATGAACCAACAGCATCAAGAGAAATACTTGGCAAACCAAGTGCAAGAGACAGTGTTGCCAATCCTGGTCACACTGTCCATCCCTCAACCCCACAGGATGTAGCTCAAATGGTAGAGCGCTAAACTTAGCATGTGAGGAGTTAAGGGATCGATACCCCCGCATCTCCAGGACGAATTTTTGCTTCTAGTTTTTAGTTTTGGGCCATGAAGAATATAATCAGATTCATATAATGATCAAATGTAGTAATTTAGTCATTAAGTTTTCAAACTGAGTTAAATTGTCTACATTAATAATTTTTGACCCATGATCACAGCTTTAAAAAGCGTACTTTTCTTAAGCACTACTCTAAAATTTAAGCTACAAATCACTTTCAGGAGCCATCTGTCAGTTGCCAAATATCTCTTACATGGACGTACCATTAATCTGCAAGATCATATCTCTATCCGTTTTCTCATACACCATCACTTTCTCCATTTCATAAAATCAGCCCTATTTACCTACATCTTTAAGTACCAGAAAGGCTATAATTCTGTTAAGTATATCATATAATCCATTAAAACTGTGATAAAGAAGTGTACCAAAAAAAAAATAACATGAGATAAAAAGTTATATCCTTTTTTTATTATGCAGTATTTTAAATATCTTTTAACAATTCCAAATAATAAAACCTAACTATAAGAAAAATTGTAGAATCAAAGAAAGATATGATTTAACACAAAAGTAGTGTGTCAATTCTTTCCATTTTGCTCTCCCCCCACCACCCACCTTTCAATCCTTACTACCTTAATAAAATGCTTTCACTCACAATCCTCCTATTATGTTATTTTTCGTGTACAGAATGTCTATATCCTTAGAGCTAATGATAATCTTTAATTTATGACTGCTGCAATTATGCTAAGCGAGCGCTCTACCATTTGAGCTACATCCCCTGTGGGTTGAGGGATGGACAGTGTGACCAGGATCGGCAACACTGTCTCTTGCACTTGGTTGCCAAGTATTTCTCTTGATGCTGTTGTTTCATAACCAGGATATTTTCTATTTTACTTTAATAAAATTTTTGCCATATTTTCTTTAAATTCGAATGTTACACCTTTCTATTAATTCATTTTTGTGATTTATACACGAATTTAAGGAAATAGACAAAATTAAGATTACTGGTATACACATTCAAGGTATCAGGCACTTTCGTACACCAAACTAATATATCTTGTTATGTTGGGTTACACTTATTTATGATATTTAAATGCTATATCTTATGTTATATCATACATTAGGATTACAAACACAAATTTCAGTTGAAATTTCAGAGTGGATGCTTGGGTTTGATACCATGTAGAATTTTGTGTGCTAAACTAACATTCCCTTGAAATCCTGATACCATGCCAGTGCCATAAAGCACTAACACAGTAGTACACTTTCTCAAAGACCATTTTGGGTATTTAGAAACAGCCCTAATTGAAAACTTGGTCTTTAATGAATAATATTTAAGCATGAATAGAATCTCTGGCATAAGAAAAAATGCAGATGTTAGCTAATGTTAATAATCAAAACACAATGATATGTTTATGAATATTGCTCGCTTGTTTCTAATCTTTATATCCATTTTAAAGTGAGAAAAACTATTCTGAAGGTCTGGGTTTTTCGAGTTTTCAAAATTTTGCATTTAATGTTATAATATATTTTACACAGTAAATAAATTTGAAAAGCTGGTTATAGGTAATAAGGTTCCTGTTGACAATAATTAGGAGAATTATTTTAACATGTTATTCAAAGAAATGGATTTTTTTCAAGAAAAACAGTAATGGATATTTTATTATTATAAGCCTTGCAACTTTAAAGAATAGAAAACTAACTTTCTAAAGAGAGCTGAGGCGAATGAAAGATCTGGCAACTACCACAGTCATGTGATACAGGGCATAGCACGCATGTCACAGTGATTGCTAGCATAAACAGAAGTTACCTTGGAGATGCGGGGTATCGATCTCCGTACCTCTCACATGCTAAGCGAGCGCTCTACCATTTGAGCTACATCCCCTGTGGGAACATTTCAAATAGTGGGAACAAGATTGGCAACGCTGCCTGTTGCACTACTTTGCCAAATATTTCCCTTAATGCTATTTCCTCGTAACCAGGACTTTTGCTTTCTTGTTATAAAATTAATTTCATAATTATTTAACCTTCAGTGTTGGTTATTTCCAATATTATTATTTTTTTTAGAAATATATGGAAATATTGAAAATTAAGATGCATTTTTATACCCATTCAAGGGTACCAGACACTTTAATCAGCAATTATATCTCCCCATAAATAACAAAAACTGGCTTTTGGTAGGCAATGTTGAGAAACGCATTATGAGTCAGCATTATTCTGTTATAGTCTGGCAAACCTCAAGTGAATGCTGCCAAATTCTCATTCCCTTGGATTACTAATATATACCCCCTTAAGATCAGAAATCACCCAAGGCATACTTTCTTTAAGCCTATTTGTATATCTGAAAATCACCCTATCTTTAAATTTTTTTCTTAAATACTACTAAGACATCATATGAAGTCTTTGACAAAAAAAAAAAAAAAAAAACAACATCAAACAGAAATAATAAAGGTTTGATATGTGTATTTCAGTACCTTGTCTCTGATCATAATGATTCTTTAAATGTGGAAAAAACTATGTCCACAGTTTTTGGCTATTTGTTACGTTTTAGACGTTGCTTGCATTTAATTTTATAATTTAATCAACTTAATATCCATGTATGAAAGATCTCCAGAGGACCTGTAGAAAACCCAAGAAATCCTGGAGAAAGTGAATAGTTGTAGACATAGACCTGAAAACATTTAGGGTAGAAAGCTCACAAGAGAAGAGTGGAAAAAACTCATTTTATAGCAGTGGTTCAAGAAGTTGCTATTTATATTTACTTATTTCATCTTCCTCCAATGACTTTCCCTGATTTTTTTCTGTTAGTATTGTAAATTATAGATATTCCATAGTACAAACATGTAGACATAGTTGTATATAAAACTAGGCATAGTACATTTATGCATTTCAGAGACCACATATAAGGAGATCAATTTTTGCAATAACTGATGTTTGGAAATTCAGAATTTCTTTTGTTTGATTTCTAGCTTCAAAAATCGATCAGAGATTTTATCATCCATAAACTTCATCTTCCATATTCAAACCAAAATTGCATGCCTTTGAATTCTCCTTGATTAAAGTCAATATGGAGATGCGGGGTATCGATCCCCGTACCTCTCACATGCTAAGCGAGCGCTCTACCATTTGAGCTACATCCCTAGTGGGAACACCATCGACAGTGGGAACACATCGACGGCAATTTCAATTGCATCCAATTGCCAAACATTTCCATCTCTGATGCACTTGCCACATATGCAGACAAGCTTACTTACGTTGTTCGTGAAATTTGCCTTAATCCCCAACTTTCGACAATTGTTATGATTTTACACGTTTAGAGAATGATGTAACTATGTCCTGAAATACGCATAATTGCAGCAGTCATAAATTAAAGATTATCATTAGCTTTAAGGTTGTAGACATTCTGTACACGAAAAATAACATACAATGGAAGATTATGAGTGAAAGCATTTCATAAAAGTAGTAAGGACTAAAAGGTGGAAGATGGGGGCAGAGCATAATGGAAAGAATTGACACATTACATGTGTGTTAAATCATATCTTTCTTTGATTCTACCTTTTTCTTATAGTTAAGCTGTATTATTTTGAATTGTTAAAAGATACTGCATAATAAAAAAAGGTTATCACTTTTTATCTTATGTTATTTTTTCATTACACTTCTTTCTCACAGTTTTAATGGATTATATGATATACTTAATAAATTACAGCCTTTCTGGCATTTAACGGATAACACATAGGTAAATGTAAGGGGCTGTGATTTTATGAAAGGGAGAAAGTGATGGTGTATGAGAAAAATGATAGATATAATCTTGCAGATTAGTGGTACTTACATGTAGGAGATATTTGGCAATTGACAGGTGGCTCCCCAAAGTGATTTGTAGCTTAAATTGTAGAGGAGTGCTGAAGAAAAGTACATTTTTTGAAAGCTGTGATCGTGAGTCAAAAATTATTAGTGCAGACAATTTAACTCAGTTTAATAATTTAATTACTAAACTACTACATTTGATCATTATGTTATGAATCTGATTATATTCTTCATGTCCCAAAACTAAGAAGTAGAAGGAAAAGCCGTCCTGGAGATGCGGGGTATCGATCCCCGTACCTCTCACATGCTAAGCGAGCGCTCTACCATTTGAGCTACATCCCCTGTGGGTTGAGGGATGGACAGTGTGACCAGGATTGGCAACACTGTCTCTTTCACTTGGTTGCCAAGTATTATAATTTCTCTTGATACTGTTGGTTCATAACTATATTTTCTATTTCACTTTAATAAAATTATTGCCTTATTTTCTTTAAATTCGAATGTCGCTTTCTATTAATTCATTTTTGTGATTTATACACGAATTTAAGGAAATAGACAAAATTAAAATGTACTGGTATACACATTCAAAGTATCAGGCACTTTCATACACCAAACTAATATATATATCTTTTTCTGTTAGGTAAGACTGATTTGTTATATTTACATGCTATATTTTATAAATAATGCAATCATGGCCTAAATTATTTTAAATCTCGATAATGACGCAACACTCCAAGCAATTTTTGTTATATCATACACTAGCATTATAAGCAGAACTTTCAGTTGAAATTTCAAGTGGATGCTTGGGTTGCGTACCATGTAGAATGTTGTGTGCTAAACTGACATTCACTTGAAATTCTGATACCATACCAGTTCCATAAAGCACTAATAGTACGCTTTCTTTAAGACCATTTTGGGTATTTAGAAACTGCTCTAATTTAAAACTTGGTCTTTAATGAATAATATTTAAACATGAATAGAATCTCTGGCATAAGAAGAATACAGATGTTAGCTAATGTTTATAATCAAAACACAGTCATATGTTTATGAATATTGCTTACTTGTTTCTAATCTGTATCTCCAGTTTAAAGTGAGAAAAACTATTCCGAAGGTCTGGGTTTTTCGAGTTTTCAAAATTTTTGCATTTAATCTTATAATATATTTTACACACACACAGTAAATAAATTTGAAAAGCTTGTTATAGATAATAAGATTCCTGCTGACAATATTTAGGAGAATTATCTTAACATGTTATTCAAAGAAATGGATTTTTTTCAAGGAAAACAGTAATGGATGTTTTATTATTATAATCCTTGCAACTTTAAAGAATAGTAAACTAACTTTCTAAAGAGAGCAGAGGCGAATGAAAGATCTGGCAGCTTCCACAGTCATGTGATACAGGGCATAGCACGCATGTCACAGTGATTGCTAGCATGAACAGAAGTCATCTTGGAGATGTGGGGTATCGATCCCCGTACCTCTCACATGCTAAGCAAGCGCTCTACCATTTGAGCTGCATCCCCTGTGGGAACATTTCAAATAGTGGGAACAAGATTGGCAACGCTGCCTGTTGCACTACTTTGCCAAATATTTCCCTTAATGCTATTTCCTCGTAACCAGGACTTTTGCTTTTTCGTTATAAAATTAATTTCATAATTATTTAACCTTCAGTGTTGCTTATTTCCAGTATTATTTTTTTTTAGAAATATATGGAAATATTGAAAATTAAGATGCCATTTTATACCCATTCAAAAGTACCAGACACTCTCATCAGCAATTAAATCTCCCCACAAATAATAAAAACTGGCTTTTGGTAGGCAATGTTGAGAAATGCAGTATGAGTCAGCATTATTCTGTTATATTCTGGCAAACCTCAAGTGAATGCTGCCAAATTCTCATTCCCTTGGATTACTAATACATACCCTGTCAGGATCATGATCACCCAAAGGCATTGTTTAAATTTGTATATCTGAAAATCACCCTATCTTCAATTTTTTTTTTCTTAAATAATACTAAACATCGTATGAAGTCTTTGACAAAATTTCCTCAGTATAATCATAATGATCCTTTAAAGGTGAAAAAACTGTGTCCAAAGTTTTTAACTATTTGTTACGTTTTAGACGTTGCTTGCATTTAATTAGATAATTCAATCAACTTAACATCCATGAATAAAGGATCTCTAGAAGACCTGTAGAAGACCCAGGAAATCCTGGAGAAAGTGAATAGTTGAAGACATAGACCTGAAAGGAGTTAAGGTAGAAAGCTCACAAGAGAAGAGTGGAAAAAACTCATTTTATAGGTGTGGTTTAAGAAGTTGCTCTTTCTTATATTTACTTATTTCATCTTCCTCCAAAGACTTTCCTTGATTTTCTCTTCTAGTATTGTAAATTACAGATATTCCATAGTACAAAAATTTAGACGTAACTGTATATAAAACTAGACATAGTACATTTATGCATTTCATGGACAATGGATAAGGAGGTCTGTCTGGCAATAAGTGATGTTTGAAAATTTAGAATTTCTGTTGTTTGACTTGTAGCTTCAAAGTCAATCAGAGATTTTATCATCCATAAACTTCATCTTCCATAATAAAACTGAAATTGCATACCTATGAATTTTCCACGATTAAAGTCAATATGGAGATGCGGGGTATCGATCCCCGTACCTCTCACATGCTAAGCGAGCGCTCTACCATTTGAGCTACATCCCCAGTGGGAACACCATTGACAGTGGGAACACATCGACGGCAGTTTTGATTACATCCAATTGCCAAACATTTCCGTGTCTGATGCACTTGCCACATATGCAGACACGCTTACTTTCTTGTTCGTGAAATTTGCCTTAATCCCCAAGTTTCGGCATTTGTTATGATTTTATACCTTTAGAGAATAATGTAAATATGTTCTGAAGTAGGCATAATTACAACAGTCATAAATTAAAGATTACCATTAGCTTTAAGGTTGTAGACATTCTGTACATGAAAAATAACATACAAGGAAGATTATGAATGTAAGCATTTTATAAAGGTAGTAAGGATTGAAAGGTGGAAGGTGGGGGGAGAGCATAATGGAAAGAATTGACACACTACATTTGTGTTAAATCGTATCTTTCTTTGATTCTACCTTTTTTATAGCTAGGCTGTATTATTTTGAATTTTTAAAAGATATTTAAAATACTGCATAATAAAAAAAAGGTTATCACGTTTTACCTTATGTTATTTTTTTCAGTACACTTCTTTATCACAATTTTAATGGAATATATGATATACTTAATAGAATTATAGCCTTTCTGGCATTTAAAGGATAACTCTTAGGTAAATGTAAGGGGCTGTGATTTTATGAAAGGGAGAAAGTGATGGTGTATGAGAAAAAGGATAGAGATATAATCTTGCAGATTAATGGTACTTTCATGTAGGAGATTTTTGGCAATTGACAGGTGGCTCCCTAAAGTGATTTGTAGCTTAAATTGTATTTTAACATGTTATTCAAAGAAATGAATTGTTTTTCAAGATAAACAATAATGGATGTTTCATTGTTATAAGCCTTGCAACTTTAAAGAATAGAAAACTAATTTTCTAAATTGGGCAGATTTGAATGAAAGATCTGCAACTACAACTGTTATGAATACAGGGCATAGCTTGAATGTTCCAGTGATTGCTAACATAAACAGAAGTCATCTTGGAGATGCAGGGTATCGATCCCCGTACCTCTCACATGCTAAGCGAGCGCTCTACCATTTGAGCTACATCCCCTGTGGGAACATTTCAGATAGTGGGAACAAGATTGGCAACGCTGCCTGTTGCACTAGTTTGCCAAAAATTTCCTTTAATGCTATTGGCTCGTAACCAGGACTTTTGCTTTCTCGTTATAAAAGTAATTTTATAATTCTTTAACTTTCAGTGTTGCTTATTTCCAGTATTATCATTTTTAGAAATATATGGAAATATTGAAAATTAAGATCCATTTCCACACATTCAAGGGTACCAGACACTTTAATCAGCAATTATGTCTCCCACAAGTAACAAAAAAACTGGCTTTTGGTAGGCAATGTCGAGAAACACAATATTATGGGTCAGCATTATTCTGTTATAGTCTGGTAAAACCTCAGTGAATGGTGCCAAATTCTCATTCCCTTGGATTACTAATATACACCCTGTCAAGATCAGAAATCACCCAAGGCATACTTTCTTTCATACTATTGGATATCTGAAAATTACCCTATCTTAAAATTTTTTTCTTGTATACTAGTAAGGCATCATATGAAGTCTTTAAAAAAAAAAAAAAAGTCAGCAACAGAAATAATAGAGGTACCATAATATGTGTATGATCAGTACTCTCTTGTCTCTGATCATAATGATTGTTTAAATGTGGAAAAAATCTGTCCACAGCTTTTGGCTATTTGCTACGTTTTACACATTGCTTGCATCTTAATTCTATAATTCAATCAACTTATCATCCATGTATGAAAGATCTCCAGAAGACCTGTAGAAGACCAAGAAATCCTGGAGAAAGTGAATGGTTGAAGGCATAGACCTGAAAGGAGTTAGGATAGAAAGCTCACAAGAGAAGAGTGGAAAAAACTCATTTTATGGCAGTGGTTCAAGAAGTTGCTATTTATATTTACTTATTTCATCTTTCTCAATGACTTTCCTTGATTTTTTTTGCTAGTATTGTAAATTATAGATATTTCATAGTGCAAACATGTAGACGTAGTTGTATATAAAACTAGACAGTACATTTATGCACTGCAGGGACCATGGATAAGGAGATCAGTTTTGCAATAACTGATGTTTGAAAATCTAGAATTTCTGTTGTTTGATTTCTAGCTTCAAAATCGATCAGAGATTTTATCATCCATAAACTTCATCTTCCATAATCAAACCAAAATTGTATACCTATGAATTCTCCTTGATTAGGGCCAATATGGAGATGCAGGGTATCGATCCCAATACCTCTCACATGCTAAGCGGAATGCTCTACCATTTGAGTTACATCCCCAGTGGAACACCATCGACAGTGGGAACATATCGACAGCAATTTTAATTGCATCCAGTTGCCAAACATTTCCGTCCTGATGCACTTTGCACAAATGCAGACAAGTTTACTTTTGTTTTCGTGAAATTTGCCTTAATCTCCAAGTTTCGACATTTGTTATAATTTTACACCCTAGAGCATGATGTAAATATGTTCGGAAATAGGCATAATTGCAGCAGTCATAAATTAAAGATTATCATTAGCTCTAAGGATATAGACATTCTGTACACGAAAATAACATACAAGGAAGATTATAAGTGAAAGTATTTTATTAAGGTAGTAAGGACTGAAAAGTAGATGGTGGGGAGAGCAAAATGGAAAGAATTGGCACACTACAATTGTGTTAAATCATATCTTTCTTTGGTTCTACAATTTTTCTTATAACTAGGTTGTATTATTTTGAATTGTTAAAAGATGTTTAAAATACTGCATAATAAAAAAAGGATATAACTTTATTTAATGTTATTTTTCAGTACACTTCTTTATCACAGTTTTAACGGGATTATCTGATATACTTAATAAAATTATTGCCTTTCTCATTTTAAAGGATAACACATAGGTAAATGTAAGGGCTGTGATTTTATTTTATAAAGGAGAAAGTGATGGTGTATGAGAAAAAGGATAGAGATATAATCTTGCAGATTAATGGTACTTTCATGTAGGAGATTTTTGGCAATTGACAGATGGCTCCCTAAAGTGATTTTGTATCTTAAATTGTATTTTAACATGTTATTCAAAGAAATGTATTGTTTTTCAAGATAAACAATAATGGATGGTTCATTGTTATAAGCCTTGCAACTTTAAAGAATAGAAAACTAATTTTCTAAATTGGGCAGAAACGAATGAAAGATCTGGCAACTAAGGAACTGTTATGTAATACAGGGCATAACAAAAATGTCACAGTGATTGCTAGCATAAACAGAAGTCATCTTGGAGATGCAGGGATCGATCCCCGCATCTCTCATATGCTAATTTTGACGCTCTACCATTTGAGCTACATCCCCTGAGGGAACATTTCAGATAGTGGGAACAAGATTGGCAACGCTGCCTGTTGCACTAGTTTGCCAAAAATTTCCTTTAATGCTATTGGCTCGTAAATCAGGACTTTTGCTTTCTCATTATAAAAGTAATTTTATAATTCTTTAACTTTCAGTGTTGCTTATTTCCAGTATTATCATTTTTAGAAATATATGGAAATATTGAAAATTAAGATCCATTTCCACACACATTCAAGGTACCAGACACTTTAATCAGCAATATGTCTCCCACAAGTAACAAAAAACTGGCTTTTGGTAGGCAATGTCGAAAACACAATATTAAGGGTCAGCATTACTCTGTTATAGTCTGGCAAACCTCGAGTGAATGGTGCCAAATTCTCATTCCCTTGGATTACTAATATACACCCTGTCAAGATCAGAAATCACCCAAGGCATACTTTCTTTAAGCATACTTGGATATCTGAAAATTACCCTATCTTAAAATTTTTTTTTCTTGAATACTACTAAGGCATCATATGGAGTCTTTAATAAAAAAAAAAAAGTCAGCAACAGAAATAATAGAAGTACCATAATATGTGTATGATCAGTACTCTCTTGTCTCTGATCATAATGATTGTTTAAATGTGGAAGAAAAAACTATCCACAGCTTTTGGCTACTTGCTACGTTTTACACATTGCTTGCATCTAATTCTATAATTCAGTCAACTTATCACCCATGTATGAAAGATCTCCAGAAGACCTGTAGAAGACCAGGAAATCCTGGAGAAAGTGAATGGTTGAAGGCATAGACCTGAAAGGAGTTAGGATAGAAAGTTCACAAGAGAAGAGTGGAAAAAACTCATTTTATGGCAGTGGTTCAAGAAGTTGCTATTTATATTTACTTATTTCATCTTTCTCAATGACTTTCCTTGATTTTCTTTGCTAGTATTGTAAATTATAGATATTCCATAGTATAACTGATGTTTGAAAATCTAAATTTCTGTTGTTTGATTTCTAGCTTCAAAGTCGATCAGAGATTTTATCATCCATAAACTTCATCTTCCATAATCAAAACAAAATTGCATATTTATGAATTCTCCTTGATTACAGCCAATATGGAGATGCAGGGTATCGATCCCCGTACCTCTCACATGCTAAGCGAGTGCTCTACCATTTGAGCTACATCCCCAGTGGGAACACCATCGACAGTGGGAACATATCGACAGCAATTTTAATTGCATCCAGTTGCCAAACATTTCCGTCCCTGATGCACTTGCACACATGCAGACAAGCTTACTTTCGTTTTCGTGAAATTTGCCTTAATCTCCAAGTTTCGACATGTGTTATAATTTTACACCCTTAGAGCATGATGTAAATATGTTCGGAAATAGGCATAATTGCAGCATTCATAAATTAAAGATTATCATTAGCTCTAAGGATATAGACATTCTGTACACGAAAAATAACATACAAGGAAGATTATAAGTGAAAGTATTTTATTAAGGTAGTAAGGACTGAAAAGTAGATGGTGGGGGAAGCAAAATGGAAAGAATTGACACACTACATTTGTGTTAAATCATATCATTCTTTGGTTCTACAATTTTTCTTATAGCTAGGTTGTATTATTTTGAATTGTTAAAGATGTTTAAAATACTGCATAATAAAAAAAGGATATAACTTTTTATTTAATGTTATTTTATTCGGTACACTTCTTTATCACAGTTTTAACGGATTATATGATATACTTAATAGAATTATAGCCTTTCTGGCATTTAAAGGGATAACACATAGGTAAATGTAAATAGCTGTGATTTTATGAAAGGAGAAAGTGATGATGTATGAGAAAAAGGATAGAGATATAATCTTGCAGATTAATGGTACTTTCATGTAGGAGATTTTTGGCAATTGACAGGTGGCTCCCTAAAGTGATTTGTATCTTAAATTGTATTTTAACATGTTATTCAAAGAAATGAATTGTTTTTCAAGATAAACAATAATGGATGTTTCATTGTTATAAGCCTTGCAACTTTAAAGAATAGAAAACTAATTTTCTAAATTGGGCAGAGGCGAATGAAAGATCTGGCAACTTCAACTGTTATGTAATACAGGGCATAGCTTGAATGTCACAGTGATTGCTAGCATAAACAGAAGTCATCTTGGAGATGCAGGGGCATCGATCCCTGTACCTCTCACATGCTAAGCGAGCGCTCTACCATTTGAGCTACATCCCCTGTGGGAACATTTCAGATAGTGGGAACAAGATTGGCAACAGAACCTGTTGCACTAGTTTGCCAAAAATTTCCTTTAATGCTATTGGCTCGTAACCAGGACTTTTGCTTTCTCGTTATAAAAGTAATTTTATAATTCTTTAACTTTCAGTGTTGCTTATTTCCAGTATTATCATTTTTAGAAATATATGGAAATATTGAAAATTAAGATCCATTTCCACACACATTCAAGGGTACCAGACACTTTAATCAGCAATTATGTCTCCCCACAAGTAACAAAAAACTGGCTTTTGGTGCAGGCAATGTCGAGAAACACAATATTAAGGGTCAGCATTATTCTGTTATAGTCTGGCAAACCTCGAGTGAATGGTGCCAAATTCTCATTCCCTTGGATTACTAATATACACCCTGTCAAGATCAGAAATCACCCAAGGCATACTTTCTTTAATCATACTTGGATATCTGAAAATTACCCTATCTTAAAATTTTTTTTTCTTGAATACTACTAAGGCATCATATGAAGTCTTTAACGAAAAAAAAAAAAAGTCAGCAACAGAAATAATAGAGGTACCATAATATGTGTATGATCAGTACTCTCTTGTCTCTGATCATAATGATTGTTTAAATGTGGAAGAAAATCTGTCCACAGCTTTTGGCTATTTGCTACGTTTTACACATTGCTTGCATCTAATTCTATAATTCAATCAACTTATCATCCATGTATGAAAGATCTCCAGAAGACCTGTAGAAGACCCAGAAATCCTGGAAAAAGTGAATGGTTGAAGGCATAGACCTGAAAGGAGTTAGGATAAAAGCTCACAAGAGAAGAGTGGAAAAAACTCATTTTATGGCAGTGGTTCAAGAAGTTGCTATTTATATTTACTTATTTCATCTTTCTCAATGACTTTCCTTGATTTTTTTCTGCTAGTATTTTAAATTATAGATATTCCATAGTGCAAACATGTAGAATCAGTTGTATATAAAACTAGACATAGTACATTTATGCACTGCAGGGACCATGGATAAGGAGATCAGTTTTGCAATAACTGATGTTTGAAAATTTAGAATTTCTGTTGTTTGATTTCTAGCTTCAAAGTCGATCAGAGATTTTATCATCCATAAACTTCATCTTCCATAATCAAACCAAAATTGCATACCTATGAACTCTCCTTGATTAGAGCCAATATGGAGATGCGGGGTATCGATCCCCGTACCTCTCACATGCTAAGCGAGCGCTCTACCACTTGAGCTACATCCCCAGTGGGAACACCATCGACAGTGGGAACATATCGGCAGCAATTTTAATTGCATCCAGTTGCCAAACATTTCCGTCCCTGATGCACTTGCACAAATGCTGACAAGCTTACTTTCGTTTTCGTGAAATTTGCCTTAATCCCCAAGTTTCGATATTTGTTATAATTTTACACCCTTAGAGCATGATGTAAATATGTTCGGAAATAGGCATAATTGCAGCAGTCATAAATTAAAGATTATCATTAGCTCTAAGGATATAGACATTGTACACGAAAAATAACATACAAGGAAGATTGTAAGTGAAAGTATTTTATTAAGGTAGTAAGGACTGAAAAGTAGATGGTGGGGGGAGAGCAAAATGGAAAGAATTTACACACTACATTTGTGTTAAATCATATCATTCTTTGGTTCTACAATTTTTCTTATAGCTAGGTTGTATCATTTTGAATTGTTAAAAGATGTTTAAAATACTGCATAATAAAAAAAGGATATAACTTTTTATTTAATGTTATTTTTTTCGGTGCACTTATTTATCACAGTTTTAACGGATTATATGATATACTTAATAGAATGTAGCCTTTCTGGCATTTAAAGGATAACACATAGGTAAATGTAAGGGGCTGTGATTTTATGAAAGGGAGAAAGTGATGATGTATGAGAAAAAGGATAGAGATATAATCTTGCAGATTAATGGTACTTTCATGTAGGAGATTTTTGGCAATTGACAGATGGCTCCCTAAAGTGATTTTGTATCTTAAATTGTATTTTAACATGTTATTCAAAGAAATGTATTGTTTTTCAAGATAAAAAATAATGGATGTTTCATTGTTATAAGCCTTGCAACTTTAAAGAATAGAAAACTAATTTTCTAAATTGGGCAGAGGCGAATGAAAGATCTGGCAACTACAACTGTTATGTAATACAGGGCATAGCTTGAATGTCACAGTGATTGCTAGCATAAACAGAAGTCATCTTGGAGATGCGGGGTATCGATCCCCGTACCTCTCACATGCTAAGCGAGCGCTCTACCATTTGAGCTACATCCCCTGTGGGAACATTTCAGATAGTGGGAACAAGATTGGCAACGCTGCCTGTTGCACTAGTTTGCCAAAAATTTCCTTTAATGCTATTGGCTCGTAACCAGGACTTTTGCTTTCTCGTTATAAAAGTAAATTTATAATTCTTTAACTTTCAGTGTTGCTTATTTCCAGTATTATCATTTTTAGAAATATATGGAAATATTGAAAATTAAGATCCATTTCCACACACATTCAAGGGTACCAGACACTTTAATCAGCAATTATGTCTCCCCACAAGTAACAAAAAACTGGCTTTTGGTAGGCAATGTCGAGAAACACAATATTATGGGTCAGCATTATTCTGTTATAGTCTGGCAAACCTCGAGTGAATGGTGCCAAATTCTCATTCCCTTGGATTACTAATATACACCCTGTCAAGATCAGAAATCACCCAAGGCATACTTTCTTTAAGCATACTTGGATATCTGAAAATTACCCTATCTTAAAATTTTTTTCTTGAATACTACTAAGGCATCATATGAAGTCTTTAACGAAAAAAAAAAACAGCAACAGAAATAATCGAGGTACCATAATATGTGTATGATCAGTACTCTCTTGTCTCTGATCATAATGATTGTTTAAATGTGGAAGAAAAACTGTCCATAGCTTTTGGCTATTTGCTACGTTTTACACATTGCTTGCATCTAATTCTATAATTCAGTCAACTTATCACCCATGTATGAAAGATCTCCAGAAGACCTGTAGAAGACCCAGGAAATCCTGGAGAAAGTGAATGGTTGAAGGCATAGACCTGAAAGGAGTTAGGATAGAAAGCTCACAAGAGAAGAGTGGAAAAAACTCATTTTATGGCAGTGGTTCAAGAAGTTGCTCTTTATATTTACTTATTTCATCTTTCTCAATGACTTTCCTTGATTTTTTCTGCTAGTATTGTAAATTATAGATATTCCATAGTGCAAACATGTAGACGTAGTTGTATATAAAACTAGACATAGTACATTTATGCACTGCAGGGACCATGGATAAGGAGATCAGTTTTGCAATAACTGATGTTTGAAAATTTAGAATTTCTGTTGTTTGATTTCTAGCTTCAAAGTCGATCAGAGATTTTATCATTCAATAACTTCATCTTCCATAATCAAACCAAAATTGCATACCTACAAACTCTCCTTGATTAGCGCCAATATGGAGATGCGGGGTATCGATCCCCGTACCTCTCACATGCTAAGCGAGCGCTCTACCACTTGAGCTACATCCCCAGTGGGAACACCATCGACAGTGGGAACATATCGACAGCAATTTTAATTGCATCCAGTTGCCAAACATTTCCGTCCCTGATGCACTTGCACAAATGCAGACAAGCTTACTTTCGTTTTCGTGAAATTTGCCTTAATCCCCAAGTTTCGACATTTGTTATAATTTTACACCCTTAGAGCATGATGTAAATATGTTTGGAAATAGGCATAATGGCAGCAGTCATAAATTAAAGATTATCATTAGCTCTAAGGATATAGACATTCTGTACACGAAAAATAACATACAAGGAAGATTATAAGTGAAAGTATTTTATTAAGGTAGTAAGGACTGAAAAGTAGATGGTGGGGGGAGAGCAAAATGGAAAGAATTGGCACACTACATTTGTGTTAAATCATATCTTTCTTTGGTTCTACAATTTTTCTTATAGCTAGGTTGTATTACTTTGAATTGTTAAGATGTTTAAAATACTGCATAATAAAAAAAGGATATAACTTTTTTATTTAATGTTATTTTTTTTTCGTACACTTCTTTATCACAGTTTTAATGGATTATATGATATACTTAATAGAATTATAGCCTTTCTGGCATTTAAAGAATAACATAGCATAGGTAAATGTAAGGGGCTGTGATTTTATGAAAGGGAGACAGTGATGGTGTATGAGAAAAAGGATGCAGATATAATCTTGCAGATTAATGGTGCTTCCATGTAGGAGATATTTGGCAATTGATAGGTGGTTCCCCAAAGTGATTTGTAGCTTAAATTGTAGAGTAGTGCTTAAGAAAAGTACCTTTTTTTTAAAGTTGTGATCATGAGTCAAAAATTATTAATGCCAACAATTTAACTCAGTTGAATAATTCAATTACTAAACTACTACATTTGATCATTATATGAATCTGATTATATTCTTCATGGCCCAAAACTAAAAACTAGAATCAAAAGTCGTCCTGGAGATGCGGGGTATCGATCCCCGTACCTCTCACATGCTAAGCGAGCGCTCTACCATTTGAGCTACATCCCCTGTGGGTTGAGGGATGGACAGTGTGACCAGGATTGGCAACACTGTCTCTTACACTTGGTTGCCAAGTATTATAATTTCTCTAGATGCTGTTGGTTCATAACCAGGATATTTTCTATTTTACTTTAATAAAATTATTGCCATATTTTCTTTAAATTCGAATGCTGCACCTTCCTATTAATTTATTTTTTGTGATTTATACACGAATTTAAGGAACTAGACAAATTAAAATTACTGTATACACATTCAAAGGTATCAGGCAATTTCATAAACCAAATTAATATATCTTGTTCTGTTGGGTAAGACTTATTTGTTATATTTACGTGCCATGTTTTATAAAAAATGCAATCATGGCCTAAATTATTTTAAATTTCGATAATGACACAGCACTCAAGCAATTTTTATGCTATACATTATCATTACAAGCACACCTTTCAGTTGAAATTTCCAGTGGATGCTCGGGTTGCGTACCATGTAGAAGGTTGTGTGCTAAACTGACATTCCCTTGAAATTCTGATACCATGCCAGTGCAATAAAGCACTAATAGTATGCTTTCTCTAAGATCATTTTGTGTATTTAGAAACAGCACTGATTTAAAACTTGGTCTTTAATGAATAATATTTAAGCATAAATAGAATCTCTGACATAAGAAGAATACAGATGTTAGCTAATGTTTATAATCAAAATACAGTGATATGTTTATGATTAATGCTTGCTTGTTTCTAATCTGTATCTCCAGTTTAAAGTGAGAAAAACTATTCTGAAGGTCTGGGTTTTTCGAGTTTTCAAAATTTTTGCATATAATCTTATAATATATTTTACACACACAGTAAATAAATTTGAAAAGCTTGTTAAGATAATAAGATTCCTGTTGACAATATTTAGGAGAATTATTTTAACATGTTATTCAAAGAAATGGATTTTTTTCAGGGAAAACAGTAATGGACGTTTTATTATTATAATCCTTGCATCTTTAAAGATAGAAAACTAACTTTCTAAAGAGAGTAGAGGCGAATGAAAGATCTGGCAACCACCACAGTCATGTGATACTGGGCACTACGCGTGTCACAGTGATTGCTAGCATGAACAGAAGTCATCTTGGAGATGCGGTGTATCGACCCCATACCTTTCACATGCTAAGCGGCGCTCTACCATTTGAGCTACATCCCCAGTGGGAACACCATCGAAAGTGGGAACACGTTGATGGCAATTTTTATTGCATTCAGTTGCCAAACATTTCCATATCTGATTCACTTGCCACATATGCAAACATGTTTACTTTTTGTTGTTTGTGAAATTTGCCTTAATCCCAAAGTTTCCACATTTTTATGTTTTTACATGTTAGAGCATGATATAAATATATGTCCTGAAATGGGCATAACTGCAGCAGTCATAAATCAAAGATTATTATTAGCTCTAAGGTTGTGGACATTCTTTACAAGAAAACTAACATACAAGGAGGATTATGAATGCAAGCATTTTATAAAGGTAGTAAGGATTGAAAGGTGAAAGGTGGGGGGAGAGCATAATGGAAAGAATTGACACACTACATTTATGTTAAATCATATATTTCTTTGGTTTTGCAGTTTTTGTTATGGTTAGGTTGCATTATCTTGAATTGTTAAAAGATATTTGAAGTACTGCATAATAAAGAAAGGATATCACTTTTTATCTCATGTTATTTTTTTATGTACACTTCTTCATTACAGTTTTAATGGATTTTATATATATACTTGATAGGATAATAGCCTTTCCGGCATTTAAAGGACGACACATAGGTAAATGTAAGGGCTGTGATTTTATGAAAGGGAGAAAGTGGTAGCATATGAGAAAGAGGATAGAGATAGGGTCTTATAGATTAATGCCCTTTCCATGTAGAAGATATTTGGAAATTGACAGATGGCTCCCTAATGTGATTTGTAGCTCAAATAATAGAGTAGTGCTTAGGAAAAGTAAATTTTTTTAAAGCTGTGATCATGAGTCAAAAGTTATCAATACAGACAATTGAACTCAGTTTAATAATTTAATTACTAAACTGCTACATTTGATCATTTTATTATGAACCTGATTACATTTGTCATGGCCCAAAACTAAGAACTAGAAGGAAAAGTCGTCCTGGAGATGCGGGGTATCGATCCCCGTACCTCTCACATGCTAAGCGAGCGCTCTACCACTTGAGCTACATCCCCTGTGGGAACACTTCAGATAGTGGGAACAAGATTGGCAACACTGTCTGTTTTACTACTTTGCCAAATATTTCCCTTAATGCCATTGGCTCATAACCAGGATTTTTGCTTTCTCACTATAAAATTAATTTCATAATTCTTTAACTTTCAGTGCTGCTTATTTCCAGCATTATTTTTTTTAAATATGGAAATATTGAAAATTAAGATGCATTTTTAAACCCATTCAAAGGTACTTTAATCAGCACATTATGAGTCAGCATTATTCTTTTACAGTCTGACAAACCTCAATCCCTTGGATTACTAATATATACCCAGACAAGATCAGAAATCACCCAAGACGTACTTTCTTTAAGACTGTTTGGGTATCTGAAAAGCACCTTATCTTAATATTTTTTCTTGAATAATACAAAAAGGCATCGTATGAAGTCTTTAAAAAAACCACAACAACGACAGCAGCAGAAATAATAGAGGTACCATTATATCTGTATGATCAGTACTCTCTTGTCTCTGATCATAATGATTCTTTAAATGTGAAAAACTATATCCACAGTTTTTGGCTGTTGTTACGTTTTAGACATTGCTTGCATCTAATTTTATAGTTCAATCAAATTGACATCGATGTATGAAAGATCTACAGAAGACCTGTAGAAGACCCAAGAAATCCTAGAGAAAGTTAATAGTTGAAGACATAGACCTGAAAGGAGTTAAGGTAGAAAGCTCACAAGACAAGAGTGGAAAAAACTCATTTTATGGCATTGGTTCAAGAAATTGCTATTTCTTATATTTACCTATTTCATCTACCTCCAATGACTTTCCTTGATTTTTTCTGCTAGCATCGTAAACATATTCCATAGTACAAAAATGTAGACGTAGTTGTATATAAAACTAGACGTAGTACATTTATGCATTTCAGGGACCATGGATAAGGAGATCAGTTTGGAAATAGCTGATAGTTAAAATTTAGAATTTCTGTTGTTTGACTTCTAGCTTCAAAGTGAATCAGAGATTTTTTCATCCATAAACTTCATCTCCCATAATCAAACCGAAATTGCATACCTATGAATTCTCCTAGATTAAACTCAATATGGAGATGCGGGGTATCGATCCCCGTACCTCTCACATGCTAAGCGAGCGCTCTACCATTTGAGCTACATCCCCAGTGGGAACACCATCAAAAGTGGGAACACTCCGACGGCAATTTTTATTGCATTCATTTGCCAAACATTTCTGTCTGATGCACTTGCCACATATGCAGACATGTTTATTTTCGTTGTTTGTGAAATTTGCCTTAATCCCCAAGTTTCCACATTTTTTATGTTTTTACACGTTAGAGCATGATATAAATATGTCCTGAAATGGTCATAATTACAGCCGTCATAAATCAAAGATTATCATTAGCTCTAAGGTTATAGACATTCTGTACATGAAAACTAACATACAAGGAGGATTATGAACGTAAGCATTTTATAAGGGTAGTAAGGATAGAAAGGTGGAATGTGGGGGGAGAGCATAATGGAAAGAATTGACACACTACATTTATGTAAAATCATATCTTTCTTTGGTTTTGCAATTTTTGTTATGGTTAGGTTGCATTATTTTGAATTGTTAAAAGATATTTGAAGTACTGCATAATAAAAAAAGGATATAAATTTTTATCTCATGTTATTTTTCTCTGTACGCTTCTTTATCACAGTTTTAATGGCTTATATGATATACTTAATAGAATTATAGCTTTCCGGCATTTAAAGGACAATACATAGGTAAATGTAAGGGCTTTGATTTTATGAAAGGGAGAAAGTGGTGGCATATGAGAAAGAGGATAGAGATAGGACCTTATAGATTGATGTTACTTCCATGCAGGAGATATTTGGAAATTGACAGATGGCTTCCTAATGTGATTTGTAGCTTAAATTGTAGAGTAGTGCTTAGGAAAATTACATTTTTTTTAAAGCTGTGATCATGAGTCAAAAATTATTAATACAGACAATTTAACTCAGTTTAATAATTTAATTACTAATCTGCTACATTTGATCATTATATTATGAATCTGATTATATTCATCATGGCCCAAAACTAAGAACTAGAAGGAAAAGTCGTCCTGGAGATGCGGGGTATCGATCCCCGTACCTCTCACATGCTAAGCTTAGCGCTCTACCATTTGAGCTACATCCCTGTGGGAACACTTCAGATAGTGGAAACAAGATTGGCAACACTGTCTGTTTCACTACTTTACCAAATATTTCCCTTAATGCTATTGGCTCATAACCAGGATTTTGCTTTCTCGCTATAAAATTAATTTCATAATTCTTTAACTTTCCATGCTGCTTACTTCCAGTATTATTTTTTCTAAATATATGGAAATATTGAAAATTAAGATGCGTTTTTATACCCATTCAAGGGTACCAGACACTTTAGTCAGCACATTATGAGTCAGCATTATTCTGTTACAGTCTGACAAACCTCAAGTGAATGCTGCCAATTCTCATTCCTTTGGATTACTAATATATACCCAGACAAGATCAGAAATCACCCAAGGCATATTTTCTTTAAGACTGTTTGGGTATCTGAAAAGCACCTTATCTTAATATTTTTTTCTTGAATAATACAAAGGCATCGTATGAAGTCTTTAAAAAAAAACCACAACAACGACAGCAGCAGAAATAATAGAGGTACCATTATATATGTATGATCAGTACTCTCTTGTCTCTGATCATAATGATTCTTTAAATGTGAATAAAACTATATCCACAGTTTTTGGCTATTTGTTACGTTTTAGACATTGCTTGCATCTAATTTTATAGTTCAATCAACTTGACATCGATGTATGAAAGATCTGCAGAAGACCTGTAGAAGACCCAGGAAATCCTAGAGAAAGTGAATAGTTGAATACATAGACCTGAAAGGAGTTAAGGTGGAAAGCTCACAAGACAAGAGTGGAAAAACTCATTTTATGGCATTGGTTCAGGAAGTTGCTATTTCTTATATTTACTTATTTCATCTTCCTCCAATGACTTTCCTTGATTTTTTCTGTTAGCATCGTAAATTATACATATTCCATAATACAAAAATTTAGACGTAGTTGTATATCATATAAAACTAGACAGTACATTAATGCATTTCAGGGACCACGGATAAGGAGATCAGTCTGAAATAACTGATAGTTAAAATGTAGAATTTCTGTTGTTTGACTTCTAGTTTCAAAATCGATCAGAGATTTTATCGTCCATAAACTTCAGCTTTCATAATCAAACCGAAATTGCACACCTATGAATTCCCCTTGATTAAACTCAATATGGAGATGCGGGGTATCGATCCCCGTACCTCTCACATGCTAAGCGAGCGCTCTACCATTTGAGCTACATCCCCAGTGGGAACACTATCGAAAGTGGGAACACTCCGACGGCAATTTTTATTGCATTCATTTGCGAAACATTTCCGTCTCTGATGCACTTGCCACATATGCAGACATGTTTATTTTCGTTGTTTGTGAAATTTGCCTTAATCCCCAAGTTTCCACATTTTTTATGTTTTTACACGTTAGAGCATGATATAAATATGTCCTGAAATGGGCATAATTACAGCAGTCATAAATCAAAGATTATCATTAGCTCTAAGGTTATAGACATTCTGTACATGAAAACTAACATACAAGGAGGATTATGAATGTAAGCATTTTATAAACGTAGTAAGGATAGAAAGGTGGAATGTGGGGGGAGAGCATAATGGAAAGAATTGACACACTGCATTTATGTTAAATCATGTCTTTCTTTGATTTTGCAATTTTGTTATGGTTAGGTTGCACTATTTTGAATTGTTAAAAGATATTTGAAATACTGCATAATAAAAAAGATATAACTTTTTATCTCATGTTATTTTTTTCTGTACACTTCTTTATCACAGTTTTAATGGATTATATATATACTTGAAAGAATTGTAGTATTTCCGGCATTTAAAGGACAACACATAGGTAAATGTAAGGGAATTGATTTTATGAAAGGGAGAAAGTAGTGGCATATGAGAAAGAGGATAGAGATAGGATCTTATAGATTAATTGTACTTCCATGCAGGAGATATCTGGAAATTGAGAGATGGCTTCTTAATGTGATTTGTAGCTTAAATTGTAGAGTAGTGCTTAGGAAAATTACATTTTTTTTTTAAGCTGTGATCATGGGTAAAAAATCATTAATACAGACAATTTAACTCAGTTTAATCATTTAATTACTAATCTGCTACATTTGATCATTATATTATGAATCTGATTATATTCATCATGGCCCAAAACTAAGAACTAGAAGGAAAAGTCGTCCTGGAGATGCGGGGTATCGATCCCATACCTCTCACATGCTAATTGCGCTCTACCACTTGAGCTACATCCCGGTGGGAACACTTCAGATAGTGGAAACAAGATTGGCAACACTGTCTGTTTCACTACTTTGCCAAATATTTCCCTTAATGCTATTGGCTCATAACCAGGATTTTGCTTTCTCGCCATAAAATTAATTTCATAATTCTTTAACTTGCCATGCTGCTTACTTCCAGTATTATTTTTTCTAAATATATGGAAATATTGAAAATTAAGATGCGTTTTTATACCCATTCAAGGGTACCAGACACTTTAGTCAGCACATTATGAGTCAGCATTATTCTGTTACAGTCTGACAAACCTCAAGTGAATGCTGCCGAATTCTCATTCCCTTGGATTACTAATTTATACCCAGACAAGATCAGAAATCACCCAGGGCATATTTTCTTTAAGACTATTTGGGTATCTGAAAAGCACCTTATCTTAATATTTTTTTCTTGAATAACACAAAGGCATCGTATGAAGTCTTTAAAAAAACCACAACAACGACAGCAGCAGAAATAATAGAGGTACCATAATATTTGTATTATCAGTACTGTCTTGTCTCTGATCATAATGATTCTTTAAATGTGAAAAAACTATATCCACAGTTTTTGGCTATTTTGTTACGTTTTAGACTGCTTGCATCTAATTTTATAGTTCAGTCAACTTGACATCGATGTATGAAAGATCTGCAGAAGACCTGTAGAAGACCCAGGAAATCCTAGAGAAAGTGAATAGTTGAAGACATAGACCTGAAAGGAGTTAAGGTAGAAAGCTCACAAGACAAGAGTGGAAAAAACTCATTTTATGGCATTGGTTCTAGAAGTTGCTATTTCTTATATTTACTTATTTCATCTTCCTCCAATGACTTTCCTTGATTTTTTCTGTTAGCATCGTAAATTATACATATTCCATAATACAAAAATGTAGACGTAGTTGTATATAAAACTAGACGTAGTACATTTATGCATTTCAGGGACCATGGATAAGGAGATCAGTCTGGAAATAACTGATAGTTAAAATGTAGAATTTCTGTTGTTTGACTTCTAGCTTCAAAGTCAATCAGAGATTTTATCATCCATAAACTTCATCTTCCATAATCAAACCGAAATTGCATACCTATTAATTCTCCTAGATTAAAGTCAATTTGGAGATGCGGGGTATCGATCCCCGTACCTCTCACATGCTAAGCGAGCGCTCTACCATTTGAGCTACACCCCCAGTGGGAACACCATCGAAAGTGGGAACACTCCGACGGCAATTTTTATTGCATTCATTTGCGAAACATTTCCGTCTCTGATGCACTTGCCACATATGAAGACATGTTTATTTTCGTTGTTTGTGAAATTTGCCTTAAGCCCCAAGTTTCCACATGTTTTATGTTTTTACACGTGAGAACATGATATAAATATGTCCTGAAATGGGCATAATTGCAGTAGTCATAAATCAAAGATTATCATTAGCTCGAAGGTTGTAGACATTCTGTACATGAAAACTAACATACAATGAGGATTATGAATGTAAGTATTTTATAAAGGTAGTAAGGATAGAAAGGTGGAAGATGGTGGGAGAGCATAATGGAAAAAATTGACAGACTACATTTATGTAAAATCATATCTTTCTTTGGTTTTGCAATTTTTGCTATGGTTAGGTTGCATTATTTTGAATTGTTAAAAGATATTTGAAATACTGCATAATAAAAAAAGGATATAAATTTTTATCTCATGTTATTTTTTTCTGTACACTTCTTTATCACAGTTTTAATGGATTATATGATATACTTAATAGAATTATAGCTTTCCGGCATTTAAAGGACAATACATAGGTAAATGTAAGGGCTTTGATTTTATGAAAGGGAGAAAGTGGTGGCATATGAGAATGAGGATAGAGATAGGATCTTATAGATTGATAGTACTTCCATGCAGGAGATATTTGGAAATTGACAGATGGCTCCCTAATGTGATTTGTAGCTTAAATAGTAGAGTAGTGCTTAGGAAAAGTACATTTTTTTTTAAAGCTTTGATCATGAGTCAAAAATTATTAATACAGACAATTTAACTCAGTTTAATAATTTAATTACTAATCTGCTACATTTGATCATTATATTATGAACCTGATTATGTTCGTCATAGCCCAAAAACTAAGAACTAGAAGGAAAAGTCGTCCTGGAGATGCGGGGTATCGATCCCCGTACCTCTCACATGCTAAGCGAGCGCTCTACCATTTGAGCTACATCCCCTGTGGGAACACTTCAGATAGTGGAAACAAGATTGGCAACACTGCCTGTTGTTGCACTACTTTGCCAAATATTTCCCTGAATACTATTGGCTCATAACCAGGATTTTTGCTTTCAGTGCTGCTTATTTCCAGTATTATTTTTTTTTATGTATGGAAATATTGAAAATTAAGATGCATTTTTATACCCATTCAAGGGTACCAGACACTTTAATCAGCACATTAAGAATCAGCATTATTCTGTTACAGTCTAACAAACCTCAAGCGAATGCTGCTGAATTCTCATTCCCTTGGATTACTAATATATACCCAAACAAGATCATAAGTCACCCAAGGCATACTTTCTTTAAGACTGTTTGGGTATCTAAAAAAGCACCCTGTCTAAACATTTTTTCCTTGTTTTTTTTTTTTAAAGAAACACAACGGCAGCAGCAGAAATAATACAGGTACCATAATATTTGTATGATCAGTACTCTCTTGTCTCTAATCATAATGATTATTTAAATGTGAAAAAACTATCTCCACAGTTTTTGGCTATTTGTTATGTTTTAGACATTGTTTGCATCTAATTTTATAATCCAATCCACTTAATATCCATGTATGAAAGATCTGCAGAAGACCTGTAGAAGACCCAAGAAATCCTAGAGAAAGTGAACAGTTGAAGACATAGACCTGAAAGGAGTTAAGGTAGAAAGATCACAAGGGAAGAATGGAAAAAACTCATTTTATAGTAGTGGTTCAAGAAGTTGCTATTTCTTATATTTACTTATTTCATTTTCCTCCAATGACTCTTATTGATTTTTTGGGCTAGTATTGTAAATTATAGATATTCCATAGTACTGAAATTTAGATGTAGTTGTATATAAATCTAGACACAGTACATTTATGTATTTCAGGGACTATGGATAAGGAGATCAGTGTGGCAATAACTGATATTGGGAAATTTAGAACTTCTGTTTTTGATTTCTAGCTTTAAAGTCAATCAGAGATTTTATCATCCATAAACTTCATCTTCCATAGTCAAACCGAAATTGCACACCTATGGATTCTCCTTGATTAAAGTCAATATGGAGATGCGGGGTATCGTTCCCCATACCTCTCACATGCTAAGCGAGCGCTCTACCGTTTGAGCTACATCCCCAGTGGGAACATCAATGAAAGTGGGAACACGTCGACGGCAATTTTTATTGCATTCATTTGCCACACATTTCCGTCTCTGATGCACTTGCCACATATGCAGATACGCTCAATTTTGTTGTTTGTGAAATTCCTTAATCCCCAAATTTCGACATTTGTTATGATTTTACATGTTTAGAACATGATGTAACTATGCCCTGAAATGGGCATAATTGCAGCAGTCATAAGTTAAAGATTATCATTAGCCCGAAGGTTGTAGACATTCTGTGCATGAAAACTAACATACAAGGAGGGTTATAAATGAAAGCATTTTATAAAGGTATTCAGGATTGAGAGGGGGATGGTGGGGGGAGAGCATAATGGAAAGAATTGACATATTACATTTGTGTTAAATCATATCTTTCTTTGATTCTACAATTTTTATTATTGTTAAGTTGTATTATTTTGAATTGTTGAAATATTTTTTAAATACTGCATAATAAAAAAGGATGTCATTTTTTTCTTATGTTATTTTTTTGTACACATCTTTATCACAGTTTTTAACATAAAAAGGTTAGCTTCTTTATGGCTAGGTAGGGAGAATCTGTGAACTTCGTTGTCAAAGAACATGGTCGTTTTAATGCCATATCAAATAAGCAAATCAGTCAAACCAACCTTCTTCACTGTTTAATATTCTGTGGTTAATTGGCGTTTAAAGGATAACACAAAGGTAAATGTAAGAGGATGTGATTTTATGAAAGGGAGAAAGTGATGGTGTATGAGAAAAATGATAGAGATATAATCTTGTAGGTTAATGCTACTCCCTAAAGTGATTTGTAGCTTAGGTAGTAGAGCTGTGCTTAAGAAAGGTACATTTTTTTCAAAGCTGTGACCATAGTCAAATATTGTTAATGAAGACAATTTAACTCAATTTAGTAATTTAATTACTAAACTACTATATTTGATCATTATATGAATCTGATTATATTTGTCATGGCTCAAAACTAAGAACTAGAAGGAAAAGTCGTCCTGGAGATGCGGGGTATCGATCCCCGTACCTCTCACATGCTAAGCGAGCGCTCTACCATTTGAGCTACATCCCCTGTGGGAACTTAATCGACTGTGGGAACATGTCGACGGCAAAGTTTATTACATTCAGTTGCCAAATACTTCTTACTCTGGTTCACTGGGTACCTAAGTAGGAACTTTTTCTGTTGGTTCTTTATGAAACTGGCCTAGTTCTCAAATTTCGCATTTTAATATTTTTACAAGATTAGAGAATGATGCAAACATGTCCTGAAATATGCATAATTATAACACTATCATGGCTTAAAGAGTATTATTTAATCTAGCATTCTAGACTTCTGAACATTTAGTCCAACACTCATGATTAACTATGCGAGTCAGTAATTTGTAAAAGGAAGTAAGTTCAAACGTGAGAGAGAGAGAGAGAGAGAGAGAGAGAGAAAGAAAGGCTGGCAAACAGTCAGGGAGGGTTACTGGCAATAATTGACACTACCTGTATGTAGTTAGATTTTTCTTAGTTATTTCCAAGTGGTGGTCTGTCTTCACTGTAAATGTTGCTTAATTTTGCATGATACTAAGAATGCTAAAATCCTGAACAAAGTTACAAATATGGAAATTTATTTATATCATGTTACATTGTTTTTCTGCACATTTCTTCACTATAAATGTTATAAGATAGACCAATCTTTCTGTAGCTAATTTTGTCAGATTACATGCCTATAGTGATTTTGATGCCATATTAAGCAAATCGGTCAATAAGTCTAATTTACAGTGATTTTATGAGATAGAAGATTTATTAATGATGTAAGAGAGAGATGGAATTGCATAAATTAACTATTAAATCACACATACATCTTGAAGAATTGGCCATTGACATTTGGGTCCATAGTCAAGACTGACTCTTCCTCTGAGAGTGTAGACTAAATAGCAGAACGTGAATATAATAACCACAGTCCTTTTATTTATGCTCCGGAGATGAGTTGTTAGTTATTGATAGAGGTTATTAAGGCAGTACTTATTTGTACACTTGAATATATTTCATCATGGCCACTGCAAAGCACTGCACCTAAAAAGCCGTTCTGGAGATGCGGGGTATCGATCCCCGTACCTCTCACATGCTAAGCGAGCGCTCTACCATTTGAGCTACATCCCCGGTAATTAGCTTGAGGTTGCCAACTCTTTCTCAAGCCAATCTCGGCACTTAATTGGGAAGTTTTATCTTTCTTGTGATTATGCTGTTCTTCGCTTCCAAATTTGATTGTTCCTCCTTCCATTTTCATTTGCTCCATGATTTAGGGGAGTGATACCTTTTTGGCAGATGCATTAATCTTATTAAGCAAATGACAAGATCAAACATTTGATTCTACTTTTAAGAATTGACTGGAACGAGAAATCTTTAAAGGATGAAACGAGATTTCCTTTCCTAATTACATTTAAACTGAAAGAACGATAGTAATTTTTATTAATATTGATTTTTATTAAAATTTATGATATTCATATAAATACAATTTTACTTGATTTCAGCCCAAGGCCAAAACATTAACAGTATAAAGACAAAACAAAGACAGTACAAAATTCAATGAGATAAAAAGAAAGCTAATAAATCGCTAATAGTAATAAGCTATAACTATTATTAATAGCCATGGCAAAAATAATCTTAAAAACAGCTGTTGCTTCAGACTTCTAAGGATAATACTTATCAGACTTCTAAGGATAATACTTATCCTCATTCTTGCATTTGCATATATATATATATATATATATATATATATATATATATATATATATATATATATATATTTATATTTTATTTTAATATATAAAACCCCATGGTCTCTCGATTTCCTTTCTTTATTTGGTATGCTTATTTCACCAATAACTGAGTCCGTTTAGACTGCGTAAAGAGATACTCTTCCAGGTGGGATTCGAATCGATAGCAAGAAAAATTATGATAATAGTATTCACATTAAGATACTAGAGCAGCTATATCATCAACTGATACTAATAACAATTAACTCAAGGGAAAAAATTAAACTGACGCATCGTTTTCTGTCTGTCCCAAAATTTAAATCATCTCTCTTGACTATCCAAGTAGCGGCACTTATCCCGGTTCTCGTTTTCTGCCAAACCTGTGTAACTAAGTGATTTCAACAGGTCGGGAGCGAAGCGGGGAAAGCTAATTGCATCTGGCTGCAAAATTTTTCTTTTGGTGCTCTTGCCTCATTGTCAAGAGGTTTTTGTTCTCTTATGAGTCTGAAGTTGCTTTTGTCGTTCCTAACTTCGATTATTCGACGTTTTCACTAATTGACCAGTGGTATATTATGCCATGAGATATACATTTATATATTTATCCAGTTGTTATTGTGATTTTATGCATATATATATATATATATATATATATATATATATATATATATATATATATATATATATATATATATATATATATATATATATATATAGTTTCTGTACACACATACAAATATATATATATATATATATATATATATATATATATATATATATATATGTGTGTGTGTGTATACACACACACACACACACACACACACACATATATATATATATATATATATACATATATATATATATATATATATATATATATATATATATATATATATATATATATATATATATATAATAAACTGTTATGACATAGATTGTTTCAAAGGCCTTTCTTAGTACTGAACCTTTCAACTCGCTCGTATTTTACCTCTTTGTACCTTGCTAAAAACACTCTGTTTGTTGATAAACCTTAATTAGTGTCGATAAAGCAAACTGGAAAAACCATCACCATGCATTTAAAATGATGAAAATAACAATTATGTGAGTAATCATTCACATATAATACAACATCCCAGGAATAACATCTTAACACACACTAATAATTATCTTATGACAACCAACCTATAGAATGTGTGAACCTGAGTAATAAAAGTGCTTACAATGTATACCTCACTTCCAGAAGTAACTGCCCATATAAACATAAGCCAGGGAATCTGACCACACAAGGTTCCTACTTATGAAGTTAACTAAACAAAAGGGTATCTAGCGCAAAGTGGAGACGAGACTTACAATGAAAAATCAAAGCGCACTCTTGTTACCAGAAGTCTTACTAAGAAACTTTACATTACAAAAAAATTAGGAATTACAATTATCACAAATTACTATTATCAGTACATTTACAGATAACATTTTATATAACAATACTGTATATACCAAATTGCCGGTATATAAGGCGACTCACCGTATAAGAGGACCCCCAATTTTCACGTGAAAATGTAGGTTTAGAGGTATGTTCACCGTATAAGACGACCCCAATTTATTAAATTAAATAACACTATCAGCTGATGTAAGTTAGCTGCTACATAAATATCAAATCAATAATTATTGGAATTATCTTACCAAAAAATGTGAAATTAGTATCTTCAAGATTTTAAAATGTTTGGCAAAAAATACTTTTGTATTCCCTTAGGAAAAACATATGGTAAACATTACGACAAATGCTCAGCGCCTGTGATGCCACCATTAGCGGAGTAATACCCATTGGGGTAGATCCGCATGAATGTATTCCTTTAAAATTGGAAAGAACCCAATATTATGGATAATTGAAGAAAACAATATCACAAAACCCTTTAGTTTGATTATAGAATACTACCAAGGAAATATTGGCCTTTATTAAACAACAAAACTCGTAAGTTAAGCAAACTGGGAACTACGAACGCAGCTGTTTTGTAACAAGAAAGTTACACTATCCCGATTTACCTTTTTGGTAACTTCAAATGATCTATCATTGTTAAAAGGGCATTGTATGATAAGCATCAATAACAAAATTGTCTAATATTATTGCCTTATAATAATGGTACTCTGGATAAAGCTAGTAACAAAGTGAGAGCTAGCTCATCCTAACGACCAATTATGGTAATTTACAGTATCAATAGTTGTGTCGCTAATGATTCACTTGAATCACCTAGACCAGGACGACTTTATGGACTCCCAGAAGTCCATAAGGAAGATCACCCATTAAGACCTATTTTATCAGCTATTGGAACTGCCAACTATAATATCGGCAAGTTTCTTGTTCCCATCCCTGCCCCGTTAACTACAAAATGAATATGCCTTAAATGACTCCTTTCATTTTATTAACTGCCCAAGAAACTGTAATTCTAATAAGTGTGTTATGGCTTCGTTTAATGTGAAGTCTCTGTTTACTCAAATTCCACTGGAGGAGACGATTGACATTTGCCTAAATGAGTTGTTTAAAAGAATGATACTGTCAGTGGGTTTAACAGGTCGCAGTTAAAGGAACTTTTATTCTTGGCTACCAAAGAATGTTACTTTTTGTTTAACTGTTTATTAAATAAGCAAACTGATGGTGTAAGCATGGGGTCCAGTATAGGACCATCTTTGGCAAATGCGTTTATGTGTTTTATGGAGAAAAGATGGTTAAACGATTGTCCTTTAGATTTTAAGCCCTTACTGTACAGGAGGTATGTTGATGATACCTTCTTAATTCTGAAGAGTCGTGACCAGATTCCTCGTTTTCTGGAGTATCTTAATAGTAAGCATATTAATATAGAATTTAATTGTGAAATCGAAGATAATCATACACTTGCTTTTCTGGATATTCAGGTAAAAAATCTTGATAATAACTTACACACCTCATTTTTTAGAAAGCGTACTTTCACGGGTCTTATGTCTAAATTTCAATTAGCTACACCTTTGAATTATAAGATGAATTTGGTATTGACGCTAGTAACCAGAGCATATAAAATTTGTTCTAGGTTTTTGAATTTGCATGAGGAATTGGAATTTCTAAGGTCACTTTTAAAAAACAGTGGCAATCCGTTGAATTACGTAAATACATATATTGGTAAACAACTTTCGAAACTATATGTAAACAAACAACCCGAAACTACCGCCAATGTAAAGAAACCTGTTATTTACTTACCTTTAGCTTTTAATGGAACTCATAGTTACGATTTAAAAAAGCAATTAATTTCTATTTTGTCCATTGGTTACCCTCAGCTAGATATCAAAATATATTTCACTTTGCAAAATAAATGAGGTAATTTCTTTAAAATCAAAGACTACACCAACAAGCCTTCGGTCCAGTCTGATCTATAAATGGCAGTGTGGTTGGAAAAACTACCAGATCAGCTTGGATGAGATGGTTTGAACACCTAGGTCATATCGCACAGGCCATTATCTTTCAAGACCTAATTACAGTGCAATTAGAGAACACAGCTAGGAGACTGCCTTTACGTATTGATGATTTTTCTGTTTTAACCACTGCTCAGTTTGCTACAGACCTCGACATTTTAGAAGTTCTATACACCATCAAGATAAAGCCACGTTTGGCTAGAAATGTGGCTGTAACCTCGCTTTTGTGTTTTTAGTCTGCGTTTTACTGGTTTGTATATTGATTAGTGTGTTTGTTGTGCCTTTGTACCTTCCGTTTTTTTACGACTTAAATTTTTGTATTTTGCTTTATTTTATTTTATTCAATTATTTATCTTGATTAGCCATCTTTTAAACGTATTCTTATCATTTTTATAGTAATTTTGCTGTATTATTTTGAATTTTATTATGAGAATTGTAATGTCGTCATTTTAATTTTGTAGGTTGATAACAAGTGAGGGTACTGCTCGAAACATGCCCCAATAAAGTTGTGTTAAATGCTGTTCCGGGTTTTGGCCTTCATTGGTGTCCTTACTGATATGTAGATGGCGCTTCCATGATGGTGTATCCATTGCTGTTCTATATATATATATATATATATATATATATATATATATATATATATATATATATATATATATATATATATATATATATATATATATATATATATATATATATATATATAAACCTTTTGGGTAGTAGTAGTGGCTTCAGAGATTACTAACACGTACATAATCCGGTTTTAAGGCGAATAACAAAAACAGCAGCTTAATTTTCAGTGTGGAAGTTATAGGTTAAAAAAATGATGACCAATATCTTAAAGCCCCAAACTGTAGAGACATTGAGCATGATAGATCCATTCACATGCTTTTCAAGCTGTGGTCGTGAGCGACCAGCTGTTATTCTTCTCAGTAAATGTGGCACATAACTTATAATATTTGTAACGATTAGTACTGCTTAACGTTATTTTCGGCTACCTGGTCTGTAAGTCTCTTGCAAGCAAAGTTATCCTGGAGATGCGGGGCATCGATCCCCGTACCTCTCACATGCTAAGCGAGCGCTCTACCATTTGAGCTACATCCCCTGTGGGAACATGGCTCACGGTGGCAAAACTTTCACAAACCATTCGATGGTGGGAACACTTCGACCAGGTCTTGACTTCGACTGCCATGTCTTTTGCAGTTGGTTGCCAAACATTCCTCTCTCTGACGTTCTTGGCACATACATAATCTAGTTTTCATGCATATGTTCAATTGCTTCTTGTCCGAAATTCCACATTTCATTGCTCTAACAAAAATGAACAATTTGATATATTGACAGCATGCATGATCGTTACTTATGCAACTGTAGCGTTGTCATAGAATAATTTACATAAAAGTTTCAAGAATTAGAAGCCTTGTTATAATCGTAATGAAACACATGGATGAATACGAGTATAGAAGAATACAATACATGAAGGATAAGAGAGAGAGAGAGAGAGAGAGAGAGAGAGAGAGAGAGAGAGAGAGAGAGAATCACGTTATATTGTTTTTAAACTATAAGAAAATTTTATCTAATATTTTAAGAACTACCATCTTTCAAAGATCAAAAAGATTATTTGTTTTCTGAATATTTCATCCCTTGGAAATATTGTTTATTTTCCTGAAGTTTAGTTTTCTAGTAGTTTCCTTTCCTTGCCTCACCTACTTCTCGTGTATCTTCCAAAACAATTGCCGGTCTCATCAGTGAACATAATTTTGTTTCTTGATCAGTTACGGGACGTAGTTCTGTGGAAACGATTTTAATAAGGACTTGATTTGGATTTCTAGAAAGAGGAAGGGTTGAAATTTTGGTTTCTCCGACCGTTAAACCTTTCTCCAGAAGTTAGCCTTCGTTTCAACTGGTAGTTTGGGATGAGGCTGCTAGCCCCTTACCTCTCTTGATCCTGGATCCAATCCACCAAAGTTGAGAAATTGCAATATACGACTGTTTAATTTGTGGCCTAAGTAAACAGCGGCATAGTGAATTTTAATGGAGGCTGCCTAAAGTTTTCTACCTTGTTCTGCAGTCTAACTCTTTTACAGTAAAAAAAGTGTAAATAAATGGGAAATATTTAATTTTTGTCCATAGAAAGATCATCAAAGTAAGAAATATATGGCATCTGTGTATGACAGGATGTTTTATAAATTTTCAAGTTCCCCTTTAACATATAGGATCCAGAGACTACTGTATACCCCACTACTCTTGAGCTTCGCTTTTCATAGTGTGTTCTGATTAACAAAGCTTTTATTATTTTCATCAAAAAGTTATCCAGGAGGGGCAGGGAATCGCTCCCGATTCTCTCAGGGTAAGAGAGAATTCTACCATTTAGGTCACATGATCACATCCCCTATGGAAACTTTAGAGGCAGTAGGAACCAGTGGCAGTAATGACTATTACAGTCGTTGCTAAGAACCTTTTCCCTTAGATGTGTTTTGCAAATGAATAATCACTCTTTCCTTTTGGTTATCATGAAATTCCTTGGTCCCCAAAATTCGGTTTTGTACTGCTTCAGCAATTTTTTTATTTGGGGTGGGGGTGGGCTGGGAATACACTAATATATCAAAATGGAAATTAATTGTATGTTTATAAGGATACCAGTGACTGAACAGCGAACGGAGTCGGTGATCAAAGCCTCTAGAATCTTAATCTTCTGTAAATTTAAACTAAAACACAGGGTTCGTTTTCAGAAAAGAGATGGGAAGACAGAGGGAGAAAACAGCAAGGATCAATGCTATCCTTTGTATAAAACTATATTCATCTTTGATTCTAAGATCAGTATTTCATGTTCCACTTGAGAACTTGAATATCGGGAGATAAAACTGCCACTGAGGAATTCTTGAGTTTGTAACACGGAACCCTACCACAAAAATACTCTATAGTAGGGGAATTTCCTCGTAAACATGAAATAATATTTTCTTTACGTTTGAGATTTTGGTTTATTTCGTTCATTTTTTAACAGTTATTTCTGCCAAGTACTATGGTAATATGCCTCAAGTCTCGTAACCAACGGACGCACAGTTCGCAACCATTTGAATAATAGGACAAGATCCCAATGTCAAGCAACCAAGAGCTCAACTTGTCGAAATTCATGGAAAACTTAGTAGAATTAGCTACTTTCAGTTGCAGAAGAAAAAGATGCTATAAATCCTTTTCCATGAAATGCGCATCTACTAAAAGTCTCAGGGAAAACTCGCACTGCAAAGAACGCTTTGAATCGTAAAAATAGTCAGTCATTGTCTGGCTGAGATACCTTGAGTTTTGTATGCTTATAAAATTGTACGATTCGATATAAAACTATTTTACAGTAGGTCGGTTGAAAGGGTTGTGTTATTAATCGGTTTTGGTGTAATTTCTAAACTGTGTACCAGTGTAAAAAAAATCTTGCAGCTCTGTCCTGTGCCAGTACACAATCACATTTCGTGTGCGCGGCCGTGTGCGTGCTATGATTCAATTAGATTTTCCGTAATTGCTCTCTCTCTCTCCTTCTTCTTCTTCGTTTTAACGTGCTTTTTCCCATTTTTTTTATATGGGGTAAGCGCGATGCCTTCTTTTTGAAGGACTTTGATTTGGCGTTGGGGTAGACCGTAGCCTTCGATCGGCTGCCCTGCCTGGCATCTCTCTCTTTCTCTCTCTCTCTCTCTGCCAGAATACCACAATACTGCTTATCTTAAATTAGAAACTTTATGAAGATATGTAATTAAAATTAGCTTACCACTGACCTCGACCTAAAATTTTAAAGAATATCAGAATATGTTTTAAAAATGCAATCTAGTTTCAATAAAAAAACATATATTCTCCAAATTACAGGAGTCAAAAGTTAAGTATTTCTTAGTTTAACCAGACCACTGAGCTGAAATTACAGGAGTCGGAAATAATAAATCCAATCTCCCTTCCTTTCTCACTTTTTTCTCTCTAACATAGTTTATATTTTTGTTTCCGTTCATTTATCGTATTCACTTATATTCAGCCTCGTGTTTCAATACGAAAGTAAAAAAGCTGGGAATCATCAGGCATTCATATGGCTTATTCCATGACAACACTAAGGTTACTTGAGTAACGATCATAAATGCTGTGTTTGTATCAAAATGTTCATAGCAGTGCTGTAAGAAAATTAGGAGAATAAAACGTCGAACTCTGGTACTAAAATCAATTTCATAAACATCAGACAGAGATTACTTACTGGCAAGAACATCAGAAAAAGAAATGTTTGGCAACCGACTGCATACACATTGCCGTCGAAGTGTTCCCACCATCGAGTAAGTACCCACAGGGGATGTAGCTCAAATGGTAGAGCGCTCGCTTAGCATGTGAGAGGTACGGGGATCGATACCCCGCATCTCCAGGACAGCTTTTTGCTTGTTTGTAAGATGTATTAATAAGTAAAACTGTAGCTTCAGTCAGGTTTTGCAGTTAGTGTTGTTGAATATATTTATATTTGTAACAATAAAAGGATGAAAGCTAGTGGAATGTGAGTTTATTCTGTTGCTTATAAACACAGTAAAAACATTAATTAATTAATAAAAATCGAGGCTGAAGTATGGTTTATCCAAATCATTTGCTTTACATTTGATGAGTTAGATGTCCATTTGAGATATTGGTTGAAGACAATGGAATATTCATCAGAGCGACTGCCTCTCACTATTTGTCTGTGACTCTCTCTGTCATTCATCCTCGTTTGAACATCTTCCTCACCTTTCACAAATCACAATATCAGCCTAATTTAAAATCCTGTTATCTTGCAAGATCTTCCTCACCTTTCACAAATTGCAAGATCTTGCGAGATCTTCCTCACCTTTCACAAATCACAATATCAGCCTAATTTATAATCCTGTTGTCTTGCAAGCAAAAGTCGTCTTGGAGATGCGGGTATCGATCCCCACACCTCTCACATGCTAAGCGAGCGCTCTACCATTTGAGCTACACCCCTGTGGGAACACTGGGGACAGGCAGAGAGCAATTCGACAGTGTTGTCTGTTGCACATGTGCCACATCTCTCTCACACAGTGATCACATCCTCATGATGATTTTTACTAAAAGCAGGATATAATATGGGTTCTCTTACCTTTGTTTTTATAAGTTTTATACAGAAGTTTAAAAAATATTATTTTCTCGGGTAGCAACATAACACTGCAAATGTCTGTGTGCATGTATGTACATTTACATATATAGATTTAGTAATTAACAAATAACCATTTTTCCAGTTTAATTTATTTTTAGAGAGAAAAGAAAATATACAGTATGCTTTTATCGTAGATAGCAACATGGAAGCAGAAAAAGACTATGTATATATATATGAGATCAACCAACAGGTGCCTCCAAAAGTGTTTATAACCCAAATGTCACTGTGACCATTCACCAAGAGAGAGAGATGCTTTGCACTCAATTTTTCATGCTGTTGCTCTAAGTGAAAAATAGAGGTTCAACTTATATTTTCAGTTGAAAATGTATATATATATATATATATATATATATATATATATATATATATATATATATATATATATATATATATATATATATATATATATATATATATATATATAACTCAATGGTACAAAAATTTATTCTGGAGATGCAGGGTATCGATCCCCGTACCTCTCACATGCTAAGCGAGCGCTCTACCATTTGAGCTACATCCCCGATTGCTGGTTGCGGAAACCTTTGAGGGAGTATTGTCTCGCTCAGTTGCCAAATGTCTCTGCAGCGGATGAGATTTCCATTTTTTATCATCATGTAATTGTTGTCATACTTTTCAAGACTCATTTTCTTCTACCTATCACCAATTTAGTACGGCTATTTTAGTTGTACCATCATGTAATGATATAAAATATATATATAGCCAATAAACTAACTATACTGGTATATACTGGCAACTTTCAGCAGCGACCGTCATCATTGATCATCCAGGTAATATGTCTTCTAAAATCATGGACTTTTCATATTCACAATGAAACACGTCGCTTACTAAAAGAGAATGCGGTTTGTTGAAGGGGAGCAGAGAGAGAGAGAGAGAGATTTTCTGCTATCCTAAAGTTCATTGTGTAACTTTTGCCTTTTCCTGCAGGGATCGTGGTACCAGGTACAGTCTCCCTGCGGAAGTTAGGAATTAGAACCTCAAAAATTCAAGCGAAACTGCAACGCATTACTGCCTTAAAACCATTCACCATGTATTCTAATAATTTCTCAGTATTTTTACCTATTCGTTTATTAACGTATTTTTTTCTGATAACTGATATCTTCTTTCCTATTATCTTCTGTAACTTCTTTCCAATGAACACCATATTCTTTTATAAGCCTGAAATGTAAATCAATGGCCCCTGTAGACTTTTTCCATATGGATAGGCTAATAATAATAATAATAATAATAATAATAATAATAATGCAGATTACAGAAACTATGTTGGTTGCAGGACTTATTTCTTCAGAATCTTTGTCAGGAAGTATAATAAGTATAATAATTAAGTTTAAGAGTTATTACATGAAAGAAACAGAAATGTAGGGTCAGCTTAATCCCGGGTTCACGAATTCGAATAAAGGCAGATTTTTGTGGGTGACCTATTTCATGCCCTCCAATTTACTATAAATTCTCAACTCGTTATCTCTTCCAAGACCATTTGAATCTTTCACTCTTCTGTTACTTATTATTATTATTATTTTCACATGCTTCGGACCCTTTGCTTTACCACTGATGACATTTTTCTTTTCCTTCTCTGGATATCTTCTTGACAAAATATTATCGAACCTTTTTTTTTTTAATTTCCCAACGCCAGAGTCTTTCAATTACTGTGTTATGGATCTTGATGCTGATGATAAGTTTAAGAGAGGCTTCCCTGCTTTATTGAGCAATGGCTTTTGGCATAAACTGTTATGATTTGTCCCTCAATTACTGTGCATTTATTTGCTCACTAATTTTCTACCTTGTGTTTACTTTGAATTTTTTTTAACACACTTCTCTACCCTTGCCTATGCTCTCTCTCTCTCTCTCTCATTTTATTTAAAGACACATTATAATATTATATTTTGAAACTTTGTTAAGCAAGGGTGTTTATGGCGTGGTTTCACTGAAAGTGACCATATTCTAAATGATAACAAATTTTATTATGCTACATACTTTCCATTTCTGGAGAATACTTCTTGAGACATTTTGGTTCCTTATTTTACATAGGTAGGAAAAGGCAGTTAAGATATTCACTATATCCTATGATATTGTAACAAAGATATTGATTATTTTACTCTGCCATATATATATATATATATATATATATATATATATATATATATATATATATATATATATATATATGTGTGTGTGTGTGTGTGTGTGTGTGTGTGTGTGTGTGTGTGTGTGTGTGTGTGTGTGTATAATTTATATATGTATTATCATTTAAATCTGTAATTTTTTCCTATTAGAGTAACAGAACAGACTATACTGACTTAATGAAAATCTGTAACAGTAACATAACAGATTACACTGACTCAGTGAAAATCTGTAGTAGTTTTCTTTCTGGATAACAGAACAGGCTACACTGACTAAATGAAAATTTCACGTTCATAATACTTTTCAAAATCCTTTTTGAATATATTATAGCCTCCTGCTTTTGGAAGATAAATTAAGAATTTTTGAAGGTACGTTTACTGCATAAATAGTGAACATCACCTACCTATAGGTCTAGAGTTGGAAACCTATGACGCTCACAGTCGACTGAGAATTGTAAATACCACGCCCCTATTTTGGGTTTTACCATTTACTTGTCAAACTTTCTGTGATTAAATACGTTAAATTTGCATAACAGTGCAATGACCAAAGCTTTATCTATTGACATAAATCTTTTCAAAACCCTAAATAAAGTTTAATCTTTAGAACTTGCCACAGGCAACGCCATATAGGATGGAGTCAAATCAGTAACTGTTTCTTGCGGAGGCTATTAGTCAAACAAGGATGAGGACAGTTGACAGCCTAGCCACAGAACGTAAACCTCAATGGCTTGCCGAGTCTCCGGTTTAGCGTCGCAAGGTACCAGCGTTGGCGTATTCGTGGACCCTTTCGTAGTTGTTGGATTCTCGAGAACCTTATAGAGGATGAAGAAATTTGTTTTTATTTAGCATTTCCCAACGTTTTGTGTGTATGAGAGAGAGAGAGAGAGAGTGTAATTGTCGTTGTGAGTGGTTCGGTTGTTGGAGTTCGTTTTACGGCGCTGTCTGTTTGTCTGTCGGTCTGTCGGGAGTTTTTCGGTTTTGGGGAAGTCTTGGGCAGTTGAGGTCCAACCTTGAAAGTGAACGGAGAGTTCGTCTGGCTTTTTTTTGTTTTTGGATACCGGTACCGATATTGATGGTGCATGTGTCTCTTTTTTTTTTCGTTCGTTGTTGGTGGAGGGTTTGTTTGAAATTTTGTTTTTGTGGTTTCTGTGTGTTGTGATTGGCGACCGTGGACCTTTACCCATCTTCAGCAACCGAAGATCAGGGTGAGTGTTGTTTTGTTTGTGGGTTAGAATTCCGCCACATAATATTTGGCGCCCAACGTGGGGCGGCTGGTATTGCAGCTGCAAGTGAGATTGGTGGCTGGTAGTGTGACTGAAGAGAAGGATGGAAGAGGAACTGGTAAGGTTGAGAGAGGAGAATACGTGGTTGAGGGGTGAGAATGAGAGATTGAGGAGTCAGTTGGAGGAGGTGGAGGGAATGCTAAGAAGTGCAAAAGAAGAAATGAAAGGGGAGATGAAAGAGTCAGAAGAGAGAATGGAAGAGAGGATGGATAAAAAGTTGTAGGAATGATGAAAAGTGTGGAAGAAATGATGAAAGGTAGGTTCAAGGGTGGTTTTGGAGAAGGGGCTGTTGGAGGCAGGTCCTCTGGAACGTGTGAAGGGCAAGAGAGAAAGAAAAGGAGGAAGAAGTGAATGGAAGCGTGAGTGATGAAAGTGATGTGGAAATAGGAAGTAAGAAACGAGAGAATGAAAGGCAGGGTAAGGAAAAGGGAATGAAAAGCAAGGGAAGGAACGGAGGGAAAGTAAGGATAAGTCAGGGGAGGAAAAAGGGAAGAAGGAAAGGGAAAGGAAATTGGTAAGAAGGGTAAGGAAGTGGGAAGGCAGGAAAGAAGGGAGAGGGTGAAGGCAGTAGTGATAGTGAGGTAGATGGAAGTGAGTGGATAAAAGTGGATAAAAAGAGGGGAAGAAGAGTGTAATGAGTAAGATGAATGTAAGTGCGGAAGTGGACTCTTTGTATTCGGAAGAGGGTATGAAAGGACAGAGTGAAAGTAGCGAAAGTGAGAAAGAAGTGAGAAAGGCTATGTATGTGAGGGAGGTACCCCGGCGTGAAAAGTATAATGAGTATGGAAGTAGGGATGTGCATGATTTCTTTAGGGAGTATGAAAGGTTTTGTCAGGATAAGTACGGGGAGAGTAAGAGAGTGTGGGCACGAGAATTAGGAGAATATTTGACTGGGTTTTGCTTGATATGTATAGGGTTATTATGAGTGTGGGAGATGTTGAGTATGACAAGGTGAAAGCTAGACTAGTTGAGCAAGCGAGGCGTATGAAAGCGAGTGTTAAAGTATAAGAGGAAGAATGAATTTGATGAGGCAAGAATGAAAGCTGGGGAAACCTTGTCACTGTATGCTTGTAGGCTGGAGACGTTGGCAAGGAAGAAGTTTGGGGATGATGGGATAGATGAATGTAAGGAGTTAGTACGGAAGTTGTTAGGGACAGTGCCAGATGGAGTTAGAGAATTTGTGAACTTGAAGCGGAAGGAGAAGAAAAGATGGACGAATGAAAGGTTGACTTGGGAGAAATTTTGGAAATTGTAGAAGATTATGAGCTTGACAGGGTTATAAAAGAGAGTAGAAGTGTAAGTGTAAGGGCTGGGGTAGATGAGAGAGTACCAGAGTTCGGAAGCTTTAGGGATGCAGTGTTGAGGGGCCCAATGAGAATGGCCGATAGTGTAATAGATAGGAGTGTAAGAGCAAGTAATGTGGAGGTGCCAGTGAGGATGAATGATGGGTTTGTAAAGGGAACAACGGGTTGGACGTGTTAGGGATAGTAGTGTACAAAGGGGAAGGTCGGTGAGTGGAAGTCGAGCGAAGTGTTTTAGATGTGGAAAGGAAGGACATACAAAGAATGAGTGTAGGTGGGCTTTAGGAGCGTGTTTCAGGTGTGGGCAATCAGGACATTTGGTAAGGGAGTGTACGAAAGATAGGGGTTAAATGCTACAGGTGCGGACAGGTGGGTCATATTGCTAATGGTTGTAGGGTACCCGAGTGAATGTAATATGTGGCGACTGTGGTAAGAATGGGCATTATGCGAGAATGTGTTCAGAACCGAGAGCGAAGTGTGTCGAATGTGGAATGGAAGGGCATGTATCAAGTGTATGTAGACGAAAGCAGGTGACTGTGACAGCGAATTCGGGAAACTGAGTGTGAAGGGGGTTCAAATGGGTGGATCCTCCAGGATGCAAGCGGTGCGTGTGATGCATGTACGTGAGGGGTTGTTGCATGAGGATCAGCAATTTGTTTTGATAGAGTATGGTAGAAAACGTAAGAAAGGGAAGAACGTAAGTGAACGGGGGTGTGAGTGCCAAAGTGGAAATGAGTGATAAAGCGTGTAATACGGATGAATGGGATGGTATGAATAGAACGTATAGCATATGCGGGTTTGATATAACTGAGTTGACTGAACGTGTAGGGGTAAGTGAACGGTTGGAGGTGAGCGAAAGTGTAAGAGTAACAGAGCGTAGCAGTGATAGACGAGTGATTGAAAGCATGAATGAATCGTTGCAAGAATTGGAAAGGTCAATGAGCGAATGGGATGGGTTAGTTGAAGAATTGGGGAGGTATTTGGGAACGAGTTAGAGGGTATAGATGAGATTGTGGATGAAATTGAGAGTGGTAATAGTGAAGAAGATAGCGTGAATCTGAGAGAGAATGGAGGAGAAAATGTAAATCTGAATGTTGTTGGAAGAGAGAGCGAGTCTGAGAGAATGATTGCGTTCCCGCGAACGCGATCTAGAGGACCTGCTAGTGAGCATCCGTGGGTGTTGCGTAAGGCGATTTGAAAGAGGTGTGAAAGGTGTTGGTTGGGAAATGCTAAAAGGGGGGAGAAATATAGAGGGATGAAGAAATTTGTTTTTATTTAGCATTTCCCAACGTTTTGTGAGAGAGAGAGAGAGAGAGAGTGTAATTGTCGTTGTGAGTGGTTCGGTTGTTGGAGTTCGTTTTACGGCGCTGTCTGTTTGTCTGTCGGTCTGTCGGGAGTTTTTCGGTTTTGGGGAAGTCTTGGGCAGTTGAGGTCCAACCTTGAAAGTGAACGGGGAGTTCGTCTGGCTTTTTTTTGTTTTGTTTTTGGATACCGGTACCGATATTGATGGTGCATGTGTCTCTTTTTTTTTCGTTCGTTGTTGGTGGAGGGTTTGTTTGAAATTTTGTTTTTGTGGTTTCTGTGTGTTGTGATTGGCGACCGTGGACCTTTACCCATCTCCAGCAACCGAAGATCAGGGTGAGTGTTGTTTTGTTTGTGGGTTAGAATTCCGCCACAACCTAGGTATCAAACAGATACAGTGATAGCATTACATGGTGATGTAATACTACCGAACATGTTCGTAATATTTAATGCAACCTGAAGGACTGGGTAAAAAACCCTTAATTCATGCATTTTTGGAAAAAGCATCTTTCATTCAATTAATCAAACAGTATTAGCAAGTAAAATGGAGATGATATGATATTTATTTTGCTTCAAATAAATATTTGGAAGACAAGGAAAAAATCTGTAGGCTATTACTATAAATTCTTTTATGATTTAGTGAAAGGGAAACTATCGTTGAGGAAATATGTAGGCTATAACTTAAATAATCAAATTCTTTTCACATTCTAATGCCAAGATTTCAAAAACTCAGTCGTTCATATTTTCATAAGATATTTTTATAAGAATGCTTATTTTGAAGAAACTATTTACACAAATGGGTTACAACTTGTGTAAGGTCAAATCTTCTATCCACACATCTACACCCTCACACACACATGTACTAACAAGCACAAGTTTCTCAATGCGTATACATAAACTGCACATCAATTACTCATCCTTACTTGAGATGTCAGACTCGTTTCCAAAGTGTGCTCTTCCCATCTTGGCACAGGACTGGATGTAGTCAGGATCGTCGTAAATGTGCTGGTCGAGCGAGTTGGTTGGAGAATCGTGACGATTCTGTGTGTAATGTGGAAATCCCTCATTAACATTAATGACAAAACCCTTAGTAACCTGTAAAAAACGATTTGGTTTCCACTACATGAAGAAGTAAGAATAACCTCTTGAAATTGGTTGTATCTATGATCGTAAGTTTAAAAGAGGACTATGCGTGTCGGTGTTACCTATTTTGCTCTCGAGTCTTGACGCCTCCCCTACGAAGAAACTTCGCTGTTCTAGTTCAGCGTCAATAGTGAACGGTTTCCTCCTTTGTAGAAGGTATAGGCTTGTCTTAGTTGATGTCTTACGCACTGTGGTAACAATAAACTGAGTTTTCGCATTGCTACAATACTGTAACAGTAGGGAACCAATAGTTGTGGCCAAGGTTCTTCGAATATAGAATATATTTGAAGGACCTTGGTTGCACTTCTTATAAAGTTCACCTTGTTATCCATGCACGTGGCTGTCATCGTACCATCATGTATAGAATAAGAAAATAAGCAATGTACTTCAATAAATTGAAAATGAACATGTCAGATCGTGTTAACATATAAATATTACGAATGTACAGCTAGGCTAACGGTGCTGTGTAAGGTGTAGGTTAGGCCAGAGAACAGCATAGCCCTGAGGCTACGGGCTGCATGCCGTGAGGCACAAGAATCCTGTCCTAGTAGTATTTTTTTGTATTGCAGGGAGCCGTTTAAGAGTAAGATGCCTGGCTTGCCAGTATACAGAACAGAATGTAAGAAATTGTAAACCATGGGAAGGATTAATGAAAATATTGAAGAGGTTTACCATCTAGGCCAAGCCCGCAACTGATATTACGGAAACACCACACCCTATTTAGCCCAGTTACACAAGGTAGGTCTGCACAAGCCAAATTTTGTGAGTTATTTATAGCCGAAGTGCGTGGCATGACTGCATTATAACCGCTAAGTCAATAAAGGAAAAATTGAGACCACGCGCAGTGTGTGACCATTTGAATAAATAGTCGTATGTTTTCGTACGTGATATCGAAGTTAGTTTACTGCAAAAGCTCAGATTTGTGCTGAAGTGTCAGATGTCACTATATCCTGTCATTTTCACCCCCCCCCATTTATCTAAACCTATTCTTGTTTGCCTTTCTATACCTATCAATCCATCATCCATTTTGGCCCGTATTAAAAGTGATGTCCATAACTGATTTTTGCAGTGATGCAGATCATGAGGAAAGAAGATCCGAGAAATTGAGCGTCTTAAGAATGTAATCAAGCAAAGGACCATTATTGTTGGCTGCGGCAAATAAATTGAAGCATTTATTTTCAGAATCTGTTTTTTCCGGTCAATGGAGCATGTTTACGTATTTTGGCCAAGTGAGAAATTTCCTCTTCTCTGCAGACGGTCACAATTTGAGCGCGAAACTTTAACTGGCACGTACGAATCTCAACAGAAAAACTTACGGAATTGTGTCAAGGATTTTTATCACTTCATTATTCTGTATCATCTTTATAACTTTCATGAACGTCTTTTCATTTTTTTTAATCAACGTGGATATCGTGGTTGAGGGGAATTTTCCCGTTATGTTTGAGTAAAAGGTTGACTGAAATTTCGGTATTAACTAATGATAACGATCAAGGGAAATTATCGGTGCCAAACATTTCTCTCTTTAAATTTCTAATGTTGGCAGGAAACTTGAACATCAACTGTCCATCTTACGTAAGACAAAGTACGCAGTGTAGGCTACCTCTTGATCAAAACTTACCCCCGAGCGCTGATGACGCTTGGTCGACTTTGTGGCGAAGTCGGTGCGAGGGGCTACATACATATCAGTATCCATACTCCTGGTTGACTCAAGTTTCTTGTGCTGAGCCATTTCTTCACTCTGTCCAAATTCATCCCTCCGTTGGCGGGGCGATGAAAGACCTGCTGGAAAAAAGAGAGACATTTGCATTACACCTCCAGAAACATGTTAAATCGACAGCAGTCACAGACAGTCCATTCTTCCCTGATCAGTCATTGTTTTTATCTCTGTCGAAATGGAAACAGCTAGTTATTTCAACTGTAGGCCACGGAAGGATAACTTACAGAGATGATGTGCGCGTCGGTTCTTTTTGACCAGCAGGTATGTGATGGCTATCATGAGGCAAAGGATGAGGAACACTCCTCCGCTGATGCTCCAAAGGAGTGCTTGTACAACGATGACTTGTTTCTTTGAAAGGAAGACAGAAAAGAGACGTTGCTTTTCTAATTCAATACAAGTAAAATCGGGTAACACCTAGAAATGAATTGTGGGGTTTATCAAGAACAACCCATCCCATTTTATGTACAAAAAGTATTCCCCCATAAAGTATGTATTTTTTTTATTCGTGGGGTTTTCATGGACATCATTAAAATTTTACATATTGGTAAGCAATTTATAAAATTTGCATTGGAAAAATTATTAGATATCTTTGTCGTCGTAGTTTTAACAATTTCCATTGCAACGAATAGGAAAAAAGATTTTTATTTATTCCAGCTCGTCATTCTGCCATTTTGTTTTATTTGCTTTTCAAAGCATACTACATTAAAGTAAATGAAAACTAATTTTGCGTAGACCGTTCACAAGAGATGGGTGCACCTTGGCCCTGGATTTACACACCGGAAAAAAAGTTAAGGTACACTACGCATTTAACGAGTTGAGTAAACTTCCTTTATATGAATGGAAACAATAAATCACAATATTTTGTTGTTGAAATATTTTATATTTTGAAGTGTCTGATTCAGAGTGTAGAGTATAATTAAGGATCCATAAGCTGGTACCTAATCCACCTACGCTAAAGTCACGGCTCTGGTGTTATTATTTAAAGGAATTTCTGGCTCAAAGCACGATTTAAGCCGTTACCCAGGGCTACTTTTAGCACTTCTCGTATATGGTTCAAGAGCGCCGAAAATAATGCCGATGCGAAATAACGAGTAAAGACATAACCTATCAAAGTATTTAATAATTTTCATAATAACAATGATAAAAAGAAAACATTAACAGGCTCACCTCCGTCAAGTTCATTTTTCTTAGCACAACTGAAGGAGAAGCCCAGCCCTGACCAAAGGCGTTCAGCAGGCTTCCTGAGATAATATTCACTGTGCAAAGACTATTGAATAACTATCTGCAATAGCAAATTATAAAAATGTTAGATAAACGTGAAGCAAATTAGAGAAGAATATGGGCCTTTTCGAAAACAATATCAGCGAAAGTCTATAAAGTTTAACCAGTGCTGCAAGAAAACTGACCAGTAAATTTGAACGCGTAGGCGTAACATCGAAACGCAAATGTACAGTTGCTTTGGAACCGACCCGTATCGATAGTAACGGCGCCCACAACGATAATTAAAGTCATTTATAATGGATTTGTGAGGTATGGATGAACTATGAAGAAGAGTATAAATTTGATAACTCGCTAAATCTGTCAGACTGGAGTAAGTCTAAAAATTGCTTGTCTACCATGTTGCCAAAGAACACGCGCGAAGCGGAATTCCAAAATTCCAGAGGCACTAATTAGCACTCACCTCGGGAGACATCTCCGGAAGGTCTGAAGAACAACAGGAGATGGTATGACTATCTCAGCAACGGCGCTGACGCGATAAATGACGATGGCAAAGAAACTACGGCATTGCGCACGAAATAAGGCAGAGGAATTACGCCATTGCGAACGCAATAAACAAGGGTCTTTTTCACTCGCTATTAAACGTCCGGGTCGTGTTTTGGATGTGGGACTGAAAATATTTGGAATTACGTAGATATAAAGAAGTAGAATTTTATATAATATATATATATATATATATATATATATATATATATATATATATATATATATATATATAATACTTTATAAATCAACTCCCTTCATGGTGCATTTGCAATTTGATAAATGTTCTGTTCGAATTAGAGTAATAATTATTTCATGGACATTGGAAAAAGTCGAAGCTATAACTAAAAATACTTGCTTTCCCCAATATTTTGTTTTACACGACTGTGATGGGTCACATTAAGGGTGGAAAGTATACCATATGAGCCAGCGCTAACTGAAAAGAGGGCAGCACCTTGTGAGCCACCCTCTGTGAAGAGAAGGCTTATATTGAGTGAACATATATTGCGTGTGTTTTTGCATGTTTAGTAAATGCAACTTCAGCAAAAATTTTTATTTCAAATATACTAGTATCGTAATACTTCAGGTTTTGGTGTCATGTTTATCGTCGAAGATTAAAAAAGCCGGATGTTATGAAGTTCTGTGTCAAAAATCCTCCTACCTATTATCTGTGTTTTCCAATGTTAGCTAAAGATAGATCATTTCTTTCTCATAGTGTGCAAGTATGTACAGTATATTTTATTAATAGAATGAACATTTATCCATAAATATATGCATATATTTTCACTTTTATAGACCAATAATGCTTCCCTACATACTTGTATGGAGAGTAAAACTACATGCAGATATACGTGAATATGTTTTCATTCTTTTAATGGCATACAGCTGCTCAGTTTGAAGGTTAAAAGTGTTATATTTGTCAGTGAAGTGTCTCAGTGGGACTTCTTTTTATTTTGATTTGTAAGTTTCTGGTACGTAAAACGACAGCTCTCCGTGATCTCTCTCTCTCTCTCTCTCTCTCTCTCTCTCTCTCTCTCTCTTTACACACATTATATATATATATATATGTATATATATATGTATATATATATGTATATATATATATGTATATATATATGTATATATATATATATATATATATATATATATATATATATATATATATATATATATATATATATAACCTCATAAGTGAGTGAATCCAGAGGGTATGAGTCCTGGGCCTCTGTAGGCTCATAGGGCAGGCGCTTTATATATATAGATATATATATATATATATATATATATATATATATATATATATATATATATATATATATATATATATATTCACGGATTTATCCCTCCCGCATTTAGCCGCCAGTGCATCATTATTCTTGAAATGCAGTCTCTCTCTTCATTTGACTATCGGAGCAGGGAAATATGGCGGGCGAGGGAAAAGCAAGCATATTTCAAACCAGAGAATAGCAGTTAGCGCTAGTTTTCACCAATGTAGGAATCACCTCCCCCAATCACCTAGTTGTGGCCTAGCACTCGCCGGCTAATGAAGAGTTAGAGGAATTTATTTCTGGTGATAGAAATCCATTTCTCGCTATAATGTGGTTTGGATTCCACAATAAGCTGTAGGTCCCGTTGCTAAGTAACCAATTGGTTCTTAGCCACGTTAAATAAGTCCAATCCTTCGGGCCAGCCCTAGGAGAGCTGTTAATTGCCTCAGTGGTCTGGTAAAGCTAAGGTATATTTTTGATCTGGGGAAACAATGTAGACCCCCTTTTCACCCCCATCACATGATGTGGGAGTAGTTAGGGATTGCGAGCTCAGGGGACATAGTGGGGCTAGCCAACAGGTAGGACTTTAGCCTCTAAACACTTAATCTTAAGGGTCCTTTCCCTCCTTAAGGGTCCTTTCCCTCCGCTCTTTTTGCTGGCTGTATGACTTTTTGCAGGTCTGATAGGCCTAAATTTCAACAAACAAGACCCAAACCAAGGGCAGTCTCAGAGATGGGGTCAGAGGCCTACGATATCCAGTCGAAGACGCATGTCTGCATTCCTTCCGTCTTAGCTGGGTGAACGCTACTTCGATGAATGGCTGAGTCAATCGTGTTTTGGCGCCATCAACTGTAGACCAGGTTCATGATTTGCAAGTAGTCAGTACACCAGCCCTTTCCCTCCCCCCTGAAATCCCTTTATTTTTCCATTCCCTTAAACTTCAATTCCTTTCTCCACAAAAGCCTTTCCCTTTGTTAAGTCATCCTGCTGCGGCAGCCCGTAACTCGCCCCATAACTTGCCTTGAAATCAACGTAAACAATTCGGTGATAAGCATCCCAATATCCCTTCCCCAGTGCAAATTAATGGCAAATTAGTCTATGTGATATAAGTGTTTGAAGCTTCCCCCTTTGAGTGGTGGCAACACGTGTTCATTGTTTCAGAGCCCAGTCCACCACGATTCCAAGATTGTGATTAAGTACTGTCTCACATTTATCATCTGGGCTATGTGGTATTTAGAATTTAAGAACGCGCATTTGTGTAATACTTTTATAAGGAGATTTCATTTCTCTTTTCAGGTGGTGTTAACTCCTAACCTCTCTTTCAGGGAGTCATCATCTGCTCAGTTGCACATCTATGTCCTGCTAATTCTGACTGCCATCCAAATTTTGCAACCATTCCTGGTCACAGCCTGATTGCAAGACTCCGTTGCTGGCCCCCACAGGAATTATCTTAATGAATGGATTCCATTCCCTGGAGTTCATCCCTTTTAAAGAATAATAGGTATACCTTAGTTTAACCAGACCACTGAGCTGATTACAGCTCTCCTAGGGCTGGCCCGAAGGATTAGATTTATTTTACGTGGCCAAGAACCAATTGGTTACCTAGCAACTGGACCTACAGCTTATCGTGGAATCCGAACCACATTATAGCGAGAAATGAATTTCTATCACCAGAAATAAATTCCTCTTATTCTTCATTGGCCGGTCGGAGATTCGAGCTCTGGGCCAGCAGAGTGCTAGCTGAGAACGGAACCCACTCTCCCAACGAGGAACAACCATCAGAGACGATTTAATATAATTTTAACCTAATCGAGTAATTGTTATAACAGGGATGATTGTACCTTGGCCCTTCATATTTACATTGCTTATTTGCCAAGTACTGCATTACTGCTCTACTGTATATAATTTACGTGCCTGTACATTGGTTACAATTTACATTCTGTTTTGTCTTCTTGCATACTTGCCCAGTCTCTGTAAATAAATCCCCTTTTAAATTGTCAAAGAAGTCTAATTCCTAATGGCGACCTTAATTATTCACTTATAAATCCAGGAAAATCTAAGGTGAGTTTCCAGTAGCTTTCTTTTTGTTTATAAACTCGGCCCTCTTGGTTGTTTGGCGGTCAGATATGCTAAATTGTTCCAGTTCTCTTCCCAACCAAGCCCCAGTTTATAACAATATATATATATATATATATATATATATATATATATATATATATATATATATATATATATATATATATATATATATATATATATATATATATATATATATATATATATAAATAACCTCCTAAGTGAGTGAATCCAGAGGGTCTCTTGCTGTATGAGGCAAGGTATATATATTGGTTAAAAAACTTAGTCCTCCTGGGCTTCTGTAGGCTCATAGGGCAGGCACTTTATATATATATATATATATATATATATATATATATATATATATATATATATATATATATATATATATATAATATATATATATATATATATATATATATATATATATATATATATATATATATATATATATATATATATATATAAATTTCTGACTCACGTCGGGATCGATCAGGTCTCTCAGGTGGAAAGCAGGCGCTATCACTAGGCCACTTGCCTGTCTAAAAAGAAGTTGGAACCTGAGAGCAACTGCACCCAGAATTACCTGGGCAAGCTAACTGCTTGCATACCAGCTGATTTTCCCCAACTTCCCGACTCAGCAATGTCGACCCAATAGACAGCATTTAATTCGAATTATCCCTTCTGAGTGAATAAGATAGAAATCATCAACACACAATCACGCAGGGAACAGAAATAAATTTCTGACTCACGTCGGGATCAACCAGGTCTCTCAGGTGGAAAGGGCGCTATCACTGTGCCACACAAGTCTAAAAGAAGTTGGAACCTGAGAGCAACTGCACCCGAACTTACCTGGGCAAGCTAACTGCTTAGCACCAGCGAGTTTTCCCAACTCGCTGGGGAAAACTCGCTGGTATGCAAGCAGTTAGCTTGCCCAGGTAATTCCCTGGGTGCAGTTGCTCTCAGGTTCCAACTTTTTGTGACTTGTGTGGCCTAGTGGATAGCCCTTGCTTTCCACCTGAGAGACCTGGGTCTGATCCCCGACGTGAGTCAGAAATTTATTTCTGTTCCACACGTGATTGTGTGTTGATGATTTCTATCTTATTCACTCAGAAGGGATAATTCGAATTAAATGCTGTCTATTGGGTCGACATTGCTGAGTCGGAAGTTGGGGAAAACTTCGCTGGTATGCAAGCAGTTAGCTTGCCCAGGTAATTCCTGGGTGCAGTTGCTCTCAGGTTCCAACTTCTTTTAGACTTGTGTGGCCTCAGTGGATAGCGCCTTGCTTTCCACCTGAGAGACCTGGGTTCGATCCCGACGTGAGTCAGAAATTTATTTCTGTTCCACACGTGATTGTGTGTTGATGATTTCTATATATATATATATATATATATATATATATATTTTATTTATTTACATATTTCCCTGGGTTTATGGTATTTTACAGGCCGGCAACGGAACTTTATTTAATTGGCCTTGGAGTTCTGACTTGCGTAAAGGAAATCAAAAAAAAAAAGAGAGAAAGGGGAGAATTTAGGAGCTGAAGGCTCTACTTCATAAGGAAATGCTACGTAAACACTTGGGATAAATTAAAGAATTATATTTACAAAAGCAAGCATTTGAAGGGAAAATGGATAAGTAAAGTGATAAAGGGCTTGCAGCGCCTGAAGATCCTTCTTCTGGAGTCTTGATTAAAGGCAAGGCACAGGCTGAGATGAGTCCACTGTGAATGGGTCCCTCTGCAAGAGAGATTTACACATTACACGCCAGTAAAGGAACAATTTAACACAGAATAAGTCTCGAGTTTGCACTGAGGGTGCCAAAGGCTCGAGGAATGAATGACCACTTTACACTCAAACACAGGACATTGGGAATGGCACTGGATAAACTGGCACAAGGACAGAAGTGAAATGCTGGTACTCCAAACTTTCGTGACCGAAAAGTCTTTACTCGCACGTTACCTTAGGGGAAGTGGGTCTCTGACGAAATAAGGACGAGGGATGAACACACATATGGTGGTGCCCTCGAGGATGACTGCAGACTGGAGTTGGACAGGGGAGATGAATATTCTCTCAGCAAGCTGCATCACCCGCCCACGTGTATGGCTGTCCCTTACGACTCCTTACAAGACTAACTAACTAGCCAACTGCTTCTCTCCCTTTTAAGGCACACGGCCAGGGGTAGGGGCCGTGTGCAAGCATGAGTCACTGGCCAGGTGGGCAGCAATTCCGTTGCCCTGGCGGGTTTCCTGCGGAGGTAAGACAATTCTGGCAGCTTAATTTGCCATTAGAAAGCCCATTTAAGAAGATTAGTTGAACTAATCTTCTTAAGGGAGTGGCATAAAATATCCTCCTGGCCCCTGTTATCTGTGTCATCTCAATATCTGTTCCAGGTAAAAAAGGGACAGGTCGGAATGTTGATAATACGATCGGCCATGCGGTTCTCAATAAACAAAAGGGGTAAATTAGGTTTTGGGGCGCGCTGTGCAAGAATTCTGGTTTATTATAATAGCTCCCCATGGAAGATAACATACGAGCCTCATTCGGGCTTGTATGTTGATATCCAAGAAGTCTGCACAGCTGATTTACTTTTATTCTTCTCCCAGCAAGAAATGGAAAAACTTTTACTTTACTCTATCCCCACGCAAAATGGAAAGTACTTCCATCACATTAATACTAAAGTACTTTAACATGGCCCATTAATTTCTTCAAGTTTACGGTATACGTTACTTTAAGATTACGAGGACAAGATAATTTTGAGGCAGGAGACAAAAATTCAAGAATTAATTTACATATAAGTTCCTTAATTCAAAATCAACAAGGCATGCGGTTAGTACAGTCTGCCTTGAAGAGGCTGTGTAAATGATAAAACAGCGTTTATTTTTGTAAATGGCATCCCCTTTATGTGATATTGTAATGACTATACCTAATTCGCCAACTTGACCCTTACTCTGGGGTGTTTTGACAGTTGTAGGCAAGCGAGAGTATTCGCGAGTTTTAATTCGCTAACTTTAAACCACGCTAATTTTATGTGTCCACTGCCCACACTCGGGTACAGGCTATAAATAGATACTCGCTCAATGTTATGACGGGATGAACAGACAAAAAGACTCGGGGTCTGGGACAAAACAGAGTTCTTAGAAGGAAGGGGAAAAAGGAATAATAATAACAAAAGGAAAATTAACATGATGTTACAAATGAAAACGTGACCGCATATAACAGGCGGAACATGTCTCTCGGATTTTACAAAAGGGGCATTTTAAAATCACAACGGCAAGAGTCTATGACTCGCAATTCATTAGAAGAGAAAGATAAATAAATAACTAAAAGAGTAAATGATATTGGCAGAAAAACCAAGGGTAATAGAGTGAGGAATTTATTGTATTATACGGGAATTTATTGTCCTTCGCCTATAAATTATGGTCCGGACTATGTCTTCAGCCCCAGGGCTGGAAAAGGGAACCCCCCGAAAGGGCGCGACTCCTTCAGGAAGAGCTGACACGCATGCCCTGTGCCAAGGTATGGGTGCAAGGGCGTGCCACTTCTCACTGTGTTATTCTCAATGATTTATACATTTGGAGGGGAATGGTATCCAGTATTTAATTCCCTCTTGTGGTGATAATTTAAGAAAAAGATTAATAGAAAATGATTAGAGATAGAAGTTCCTGAGGAACGGAAGAAGATAGTGGAGGGTCTGACATCCCCTTCTGGATTAGAGGTGCCAAGACCTTCGAAAGATGAAATGGTGGCACAGGTGCCAGGGGAGCTCTAGAGCTCTTTGTAAACTACCTGGAAATTCCCATGCCCATGGTAATTCCGCTGCGAACCCTTCCTACTGGGACAGTCGTCCTCGGCTGGAGAAGCGGAGGGCCCAAGACCGGAGGGCGGCACGGAGTGCCACCTGGGCCTGCTGCTGCAACAGCTGATGCAGGAGTCTTCCGTGCTGGTTCTACCATGATCCGTCGCAGCTCTTGTAGTTCATCGGCCAAGTGAGAGATGGCAGAATCCTGACTTGCAATTGCGTCAGCGATGGACTGAGGCAGAGAGGAGGCGGTCGGGGGCGGCGTGAGCGGCTCACAGTTATCAATGATCAGCTCGGGCACGGGTTGCGAGGCCGCACCTTCAGGTGAGCTTCCGCTGTGGTCGAGAGGAACCGTCTCTCTTACTGACGCTGGTAGCGGTGCCAGGCCGGGAGAAGAGAGGGGGTCCTGAGTTGGATCCCTGAATGGAGATCGGGGTGGTGCTCTGGCGCTGGCACTAGGCAGAGTCAGGCATTATCAGAGGTTTCTTGTGCTCATCGGTCAGGACGGACGAAGCTTGGCACTGCTCGGTGCATGCAAGTGGCACCGCAGGCATTTGGCATCTCCGGATGAAGGTCTGATTGGGGCCCTGGCACTGGCACTGAGGCAGGGCTGGGCACTGGAATTGGATCGGGAACCAATCGAGGGGGCCACGGTACATCGTACTCAGGTGGCACTGGTAGGGACTGCACGTCCTCCTGGTACCCAGGGGGCGCCAGTCTTGACTGGGGAGATGGCTTGCTACTACATGATTGCAAATTGTTGATTGGTGAGGTCTTGTGACTCAATTGGACCATAGGGAGTATCATTTTAAACTGATTTACTCCCTCGATCGTGACGAGCTTTCGTCTATTGACAATAGCTCTGTCCCTTCGGATGAGTGGTATTTGCACGCCTGAGTCCTCGAATGCCGTGACTCGGCGTGTGGGGTGGCTGCCGCGTGGAGGGGCCACATATATGGGGCCTTCGGTGGGAGGGCCCAATGACTTGGAGTTCGTGACGGCCAAGGCGACGGCGGGATTATTTGATTTGTTATTGTTCGGGCATTTCGCCCATGCAGGAGAATGGCCATAAACCTTGCATGCTGTGCAGAAGGTTTGGCTAAAGTCTTTCTGCGCTGCCCCTGTGGAGGGCGCAGGCGAGTTATTGGGTGGTTTTCCGGGAGAGAGAGGTGCTGTTTTCTTGTTTCAGCACTGTTCAGAGGAATGCCCTGTCTTCTTGCAATAATGGCAAGTTAGGGGCTTGCCCGAGTTCCCATTCTTATGGGAATTTGATCCTCCGAGGAGGGACGGGGATTTATCTTCCGCCCCATGGATCCTTCCTGAGGGTGGTGAGTCTCCCACATGTCTGCTATCCGGCAACACTCGGTGAGTGTTGCTGGGGTTTTTTACACTACACGAGTGGCGAGGGCAGGAGGGGCGTAGCGCAGGAAATTCTTAAATTTAAATCGCTCGAGTACCTCGGCGGCGCTAGTGGCTCCTTCGGACTCGAGCCATTTGGCCAACGCCCGCTCCGAATGGTATGCCCAATCAGACCAAGTCTGGCCTGCTTCTCTTGGCTGCTCTCTCCAATGTCTCCTACACCGCTCGGGGGTAATCTCGTACGCCTTAGTAACGGCTTGGCATATGGCTTCCCAGTTTCCCCTATCCTCTGCCGAAAGGGCGTGGTAGGCAATGAGTGCCTTTCCTCCCAGGAATTTAGTGAGGACAAGGGAGAGTTCCACGGGGGAGAGGTTGCAGGACTCGGTCGGCCCTTTCAAGCCATACTTCGGATTCGGACTCTGTCCATTTTGGCATGAACGAGTGAGCTTGGCTGAGGGCACTCATTCCCGCTGCAGGAGGTGGGGGGTGGTGTTCTGTCGCTCTAACATCTGGAGCTCATGGGTGCGCTGTCGCTCTCGATCTTCCCATTCTCTCTCCTCCCGTTTTTCTTGGGCGATTTGTTCTTTCTCTTGGGTGATTCTCTCCTTTTCTCGCTCTTGCCGTTCTTTCTCCCGTTCTTGACGTTCTAAGTCTCCTCGTCTCTCTTGGGCAATTCTTTCTTTCTCTCTCTCTCCGCCCGTTCTTTCTCCTCTCGTTTCTCTTGGGCGATTCTTTCTTTCTCTCTCTCCGCCTTGGCATCGTCCATTCGCTCTTGATCCCAGTCTCTCAGAGCTTGCCCTGATAGTCCCATATCCTTTCCAGCGGACATGTAGAATTTGATGTCCTCATTTTGTTGGGCTCTGGTATTAGCCATCTTGAAATAATTGTTATATGGTCTGGACTCTCTAGTGAATCAAGTATGTCTGAGAAGACTCAATTGCAGGAATCTGAAACACTCAAGTGTTCAGACTGCAGGAGAATGGATCTGTCTGAATAGGACAGTTGATCAATAAGTCTGAGGAGACTTTGTTAAAATTCAATATGTCTCGGAAGACGTAACTGGATTTTATGTCACGCTCAAACTTGGCCGGCTGTAGCGTGAAATTAAGGTGTTGTTCTAACGAACTAGAATGATCAGTCCCGTAAGGGCTTAGAGGTGTGTGAAATACACTAATATAATGTCTCAAAAGGACTTGATTTTGGGTTTCCCTCAGGAATTAGAAATTCTCGCCTCTTGCGACGTAGAATTTTTTTAAGAGTCTCTCAGGACTTGGAATTTGGTTGAGAAATTCTCGCCTTGTGTGACGTAGAGTTTTATTAGGAGTCTCTTAGGACTTGGAATTTGGTTGAGAAATTCTCGCCTCATGCGATGTAGAATTTTATTAGGAGTGTCCTAGGACTTGGAATTTGATTGAGAAATTCTCGCCTCGTGTGACATAGAATTTTATTAGGAGTCTCTTAGGACTTGGAATTTTGGTTGAGAAATTCTCGCCTCTTGCAACGTAGAATTTTATTTGGTTTGCCCATAGGACTTGGAAATACGATTCGTCCCTTAGGACTTAGAAATTACTAATGGGGAAACCCTAAAAAATAATTTTTGCTGAGAATGAACGAAAAAGGTTACACACGCTGGCGTAGGCGGGGGGTGAAGGTCGTCTGACAATCACCGGAGTTATTTTTAGATTCTGTGTGAATGAACCAGTCTATTTATAGACCGTCTGGGACTCTGGGGAATTTCCCGGTCGTCTGAGAGGATAACAGTAAAAATGACCTAGTAATTTCCCCTAGAAGCGGAGTTCAAATTTCGCTTTCTTAACACCTAATTCGAGTTTTAACTAAACTAAGAGAAGAATTTCAGCAATGCAAGCTGATCTCGTCTTGTCCCACGTGGGAATTTATTCGCGCCTAAATAATTCGCTAATCCGAAATGCGAAGTAAAATTTATCACAAAGGAATTTCGTACTATTCCTTGAAGCAAAAAAATAATATGGCAAAGATTTTAACACAGAGGAATTTCGCACTATTCCTCGAAGCAAAGAATGGTTAACACTGGTTATTTCCTAACTACCTATCCTGAAAGGCATGCATTAATGAATCTAATACGGCGGTTCTCTTCTCTCAGTGAATACATGCGTCCCTATCCCTAATTCCTAGGAACAGTCACGATTGTAAAAAAAAAAATTTTGCTAAGATAAACACATTACTTACGTGGAACTCTTGGTCTGTGCTCTTGGTAACAGGTTCGGAATTTGTCTCACACCCAGCTTAGCTTTGCTAATAGCTGATCTGGCGAGTTGCAAATGCAATGACGCAACAATAGTGGGAAAAATGAAACCGCAAATGAGATCTATGGCCAGGTCGCCATTTTTACATATTTCCCTGGGTTTATGGTATTTTACAGGCCGGCAACAGAACTTTATTTAATTGGACTTGCGTAAAGGGAAATCGTAAAAAGAATAGAGAAAAAGGGGAGAATTTAAGAGCTGAAGGCTCTACTTCATAAGGAAATGTTATGTAAACACTTGGGATAAATTAAAGAATTATATTTACAAAAGCAAGCATTTAAAGGGAAAATGGATAAATAAATTGATAAAGGGCTTGCAACGCCTGAAGATCCTTCTTCTAGAGTCTTGATTAAAGGCAAGGCACAGGCCGAGATGAGTCCACTGCGAATGGGTCCCTCTGCAAGAGAGATTTACACATTACACGCCAGTAAAGGAACAATTTAACACAGAATAAGTCTCAAGTTTGCACTGAGGGTGCCAAAGGCTCGAGGAATGAATGACCACTTTACACTCGAACACAGGACATTGGGAATGGCACTGGATAAACTGGCACAAGGACAGAAGTGACATGCTGGTACTCCAAGCTTTCTAAAGGGCAAACTTTCGTGGCCGAAAAGTCTTTACTCGCACGTTACCTTAGGGGAAGTGGGTCTCTGACGAAATAAGGACGAGGGATGAACACACATATGGTGGTGCCCTCGAGGATAACTGGAGACTGGAGTCTGACAGGGGAGATGAATGTTCTCTCAGCAAGCTGCATCACCCGCCCGCATGTATGGCTGTCCCTTACGACTCCTTACAAGACTAACTAACTAGCTAACTGCTTCTCTCCCTTTTAAGGCACGCGGCCAGGGGTAGGGGCCGTGTGCAAGCATGAGTCACTGGCCAGGTGGGCAGCAATTCCGTTGCCCTGGCGGGTTTTCTGTGGAGGTAAGACAATTCAGGCAGCTTAATTTGCCTTTAGAAAGTCCATTTAAGAAGATTAGTTGGGCTAATCTTCTTAAGAGAGTGGCATAAAATATCCTTCTGGCCCCTGTTATCTGTGTCATCTCAATATCTGTTCCAGGTAAAAAAGGGACAGATTGGAATGTTGATAATACGATCGGCCATGCGGTTCTCAATAAACAAAAGGGGTAAATTAGGTGGGGGGACGGGGCGGCCACAGTAAGAATTCTGGTTTATTATAATATATATATATATATTACTATGAAGAGACACCCTTCCCAAGCTAACTCTCCCACCTAGCTTCACATACGGAAATAAAATAAGATATAAACCTTCAAGCTTGTAAGAAAAAACCTTTAAGCTTGTAAGAAAAATAACGTAAAATGCTCCTTCTTAATCTCTAACTTATTGCTCCCTAGACACTCCTTAATCTCCTTTTCTTTGGACCCATGACTGCCTGAATACCTCTGTTTCCAGGAACGAAGCCATTTGGAGACAAATCCCTGCCATAGGCTAAGATGAGCCGGTGAAGATTCACTCAGAGAGAAACTTCAGGGGCCCTTAGCAACTGACCACGTGACCCTTACCCTGCCATGTGATGACCGGGTCAGAGAAAGCATGCCAACAATCTGTGGGTGCAATCATAGAAAATGGAGCATCAAGAGAGAGCGGGAAGTTAATCCTCCAAAGGTCATATAAGGAGCCACGTGATCTGAAGACAGACAGAGGCATCTTGGCTGCGGCACAGCTTCCCCTTGACCCCCCTCCTTCTGGGTCATATCCCCGATACGTGGCTTTCTTGCTTAAGCCCAAGTTTTCATACCAGTGAAAGCCCTCTAAATTCCTCCTCCATTCTTATCTACGGCGAAGACAACCTCCAACAAAGAAAACATACCCTGATCAAGGGTATTTCTTAATCACTCACGAACTTATTATTCTTTTACTGATTTTTCTGTTTCATTTCAGAGTGCAAATTTCCATGCTAGACCTGACTTTATTATTTCAGTGCATTAATTTACTCGTAAGTGTTTCAGTGTCGTAAATCAAGATACCTTGGCACCTTCCATGCACTTATCGACTTTTCCTTTGATTACACTGTTTCTTTCCATCACATAAACTTGTGCATTCTCTATTACAGACAGACACTTGCTGTGGAATCTTCCTTTGATTGTGCCGTGCTTGCCGTGTTCCCAACCATGGCCATTTAGCTCTACAGTGCCATTGAAGTGGATTTCTTCGACACCTTGAAATTGTTGTTTGTTAACGTGAATTTGTTATTTAGCAGGACCATGTTTCCTGCCCTCAGTCAATCCCCATTCTTCTGATTTTGTTGCTAATGTAAATATAAGTGAATTTAAAGTGAATCTAAGTGTTTATCTACAATTTCTCCCTATTGAGTAAAAGCCTTCAGCTCCTTTTCTTTTCTGATGTGATTGATTGCCTGATCCCAAAGTAGTAGTGATATAATAGAGTTCCTATGGTAAGTGAAGCATTCTCTTAGAAAAAGCATAAAGGTAAATTCACTGCTCAGAATCTAAGCCCCCTCACAGGCAAAACCATAATATATATTATATATATATATATATATATATATATATATATATATATATATATATATATATATATATATATATATATATATATATATATATATATATATATATATATATATATATATATATATATATATATATATATATATATATATATAATGTATGTATGTATTTGCGTGTGTGTTGGATCTCTTGCCTCATACAGTAAGAGACCCAAGAATTGGAAGACTAACACCCTCTGGATTCACTCACTTATATGTGCTGGCCTGTCAATAGTACTTCCACTGCAGGTACATTTGTGTCGACGCTGGAGGTTTGCACAGTTGGATACAGCGGGGTGTCTGACGATGCATTTGTGCTTGCCTGACGATGGTCAGGATTTAAGTACATGGAGGCATTGTGAGTGCGTATGTGTGTGGCACTCCCTAATGGTATATTAACAGGGGGATAGACTCTTGCAGGGGGACTTAATTTTGAGACTGGGTCTGATTTGGTTAGTGGTGCAGTGTTGAAAGTCCACCACTGGAAAATCTGTTATTTGTCACCATAGAAAGTGAGTATCATAACTCATGAGTGCATATACCTTTTCCAGACATTTGGTGGAAAGACCCAGTTGTGCTGCAGTGAAATCCCTCTGTGTTTCCATGATACATTTTCCTATTCTGTCCTCCATTGTACATTTTTCTGTTTTGAATATGAATGTTAATTAACACCATTTCAGGCTTTAATATATGATATGTTTCTTTCAACAGGAATTCTGGTTTTGTCCTGTGAGGGTGAATATTTTGGAAGTGGTGGTTTTTTTACATACTATATGACATTTATTGTGGTCTAGAATAATTATGACCTGTTCACTTTGTTTGGTGACCAGGGTGTTAGTCACTAGTATTAGGTGGTTTAGAATCATTAACCTGAATGTTTGTGAATCAGAATTTCCTCTAGTGATGATTTCCATTTGTAGGGGGTGGAATTCACTCCATTTCATGGTCGTAGCCTTTGCTGAATTACTTTTGTTAAATTTGCAAATAATGTGTAGTTTTGTACTTCAGTGTTTAATTTCAGTAGGCCTTTGTTTAAGAATAGGTTTAGTGAGAGGAGTCGACAAAGGAGAATTAATTTACTGACCCAGGGATGAGCCACTGCTACCAGAGACGGGCACAGAAATAAAAGATGGCCCTATTTGACCTGGAGATAGGGTCATTTAACATATATATATTATATATATATATATATATATATATATATATATATATATATATATATATATATATATATATATATATATATATATATATATATTATATATTTATATATTATATATTTATATATTATATATTATATATTTATATATATATATATATATATATATATATATATATATATATATATATATATATATATATATATATATATATATATATATATATATATATATATATATGTATATATATATGTGTGTGTGTGTGTCTGTGTGTATATATATATATATATATATATATATATATATATATATATATATATATATATATATATATATATATATATATATATATATATATATATATATCACACATTACCACAGGTGAAAAATAAGAGAGACAGGGTGTAGGTCCTGACCAGTTTCAACTTTATTTCCAAGCCATTTGTCAATGGCTTGGAAATAAAGTCGAAACCGGTCAGACCTACACCCCGTCTCTTATTCCACCTGTGGTAATGTGTGATAAATGAATCACATACAAAAGTGATAATAATCATATATATATATATATATATATATATATATATATATATATATATATATATATATATATATATTATATATATATATTATATATATATTTCTACATCACCTTATACTTACTGGGATTCTGGGCTGCAATGGATGATCATAGGGGGTTCTTTACATTGCCAAGGAAACTACCATGTTTTGACTAAAATGTGACCTGTTAAGGCAGACCCATAGAAGATTCGATCAAAAGGAAAATACTGCCGTAATGCCTTCTTCATGTGAGGAAAGATTACGTAAAGACAATGGGTTTCTCTTAATTAATTATATTTACATAACACACACAGATCAGAAGAATGAGGAATTACGGGCCAGGTAATAACAAGGTCCTGTTAAATGAATGGATCCTACACAGGATAAATATTCTACACCGATGATGTCTTCACGAAAGGGACATCGCAGAGGGGTAGAGTAGGGGGTGGCATAAAGCCACTGCACATGGGAGAGAGCCGAAGAGTTGGTTTCACAGCCAAGGCTGATCTGCAATGTGATGCAAGACAGTGGCTTGCATGAAACAGTAACTCACTCAAAGGGAGCGCACGAATGGTGCCAAGCAACTCGGTGACAATCACTAAATGCACAGTCACATTAACACTAGACATTTCAACACAGATTTACTTAGGGTACTCACACAATAAAACAGAAATAAATCAGGCAGAAATTACAGGATTGTGATTGACTAAAAGAAACCTCATTCTGGCACATTACTTCATCAGGACGACGGTGTCCTCGTCCGAAAGGAGCTCGGTGATGGAGGGAAGAAAATGAAGGGAATGCCACATACAAAAGATACTGGCTCGAGGACGAACACATGGAGGGAGTGCAAGGAACAGGCAAGAGGGAGAAGACAGCAAGTGTCCTCGGTTAAGTTCTGGGTGCTTCTCAGGCCTCTTCTCAGACCAAACTCTCTGCGAACTGCCCATCCGTGGCCCTTATGTAGCTTCGGAGGATTACACCTGGTCATCCTTGTAGGTGGTGTTGTAGTCAATGCCTGCTCCGTTTCCTATAGGACCATGCACGTGTAAGGATCTTTGGCAGTCACTCTGAACAGAGGAAGTAGTAAGGGCTTACCAGTATAGGGAAGGAGGGAGAGAATTGGTGAAGGGGCAAATGATACTCATAGTTCTTTTACTTAAAAATAAATAAAATGAGTTTTATTCTTATGTCTCATACTGTGTTATCATTAAAGCTGGTGAGATTACTTGGAAAGAAGTTTCTTTCATTGAAATATACATACATACTGTATATGTTTGTCTGTTTGTGTGTATATATATATATATATAAATTGTAAAGACGTTTTCTTCACCTATTAATTATGATCATGTATCGCATTTATCAACGCAACATGAATCTCATGTATATATTTGTATGTAGAATTTCCTGGCCTTTTTGCCAATATATATTTTACCAATGTATGTACATTATGTGTCTTGTTATTGTTATTTGATTGACTGTTCACAAACACAAATTGCTCTCACTCAGCGTGCGGATCATGGAGACCTGGGGTCAGGCACCATGTTTCCGTCCACACACGCTGCTATGTATACCTTACGCCCAGGTAATAAATCAATCAATACCGAGTTCTGTCTTCTTTGACCTCACAATTGGTGACCTAAGGAGCGACGGTAAACACAGTGGTTTTGGCTTCACCATTAACAGACTCACTACAGCTGCTTTACCTTCAGAGAGCCTTTAACCGAACCATACGACAACAAAGTCTAGACCTATGACAGCTCCTTCTTTAGGCACATTCTGGCTTTCTCGAACGGTTTGGCCCTGCCATTTACGATTTACGTCAACTGTATTCAGAAGTCATTAACGGAACCACACGGCGTATAGTTTTCACTTCTGACGAGCCCCAAACACCGTTAATGGACTAAATACGGTGCTTATTTCGCGTTTTGGTGTGAGTCAAAATGTCAGACGCTGAGGTAGAAAGTTGTTCTGAGGACACACACATCCTCTGCATCCCCCTCTTGCCTTCGAAGGCAGCAATAAGCCAGGCGATGAAACTGCCACCATTCTCGCGGCAAAATACTGCATCCTGGTTCCTGCAGGCAGACACCCATTTCCATGTAGCTAAAATCACGGACAAGAAAACCAAAGTGGACGTCACCATGACAACGCTGCCGGAGGAGGTCTTCAACAGAATCACCCCATGGTTGGACTCGCAGCCGGGCAAAGTCAAGTACGAAGACCAACTAAAGAAACTCATTGACACATACTCCATGCCCGTCCCAGAGAGAGCCCAACGCGCCCTTGACCAGATGAACCAGCCCCTGGGGGACGCATCACCCAGGGATGCCTGGGACGAACTATGAGGTCTCCTGATGCTGCCGGGCTTTGACTCAGATGGATGGAGGAGGGAGATCAGCTTGTCACGGGAAATATTCCTGTGGTGCCTTCCGCAGGAAGTGAGGGCACAAATCATGAAAGCAGACACGCTCTCGATGGACAAATTGGTGAGCCTCGCACACAAATTCCACGAGGCCACCAAGGCATCCAAGAACGCTGCAACACCTGCAGCCTGCAGCCTGGTAGCAGAAGAAGCCGAAGAGGGGGACACGAACGCTGTATACAGGAAGAAGGCACCGCCACAGCAACAGAAGATGAGGACAAGTCCAGCCTGGTGTTACTTCCATCAGAGGTTTGGAAAGGACACCAAGAATTGCAGAGCCCCCTGTTCTTTCACAAAAAACTAGGAAGGCTGCCACCCATAGCAGCAGTAGCTGCAAACCTTAGGGAATCCCAGCCAGTAGGATTCTTCATCCACGACGCCATATTGGGACGACGGATGCTGATAGACACGGGGCTATGCAGTCGCTATTTCCGCCATCGGGGGAGGACCACGACCACACATCTGGTGCCGCAGCTGCACTAGTGGCCGCAAATAGAAGCCCCATCCGCTGCTACGGAACTCGGACCCGCAAAATATCCACCCTGGGCCATAAATATGAATGGCCCTTCATCACTGCGGATGTCAAGTTTCCCTTACTAGGCACCACTTCCTTGCACGACACGGACTGCTGGTAGACGTCAGCCGAAAACATCTGCTGGATACTGGAACCTGCCGCTCCCAACCGCTCTCCGCTGGACCGGGAATGCCCGCTGTATGCTCCAACTCATTGAACAAATACAGCGCCCTCCTGCACGAATTCCCAGATGTCTTCAAGCCAGAACTGCATCAGGTGCCAGGTACCCAGGCCAAGCATAGCATCCATCACCACATCACCACCACAGGCCCGCCGACACACGACAAGTTCCACCGCCTGCCTCCCAAGAAACTTCAGGATGCTAAATGAGCATTCGCCGAGATGGAAAGGATGGGTATCTGCAAAAAGGCATCGAGTCCATGGGCGTCCCCCTCCACATGGTGAAGAAACCAGATGGTTCCTGGAGGCCCTGTGGGGACTATCATCGGCTGAACCTAGTGACAGCACCGGACCACTATCTGCTGCCAAACATGCAGGACCTAACAGGAGCCCTGCACGGGGCCAAGATATTCACAAAAATGGATTTGCTCAAGTCCTATTTTCAGGTGCCAGTACATCCCGACGACTTTCCAAAGACAGCCATCATCACGCCATTCGGGACATATACCTTCTCCTTTCCACCTTCGGCCTCAGGAATGCAGGGGCCACATTCCAAAGCCCGATGGACTGCATCTTGGGGACCTACGTTTCTGCGTCTGCTACGAGACAACATCCTGATCTTCTCCAGGTCCCCAGAGGAGCACCTGGGTCACGTCCGGGCTGCGCTGAAATGCCTTCGGAGTGGAGAAGGTAGACTTCCTGGGCGACAGATGTCCTCCCCATGGCCTTCAAGGTGGATGCAATGAGGGATTTTCCAACATCAAAAATGGCATGGTCACCTACTACCGATGATTCGTGCCGGACATCGACCACATCATGTGTCCCCTAACCGGAGCACTGACTTGGGAAGTCCCACAGCAAAAGGCGTTCAAACAGACGAAGGCAGCCCTCGCCAAAGCCACCACCTTAACATATCAAGACCCCATTGCCCTCCTGAGACTTACCACCGATGCCAGCAACGCCGCCAGGAGCTGTGCTGGAGCAGATAGTAGACGGTTCCCCTGCCCGCCATGCTTTTTAGCCGTAAGTTAAAGCCGCTGGAGACCTGCTACAGTGCATTCGACAGAGAACTGCTGGCAATCTACCAAGCTGTGCAGGACTTCAAGTACCTCTTGGACGGCAGCCCATTCACCATCCTGACAGACCACAAGCCATTGGTACATGCGTTCACGAAGGCGGGAGATGCATGGTCGGCAAGACAGCAGCGGCGCATGGTTGTTATCTCCGAATTCGGATGCACCATCAGTTACGTCCGTGGCAAGATGAACCCAGTAGCTGACGCCCTATCGAAGATTGAAACAAATTCTGTCCACCTTGGCATAGACTATGAAGACCTGGCGAAGGAACAGGCTGCAGACCCGGAAACGGCAGCTTACCGTACAGCACTTACCACACTGAAGTGGGAAGACGTGCCAATAGGTGAATCCGGATCGACACTTCTCTGCGACACCAGCACAGACCGCCTACACCCCCTGATACCCGCGTCACGAAGAAAGCAGGCGTTGGACATCATCCACAGCTGAGTCCAGGGTGAACTATCTGTGCATAAAATGTACACAGAATTTGTCATCTTATACACCTATATAGAGAATTCACTAGGACCAGGGGTTTATCTGGCATGTACTCACGATTCTTAGATATCAAGGGTCTTTTGTTCCAACACCTTTTTATATCAGTTTTATATCATTTCTTCCGTCTCTTTTTCCTTACAACACTTCCAAAATTTTCCTCTGCTCAGTTCATTCCTAATAATGCCAGCTTTTTACCATGTCTTTATTATATCACAACAGTAGGCGTTCCTATTCTCTTCCAGACACATTGCAGAGACCCAGCCAATACCTTTGCACTTATTATATAATATACCTTTGTTCCTGGGGTGATACAAACATCGCCCTTTATATTAGGAGTATCCTTCAGCACAATTTAGAATGACCTTTGAATCTTGGTAACAAAGTGGGGAGGGGGTAACCCTTCACTTGCCTCCCTCTCACCATTTCACTCTTTCTTTGGCTGCCATCATGAGAAGACATTCCTGCTTGCTCTTCCTTGTGTGCTTGTTGGGTTCTTGGACATGGATGAGCAGCTTTACCGTTGTTTCTTTTTACCTCTTTGTGGACCCTGTGCATTTATTTTGCTTTTTTATGGTTTTGTTTTTCTCTAGTTGAAGAAGAAACATGGCCAACACCGTGTGGTGGTCATGGTTACCATGTGGATGCTTCATATCTCCCATATTGGTAGACCCACATAATATCTGTGCTTATTATAGGGAAGGGATTGTTGTTGATCTCATTTCTGTGAAGTATGTGCTTGGCACTTTCCTCAGTACAAGAAGTACAGCAAGATACAAGAGATAAAAATTTGAAGCTTTCTTAAAGGGTAACATTCCTCTGGTGACGGTGTCAAATCCCTCCAGTTTTACTACCACCAATTGCCATCCCTCTTCCACCCATGCCAGGATCTTCCCCTCCTAGGAGGGTTAGCACCCCTAAGTCTGACAAATCCATTCCATCCCTCTTCTGAAGATGAGAAGTCCAACTGGGAGGTATCTTCCTCTATACAAATTTGGGCTTACACTTAATCTTCCAGGTTTTCTGTCACTTGCTTTCTTCCTGACTTGCTGGCAGGAAGGAGGGAAAACCAACCACTGGTGTGCCTGCTGCTGCCACTGCTGCAGTTTCTGTGGCTACCTTGTTTGCTGCAGGTGACCCTCTAGTGGCAGCTTTGTTTCTTGTAGCTGACCCTGTAGGTGTTGTGACTTCTCCTGTTCCAGCCTTGACCAGTCCAGAGTTGAAGGCGAGTAAAGGAAGAAGCGTTCTCACCATTTTTCCACATTTTCTCCCTCACTGTTGTCATCTTTTTTCAGTTCATTTCTTTCATCTCCCGCCTTGTCCCTGGACTCTTTTACTCTATGCAGGAGGAAGACGAAGAAGGGGAAGACCTTGCATAAGAAGTCTAGGAGGACTTCTGCTCGCTGCCAGGTAAGAGAGCAGAGGTGCCAGTTCATTGCAAGGTAATCATTGTACCTCAGGCAACGCTGGCTTGGAAATGAGGTCTCCTGCCCTACACCAGCTCACTGTGCACAGTCAGGCTTACAATGGGATGCCCCATACCAGGCATGGGTTACACCTCTGGAGGCCCCCCCCCTCTCCACAGCTGTGTTCAGTTGCAACAGGGTGGGTATGCAGCAACCTATTCACTCTCCTGGTTATGTATGGTCTCCAGATTATGCAGGGTCTTGAACAGGGCAGGTTCTTCCTTAAGGTGTACACACTCTCGAAGGTGTGTGCTTACCAAGCACTCTCAATCAAGGGAGAGATCTCCTTTGATCTCTCCCATGCTTTGTCTGTGTGGTTTGCTGTAGGGGTGTGAGGCACGCAGGAGTGGTGGTGAAATGTCTGCTCCTCCTCTCTGTCTTCTTCTATTCTGCTTTCTCTGGTGAGAGGCTCATTTTATGGTGGGCAAGAATGGTGAGGCCTCTTCTTCTCCAGGAGAGGAGATAGCTCATGCCTCTGGACAAAATCAGGTCTTGAGGGCCCTTCTCTGAACCTCTTCAGTCCGTGCTGGAGGAGCATTTTTAAGAGGGCTATTTTACTCACTCACGTGCACAATAATCTTAGGGAGGCAAACTCTGCTTCTCATTTGCCCACTGTTTCTGTCTCTACGGAGTTAGTCTTGGGCAACACCCCAGAGGTAACAATTACCATCGGTCAGGTTTCCTTGATCGGTTGGCTTGTGGTGTTTTTATGGAGGCAAAGACCCTGATCAGCAAGTGAAGGAGTTTGTTTGCTTCAAGCAGATCAAAAAACCTCCCAGCTGCTTTCACACCAACTGAGGCATTTTATTTCTGGAGGATGCAGAGGCTAGTCCTCTGCAGTAGGATGTGTCAGTTTGCTGGGTGAGGAAAACCCTCTCCCTGGAGGGACTCCATCAGGAGGACTGCTCTTTAACACTAGAGAGGCAAATGTGTTGGAGTCTATAGCAGTGGCAACTCTCAGGCTGTCTCTTGGCTAGATCTGTGGATGTCCACTCTCAGTTTATGCTGTGACAAGTATCTTGGCTGCAGATAAGAAAACAACGTACAGGAGGTTTCAGATGTCTGAAGGTAGGGCCTTCACCTTCTTGGCACACCAGGTCGCCAACCAATGGGCAAAACTGGTTCTTTGCAAGAGACAGTATTTTCTTCTTGTCCTCTAAGCAGGTGCCCCATGATAGTAGCCTCTCACTGCAGAATGTTCAGTGTTGGGCTTGCTTCATTATTCTCCTCCAGGGTAGGTAGAAAAAAGTTAAGTATATCTTAGTTTAACCAGACCGCTGAGCTGATTAACAGCTCTCCTAGGGCTGGCCCGAAGGATTAGATTTATTTTTACATGGCTAAGTACCAATTGGTTACCGAGCAACGGGACCTACAGCTTATTGTGGAATCCGAACCACATTATAGCGAGAAATGAATTTCTATCACCAGAAACAAATTCCTCTTGTTCTTCACTGGCCAGTTGGAGATTCGAACTCACAACCAACAGAGTGGTAGTTGAGAACGGCACCCGCTCACCCAGTGAGGAACTATGAGGCCATGGTTGAACATGGGAGGGAGAATTCCCATGAATCCGTCTTCAACTGTGAAGTGCCCTGCAAACCATTGCAGGGGGCCCAAGGTACCTGGAACTAAACCTCCTGGTTCAGCAAAGCCCTCTACATCTGGCTCACTGAAAAGCCTGTGCTTCAGAAGCCCAGACACGAAGGCCAGATTTCTGCCTCTTCCAAGAATGGTGAAGATTCTTTCTAGCTCTTTTGTCTCCCTTTCTCTTGCCCCTCCAAGAAGGGAGGAAAGGTAAGGAGAAGGCAAGAGGTCACTGAGACTTGCGATACCCTACCTCTGTTGCTAAGAGTAGGAGAAAGCCTTTCAAGCCATTTAGCAAAGTGACAGCAACAGAGAATGGAGTATGGGTGGTATCAGTCATCTGGGTCAGGTACAGGCTTCTCTTCAAGGATGTTCATCCACTCCTCTCAAAGACAACTCAGTCTCCAGATTCGTGGAAATCTTGGGTCATGTTAGCAGAAGTGGAAACAGTAACAGATAAAGTTGTCATGGAAGTCATAGATTGTCGTTCTGTGGGATTTACAGCTTTTTCCATGTAGAGAAGGCAGCCAGAGGTTGGAGACCAGTGACTGATATCTCAGCTTTGAGTGAATATTTTATGCAGACTCATTTCAAGATGAAAACTCTATGTTAAGTGTTAGATTTCATGAAAGTGCAACTTCATGCTTTTGAGAGACCTGCAGGATGCATACTTTCAAATACCCATTCACTAGGAGTCTTGGCAGCAATGAACCTCCACTTTGTCTATAACGAGACTGTATTTGAGTTCAAGGTCTGGTGCTTCAGACTGGTAACTGCTAATCAGGTGTTTACTCATATTATAATAATAATGCATAGTAATAATATCCTTTATTTCATGGAATATACAAAGTCAAGATTAATACAATACGCACAGTCTAGATACACGTGATAACATGATAAAAATGATAATCAGTAATATCCACACAGTTGCTGAAGAAGTAGAAAAATAGCATTCATAATAATGGTAATGACAGTAATAATATTGAGAATAATCGTAAAAAATCTTAAAAATAATAACGATTAAAAAGCAGATTGCATACAATTAATTTCCAGCTAGGGGCCTTTGGTGGTTACAGAAGTCAGGTCCAGAGGGCTAAATGCCTCCCTGCTTAGGATGTTTTTTATGAGCGAATTGTTGCTGTTTCTCAGTCGGGTGATCGGACTGGACTGCACAATTGTTCACTTAACAATGATTTTTAAATTATCCAGGCAGTTTTCTGTGAACATCTGCATGTTGTTGGAGTACGAGTGGAAGAGCACGTTTCGTGTCTCGGTGACAAAAGGCAAACCTCCTTGCAATCAGGTTACCATTTGCACATAGTTTACAACACCTCTGTTCCATGTCTGTCGTATCTTTTAGTTCATCTGTGATAATGTGCCCCAAATACAGAAATTCATGCCTGAATTCCAGATGATGATTTCCAAGGAAAATTTGTGGTTCTGCAGTATGCTTAAGCGATCTCGGGAGCAAAAGTAAGTATACCTTAGTTTAACCAGACCACTGAGCTGATTAGCAGCTCTCCTAGGGCTGGCCCGAAGGATTAGATTTATTTTACATGGCTAAGAACCAATTGGTTACCTAGCAATGGGACCTACAGCTTATTGTGGAATCCGAGCCACATTATAACAAGAAATGAATTTCTATCACTAGAAATAAATTTCTCTAATTCTTCATTAGGGGTAAGTGAACGGTTGGAGGTGAGCGAAAGTGTAAGAGTAAGAGAGCGTAGCAGTGATAGACGAGTGATTGAAAGCATGAATGAATCGTTGCAAGAATTGGAAAGGTCAATGAGCGAATGGGATGGGTTAGTTGAAGAATTGGAAGAGGTGTGAAAGGTATTGGTTGGGAAATGCTAAAAGGGGGGAGAATTATAGAGGGATGAATAAATTTGTTTTTATTTAGCATTTCCCAACGTTTTGTGAGAGAGAGAGAGAGAGAGAGTGTAATTGTCGTTAGCGTGTGCTTCGGTTGTTGGAAGAGGGATGAGGTCGTTAGTTTGTTTACGGCACTGTCTGTCTGTGGAATATGTGAAGGATTTTTCGGTTTTGGAGGGAGTCTTGAGTCAGAGCTAGTGCTAGTCAGTCGTTTGGTTTTGGACAGTTTTTTGTGTGCTTTTGAGAGTTGTTGGTTTTCCTTGTTAGTGTACTGTTCTTGTTGTGTATATAGTTCTATCTTCTTTTTTTATGTTTCCTTGTTTTGTTTGTGTGGTTTTGGGTGCTGTGTTGGCGACCGTGGACGCCTTACTCCATCTTCCAGCAACCGAGGATCAGGGTGAGTGTTGTGTACTGTTTTTTGTGTTTTTTTAAATTCCGCCACACAATGAGGAACTTATCTCAGGAGCAGTGACATGCACTGGGTCTTGCTTTCGTTGTGTAGGATATCAAATTCCTCTGCATATCTGTGGCAAGTGTCGATTAGTCGCTGGAGACCTTGTACTGATCGGGAAATCAGAACCATATTGTCGGCATAACAGAAGTTGTTTATTGTTGTTTCACTGATAGTGCATCCGATTGGGAGTGAGATTGTAAGAGCCCGACGCCGTCTCTTCCAAACACTTGTGTGTTCGTCAATCATCATCCATCGGAGTGGACAAAACAAAACAAGAGCATCTCGTTTTCTTTCTCTGACGGAACGCGACTTCAACCATACAATATTGCCGTCTGTTTCTCCCAAACCATTGTTGTCTTGATTTATGTACAATCACCACTACTTGCATTGCCATGCAAGCATTCTAATCATGTACTCATGATGTTCCACCGAATCTACTGTATCAAACTGTATGTATGTTTCTGTTTGTGAAGACGCCAAACGTCTCGCCATTTCACATATATTATGCTACTGCATTGTATTCATTAATCTGTCTTGAATCTCATGCAACTGGCCATATGTAGAATTTCCTGGCCTTTCCATTGATGTGTGTTTTAACACTGTACATTTATTATGTGTCTCAATATCGCCATCTGTTTGTCTGCCGACAAACACAGATGTCCGAAACATTACCTCTGTTTTGCTCTGACTGTGTATAGATGCTACTTTGCAGCTTGCACAGGCCAATAACATCTTCGAAGATTCTGTACATTCATTCAGTAAGGAACCGCCAATAAACCAATCAACACCCAGCCAGTATGTCACTCAATCCTGTCCTTACATGATCGCCCCACATTCCTGTGATAGCCTCATCACCGATGACTTCTCCTACTCTCTTTGATAGCTTCTTAGTTTTGGGATTAGGGATTGAATGTCATTTCAAAGACAAGGGTAATTGCCAGATGCTAATTTTCTAGACTTTGCACCAGTTCTTAGTTGCTTTTCATTTATTCTGCAGTGCTTAAGAGAAAGTTTGAACTGCGCTCTCGCCTGTCTCATTAGCAATGCAAAATGTCCTTCCTCAGGCTACCATTTTGCCTCCACAGTAAAAAAATTTCTCGTGAATGTGTATACAGATCTTTAACCAAGTCATTCCAGCTAGGATCTCTCCTGTGGTGGTCATTTCTACATTTTTGGTTAGTGCAAAGTAAGGTGTCTACTGGTTGAACTATTGACTGCAGCCTATTTTTCTTGGTTGCCCTAAAGGATCTGGTTTTCAGGTTTTAAAGTCCCAGTTAATAGCAGGTAGGCGATCTGATAGGGGGTTCACAGTAGGGAGGGATGGGGTATTGAATGGCACCTTAGTCTTGACTTGGGCTCATTTGGAAGGTACAGTATTCATGTTCTGCAGTACCTTGATGATCAGTTAATCCTGTCTTTCTCCAGGGAACACCTTGGTGATAGGGTATCTTCTGCTGACTTGTTGTCTCGATCTGGGAATCATGACCAATTGGCAAAAGTCCGATCTCATCCCCAAATAACAGGGAAGGTATCTGGGTATGCTCTCGAACTCTTTAGCATGAAGAGCCTTCCTTGTGGAATTTCGTCTGAAGAGTCTGAGGAAGGTAGTAGCTCAGTTCCTGTCACAACAGAAACTGCCTACTCAGCTATGGCAGGTGGTCCTAGGTTATCTGGGCTTGTTGGAGAAGCTTGCGCCTCAGAGGCAGTGACCTTTTGTTGCTTAAGTGTTAACTGAAGTAGCATTGGTCTGCCTATCTTGATCCACCATCTCAACTCGTGTCTCGGAGTCAGGAAGTAAGGCAGGACATTTATTGGTGGCTAGATAACAGACACTTCCTAAAGGGAGTTCTGCTGAGCTCCTCCCCCCTCTGCAGATGTTTCTGTTTACTGAGGAATAAAAGAATGGATGGGGCGCATACCTGAAAGGAATATTCATGTCAAGTGTTTTAAGAGGTGCAAAATAATGAGCAGGAGGACAGGTACTGCTAGTTTATTCAGAACGCAGGTTGCTTATAAAGCGGCGTGCTGACGTCACACAGAGGAATACAATAGAATTTAGGTGACCCGAGGTCATTTACTCTCTATGTAATAATTAAATGGATAAATACAAGTAATGTAAAAAGTAAGTTCACAAGAATTGACATAACATTCTAACACATGTGCAAAGAAAACAGATACAAATGAATTAGTAATAGATACATATTTACACAGGAAAAATATGGCTAATTTCGCTTGACCCGATCTTGTAGGAGCGATATCGAAGAAAACGGGTGGTTCACCATAGAACACCGGCTCAGCGGAGACTACAAATACTCCTGCCGGAGACGGTGTCGTGGACGTCAAGCCTAATGGTTTTGGGCTCCTGGGTTCCTCTGCTGCCATGGCAGCGTGTTCTGTTGGCCGCCGCCTCCTCCGTTTTTTGGATGGGTGAAAGAGCAGGGGGTTTGGCAGTTCCGGGCGTCCTTGCCATACCGCTGGTGGTAGTAGCAAGGCCCCGGTGGGTTTTTCTTGTTGTGGTATGCTGGCTGTCTCCTGGTGATGGCACTTATCTCCTCCTCTGCATTATCCTCCAGCTGGAGGGAACTGATGGGGTGTGCGGGCGTGGATGCCCGCTTTGCTGCCCTTGTGGAGTCCGTCAGCCGCTGCGCCGTCCTGATCAGGTCCTCGAGCGGCATTGTGTAAGGGTCAAGGATCTGGGTTCGGACCTCCGGGAGGAGCTGACGGAGGAGGATCTCCCTTGTTAGGCTAATCTCCGACTGCCTACCGCTGCTGTCCGTCTTGGGAAGGGTGAGGAGGTCCTGGATCACGCCCCAAGTCTCCAGGATGTTCTGGCCATGCCAAGGGTTGTTGACAAGGTCAAAGGTGCGGGCGGCCCTCTCGGAGACCGGCAGGGAGCAGGTCTCGACGAGAGAGGTTTTTAGATGCTGGTAGGTGATGGGGCGTGTGGCAGACACCGACGGGACGACCTTCCTATAGACCTCCTCCGGGAGGGTGTTGATCACGGCGTCGGCGTGCAGCACCCTGTCATTAAGTCCCACCAGTCTGAATTGCCCCTCGACCCTGTAGAGCCATTGATGATGGGTTGCTGTGCGTGAAGGGTGGCAGCTTTATGGCGAGGGCGGATTTAATCTGTTCCGTCAGGACGGGCAGCGCGCTGGTAGCAGCGTGGAGGAGCGTGTGAGCCTTGGCGCGGGCGGGTCGTGCGCGAGGGGGATATCTGAGTCCGCGAAGTTCACAGTTAACTGTATGTGGGAGGGAATGTCCGCGTCCATACTCACTATTGCCCTCTTACTTGGAGTGGGTTACTCGCGTCAATGCGCACCTGGGAGCGCGCCGTGTGGGTCCGCTAATGACGCTGGTGATTTGCCGACGAGAGTCAGCACGCCTGAACGCTGGTTAAAGCACCGTGTTTAGTCTGTTAGGGGCATGGGGTAGTTCATGGAGCCAAGACTAGGTCACCGTATGAGTCCGCTAATGGCTCCGGGAACCACTCTGGGGTCACCACTTTAAGAGGTGCAAAATAATGAGCAGGAGGACAGGTACTGCTAGTTTATTCAGAACGCAGGTCGCTTATAAAGCGGTGTGTAGATGTCACACAGAGGAATACAATAGAATTTAGGTGACCCGAGGTCAATTACTCTCGGTAATAATTACAATGGATAAATACAAGTAATGTAAAAAGTAAGTTCACAAGAATTGACAACAACATTCTAACACATGTGCAAAGAAAACAGATATAAATGAATTAGTAATGGATACATATTTACACAGGAAAAATATGGCTAATTTCACTTGACCCGATCTTGTAGGAGCAATATCAAAGAAAACGGGTGGTTCACCATAGAAAACCCGCTCAGCGGGAACTTTACAGTGTGGACAAAGGGCACACCACATCTGCAGAGTAGCATCTTGAAAATGTGAGAGGCTTGGTTAACTATGGCATTCCAAGATCATTTAATAGGGCATTTGGTGGTGTTGATAAGTGACAACATGACCATGGTTGCCTGCATCAACAAACGGTGACAGCAGCTTTTAAGGTTGTTGGCCAGATGCATTCTGGGCAGGCAGAATATTCTAGCAGATCAGCTCAATTGTCATGGTCAGGTGGTCGGGGTGAGTTGGTCCCTACACCCGCTGGTAGTTGAGAGATTGTTCAAGATATGGGGATCCCCCATGATCAGTCTATTTGTAACCAGGTTGAACAGAAGACATCCAATCTTCTGTTCCCCAGTCCCAGACCAATAAACTGCAATGGAGGATGCATCCAACATGCCTGGGACATTACGGATGTGTATTCCTTCCTTACTTTTAATCTCCACAGATTGATCAACAGTTTTGTCACTCCATGGTCTTAAGAACTCTGGTAGCTACTTATTGGCCTCACTTTGAGTGGATGCAGATCTGCTGACACTCCTGATCACGATGCCAATAGAGTTGTCACTGTGTCCCACCTTTGTGTGTCAACTGCACATTCACAAATAAGCAGTCCAGACTGTCCACCTTCATGCACGGAGGTTATTGTCTTGTACATGGTAATTGTCTCATTTTGTGTTTCATTATGTTTTCTGTTGTTAGGTTGTTATTTTCAGTCTGACAGATGGACCACCCCACTGTAATCTTCAATATTTTGCTTCTTACTTTTGGGGGAGTTCCATGCTCTAAGCATTCTTTTTTATATTTATGCTATGTGCTTCAATTTTGGACATCCTTTGGGGCGGATAGTGATTCAAAAGTATTCTGGTTTATGGTTTTCACCATTTCTTGACACATCTGCTTGCTGTTGTTGTTATTGACTTTGTTTGGGTGTATGTATGCTCGCAGATTGAGCATTTGGTATGTATGGCTTTTGTTAGGTTGCATAGTTCTCTAGCTTTACAGGTAGACATACCAGTTCTTCTCACTAATGGTTTTAGTTCTGTATTATAAATACAAAACTGACTTGTCTTGGATTGGGCATAGTGTTTTAGGTCATATTTAATGTATCTGGAGGTTGCAACATCTTTTACTATGACCAAACCTAAGTTCTTCATTGGATGGGTGGGTAGAGCTCTCGGCTAGCACGCTGTTGGCCCAGCATTCAACTCTCTGGCTGGCCAATGAAGAATTAGAGGAATTTAATTCTGGTGATAGAAATTCATTTCTCGTCATATTGTGGTTCAGATTCCACAGTAAGCTGTAGGTCCTGTTGCTAGGTAACCAGTTGGTTCTTAGCCACGTAAAATAAATCTAATCCTTCGGGCCAGCCCTAGGAGAGCTGTTAATCAGCTCAGTGGTCTGTTTAAACTAAGATATACTTAGAGCATTGCTCTTTAATGGTATAAAGTATGTTTGTTATGAATTTTATTTTGGTAACTTTCAATGTGCTATCATTCGTCTTTTTTACTCTTGATTTCATGAACCTCAAGGTCATGGATATTGCTATTCCTGATTTTAATGACTGTAGATAAGATTTTACTATTTCTTTCTTTCTGGATATGAGGAAAAGCTGCAGTTCCTTGAGTTTAGTATCTTGTCGTGCCTTGTTACATTATATTAACTTTACATTGTGTTAGCATCACTGATTTACACATTCTGGAAAATTTCAGACGTGTTTTGTGGTTCTTTTTTATCAACCATTAATTTGCGCTATGATTATTTTTCTGTCGCATTCCATTTTCAGCTCATTATCTAAGTTGTGGAAGATATCCTTCTGTCTGGTTTTAGTGCTGAGAATGTTAACCAATTGTCAAAACCAAACAAGATTTTCAAAATATGTGAGAGCAGGATTTGGTTGTATGGCTCAACAGGAGCTTTCCCTTTGTTTTTTTTGGGTTGGTTATCTGTAGGAGTATTCCTATCCATACCTTTTCTTCCTTCGGACCAGCCCTAGGAGAGCTGATTATTATTTTAAATTTTGCTCATGATATAATGGAGATATTTCATTCAGAATGAATCATGCCCCCAAAAGGGAGTCCTATTAGTGGAGGACCAGTACTGCTACACCTTGGATATAGCTGCCCTAGGAGATCCACCTTAGTATAAACATTACCTTCATCTTCACAGCTGGAAACAGACCGTGCTTAAAGGACAAGGATTGACTAGTTTTCCATCTTGAGGGACAACTACACACTTGTGGTAAGAAAGGGTCACTCCTGATGGCTGAAGAGGAGAAATGGTGTGAATAAGGCATGATACAATAGCTAATTTAGTTTTGAGAAACTACTTATAGGCGAGTTATGAGTCATATCTAGGTATTTGCTTGACTAAGGGTTTTTCACATTGGCAAATCACACCATACTTGAGATCATTTCTCAGCCCCATCAGAGAACAAGATCACTCTATAATAAAAATTCCTAGTGGTTTGTATTAAAGAAACGCTAAATTTGCAGTTTTGTGCCAATTGCATCCATTGCAGGCTTTAATATATTAATATAATTAATTTTTGCACTTTTGTTTTTTCACCTTCTGTTCAATATATGTTTACTTTATTTATTTTGATTCTCTTTTACTTTCCTCCTCTTGCAGATTTTTACATACAACATCCTTTCTAGATTTGGAAGATTGTTATCATATGTTAGAGTATTTTTACCACACAACCACATTAGCTATTTTGAATCTTAAAAAATAAGCTCAAGGGGCTAGTTTTACACAAAAGGGAAAATTTTAGCAAGAAAGATTTGAAGTTGTATAGCTAAGTGCAACAAGACAAAGAAACAAACAGATGTAGTGAAAATGATGAAAAGCAATAATTGGTAGGAAATATGACACTAGGATTGTGTTTATAATTTTTTATTATTCAATTTAGAAATACAGATATAGAAGCTCTAGTTACCTATTCACAAAGAAACTTTGGTAGAAATGTTGGTAAATTATGAAGGAAAGCCATCAAGAGTCATTCAGTCATTTTACTGATGAAATCAACTAAAAACCTGAAACTTAACAATAGCTAACCTTAGCTAATATTATTTGGTTCCTAGCATCAAAACGGCATAAATAAAATTGTTTTGGCTTTCATATACCAAGAATAAGCTGGCCAAGTTTAATTCTTTCAACATTTGGTATCTCAACTAGGTATTCTGAATTCAAAATTAATGCAATAAGAGTAATATAACTATTAAAGCAAATATAGCAGCATATTTATATCACTCTATACAAGCAGTAAAAGTGTACAGCAAAGAATATTATAAAAAAATATTAACATGGCCATTAACAATCATAAAACACATACCAGTTTTTCATTTTCAAAATTTTCAATACAATCAAGTACTTAACAGATAAAAACAAAGCACTATGCTACCTATAATTAAACTTACTTTTTTAGCCTTTTTATCAAAACTACTTTTCAGTGGTAGCAAACAATTTGCCTAAATATGAATATGGTACTGTATCTATATAAAAATACTCCTACTTGAACACTGAAAATACAACCATATGAAAAGAATTATAGGAACTTGTAACATAAAAATTATTGACATGGTAGATATATAACCTGGGTGAAATATGTACAAATGCCTTGAGAAGAAAATTGCAACCTATGAAATTAATATTTTTATTATACAATTAATTATTTGGATACTTACCTCCTGTTAAAGTTAGCTTACATCTTTGCACTGTCAGGAGTGATAGGCATTCAAAATAAACAAGAGAATAATGCTTGACTGACCCAGATGGACTGTCTATAATCACCCGTTTCCCACTGGGTGGTGTTGGAATGTTTACATTCTTGTCAGAATTTTTCCTGACCACCCACTAAGATGTGAAGGGGTTTCCACTTCAACAGTAAGTATCCAATAATTAACTTTTATTATAAAAATTACCATTATCTGGGTAATATTCATCACAAATAATCTTACCTATTGTTAAAGTTGGCTGACTACCACATTGAATGAGGATGGTAGGTTAGTACCAGAGAAACATCAACTTTGCCATGCAAGCTAAAAAAGCTTTGTTAAGGGAAAAAAACTTCTTGTGTGATCCTTCCTGGTAAGCACTGCTGCCAGACAGTGGATCCACAATAGGAGGCAAGGTCCTCGTAGTGAAACTTGTTGGAGGATCCTTATAGGGAAAAAGGACTTTATCTCATACTGAGACTCTTGTGCCAGAGTTTAAAGCCCACAACGGATAGTCCAAAACTAAGAAAAAAACTACCTCCAAATATGAAGAAACACTCCTATACACCAATGTGTACCTTCATGCTTCCCAGACTTTAGGAGAAATGGTAAATTACTCGTAGTTGGTTCAGGTTCTGGATGATAGGACTGAGGACTTTACAATTCTTGAATTAATTTTTTTGTCTTGCAAATAATGCAAGACAAAAATTGAGTTACAACTCCTACGAGCTGTGTTATCAACCTTCTCTACTGAAAAGTTTTTAAAATTAATTAAAAGACATGCGTCATGCGGTTTACTTGAAAAAACGGTAAAAGATAGGGTTCAACAATGTTTGAGCTGACTAACTTATACAACATACAAAAAAGAACATAGCACAAAATAAATTACTAACTCCTCCTCTTAACAGTAAGTCTGTCAAGGTTATCCTTGGACCTCTAAATGAACATAGCAGAGCTTCTCCATTGCCTACTAAAGCTGGGAAATTAGGCGCACGTCGTGCAGTTTACTTAAAAAAACCATAAAAGATCAGGGTTCACCAATGTTTCAGCTGACTAACTTATACAACATAGAAAAAAAGAACATAGAAAAATAAATTACTAACTCCTCTTAACGGTTCAATTCTGTCAAGGTTATCCTTGGGCCTCTAAATGAACATAGCAGAGCTTCTCCATTGCCTACTAAAGCTGGGAAATTAGGCACCATCACAAATCTGGGGAGGGCGTTTGCTTTGCTGATGGTTTTAGCCTAAACAATTGACAAAAAAAAAAAAAAAAAAAAAAAAGCATCCCCTTGAACAAAGCCCATATACAGTACATAAAGGGCTTGGAGCTTACTATACGCTTTGCCGTAAGAAGAGCTAAAAGAAAAAGGTGTCTTTAAAGTTGAGTTCTTAGGGAAGTTTTATCCAAAGGCTCAACTGAGGTAACATCAAAAACTTAAGGACTACATCCAAATTCCATCCTAAACAATGATAGGAAGATTTGGGCTTCCATTTCAAAAGGCTGGAAGACCTCTTCCAAATCTAAGCCATGAGTGATACTCAAGTTAGCATGTTGCAGAACTGAAGACAACATACAATATCCTTTAACTGCTGGAAGAGAAAGTTCCATCACGTACTTAAGAGATCGGATGAAAGTAAGCAACTTACTGAGTACTTTCCTTAAGCCTACAAATGGCGGAAAAACACGAAGGTCTAGATTTGACCAGTCTTGAAGAAAGTCCTCAACTGCCCATGCCTGAGGCTCCTGGCATGGAGAGCAATAAACTTGGAGTTTTGTATTTTGGGCAGTCACAAACAGATCAGTGTTCAAGGTTCCCTCAAGGTTCCACTACTTCTGACAAACTTGCAAATGAAGAGACCATTCTGATGGAAGAATATGCCCTTCCCTGCCAAGTTGGTATGTGTTAACACTTTCTCCCTGGGATGAATGTGGTAGGAGAATAATATTCCTGGACTCTGACCAAAGGAGAAGATTCTCTGCTAGCCTGAACAAATGTAAGAAAGAGAGGTTGAATTGTCAAACTGCAATCATTTTGTCTCTGACTAGATGTTCCACTTGCATAAGACCATTCCAAACCCCTAAGCTCTAGGTTTATATAAATTTTCTCTCCTCTACATTCCAACTCCCTGATATTTTAATGTTCCCCAGGATGGCTTCCCAACTTACCTCAGGGCATCTAAGGACAATGAGAGGTCTGGGCTCTTGATGTCTAGATGCAGACTCATCAGCAGACTTGACTAATCTCTCCACCAAAGAAGAACCTAAAGATCTGAAGGAATTACCACTGGTTTCAAGTCAGAAGACAAGACCTGTCCCAAGAGTTCTTGAGGTAAAATTGAATTGGTTTCATTCTTAGGTGGGTTAAGCCGACAAGCTTCTCTAAGAGGCTATGTGACCCAAAAGGCCAAAAAAGACTCCACTTCTTAGCTGGAGTCTTTCTAAAGTCAAAGTTCTCTCAGCAGTGACAGAAAATTGTCAACTCGTCTCAATGTCAGAAAAAGAGAGAGAGAGAGAGAGATTATTTTGATCCCCCAATAAACAATTGACTGGGTCAGAGGCAGCACAAGAGGAGTTGACACTGGTCTCAAAATGTCCAGTACGGATGGATACCTGTGGCACCATGCTTAGGCCGAAAAACAGAGCTTCAGCTAGAAGACCTTCCCTTCCAAGGCAAAGCTTGGATACTTCCTTGACTAAGGGTGGATCAGGACAAAGAAATGCATTCTGTATATTGACATAAATCATGCAGTTGCCATTCGGATGGCCACCAGGACCGAACTGGGTGATTCCATTGAAAAGGTAGTCAGACAAATGAACTAGTTGAAACTGGAAATGTCCATGAGGCCTTGGAAACAATAAGATGCCACTGTATAACCCCACTGACTTGTCAAAAACTGGTTTGATCACCTCCTTGCATAAAAACTTCCTGATATCCTCCTGCAAAACATGGAACTCATCTTTGTGGTGAAGGTGTGCAGGGAGGGATATCAGGACTATAAGAAGGGGCAGAAGTGTAACAAAAGGTATTATGCATCCCCTCCCCTGAGAACCTTCCCCTCCTGAGGTTCTGCTCCAAAACTTTGCCAGACTACTACTGAAGCTTGAGGCTGAAAAATCAGTTACAGTTGGTTTTGTGAGTCTTTCTCTTAGAACACGAGCCTTGATCACTTGTAAGGGGCTCAGGAAGTGGAATAACTCGGAGATGTTTAGGTTGATATTTCATGCAAAACTTTGGTTGCAAAACTTTGGTGCAGGACTAGCTGCAGGCACAGGCACAGGACACCTGAAGGAAGAATACAAAATTTGTGCTAAGAACTCTGTACTCTCCTGATTTGAGACATCTTCAGCGATGGCGCTAAACACTTTGGGGCTAAGATCATGATGATGAAACACATCAAAAACAGCTACAGACCACTGAGTTGATAAAAACATGACACATCTCCCAAAGTGTCAGAAATAGCCTCATCAAAATCATTGCCCTTTGAAGACTATTTTTATTTTTAACCTGGTGCACTAAATGAGCACTGGTGCTAAGAGCAAGTTCTGCAAAAAGAAAGCACCAAGTCAACAATATAAAGACTATGCAAGCACTTCCACCTCACTTTTAGGCCAAAAACCCTACAGTTTCAAAGCTCTTCACTTTTTGTGTCAAGACCGGAAAAACTTGTCTGGAATGGAAGGATGAAGATCTGGCATCATATCTGTCATAACTCAACACAAGCTACAAGCTTTATAAAACTAGAAAGTGAAGCAGCTGCTTTAAGGGATAAAACTTTGGAGACTGCCTCAAAATGCACCTTAACAGAAACAGATAACTTCAACTTCTTAGTTGCCTGAACATCAACTGAGGTGTAGGCCAACAAAAGAGAGCACCGATCAACAAGATCATCTTCAGTAAAATGGTAAGGGACCAAAGTAGCGCAGTCTATCTAGTGATTAAAAACCAATAGAGAATCCTGTAAATTGGGGTCAAAATCTCTCCTGTCTAAAGGAAGAACCGGGGCAGCAGAAACCAGCAAATTTGCAGACTGAGGCAGTGAGGTTGTGGTGGCAGTATGAAAACTGGGTTTTAGTGATTGAATTTTTTTATATTAGTTTTGAGTGTTTGTTAGTGCATGATTATTTGATTAATCTTTGTTTTTACTTGCAGTTTGCTTGAGCGAGATAGTGTTAAGGTTTGGTCCCACTCCCTTCACCTTTAGTACTGTAATAAATTTGCACTGGCTTCGACAGTGAAGACTCTCAGGTGATTAAGCAGTGACAAGAATGAAGGCCTTCACTGGATGCTTGCTCTGCTTTGCAGCAAGTATTATCATCATACTACACCAATTGTGTACTAGAAGAAAAAGCCACTACAAGGTGGTAAGCACCTCAGATAGTAACATCCCTTATAACACCAGCAATGACTTCACAGTAAGTGGCTGGGACATTCCAAACAGCTGGGAGGAGCAGGTGACTCACAAGACAAGTCGACTGGTTGGGAGAGATGGTTGGATGAGAGAAGGCAGAGGTTCTTGCATTATGTCACCATGGTAGAAAAAGTCACCTGCCTCATGCTTCAACAACAAATCCAAGAGACGAAAGTTTCGACTAGGAACTACCTTGCTACAATGACAGTGGGAGCCATCTGCACAACACAAGAAGAAGTGGAAGAGCCACTAGTACAAATAGGTACAGTTGTCAACAGTATCAAACACATCCCTGTCACTCTTACCAGATGATCATAATGCGGGTCAGTTGACATGTGCCCTTAACTCTACTGAAAACTCTTTCAGAAAATAAGTCAGTTTTGAGACAGTAGACAGTTAAGAGAGAAAGACCACAAAGTAGAAAGTTGAAAGAGAGCCCACAAAAAGGCCACAGACCTCTGTTCCAAGACATGCTTTGGTTCCTTGGCAGGGGAGAGGACTTACTGTTGCAGGGCAGTCAGAGGGTAGGCTACAAACAGACAAAGGTTCTGACGCCTTCTCTCATGGGAAGGAAACCAAAAAGGTTGATCACTATGGGGGACACCACGATCCTCACCCACAGTAAATTCAGACAAGTGCTCTACAGTCAACAGAGGAAACTCATATCTTCCTCAAACTTTCCTATCCATTTCTTGTGAACCCCAAAGGGTGCATGAGAAGGAGCTGAAGTAGTGAGAGAAGCAGCACCAGAAGACGAAAGGACAGAGTAGGCTTATGGCCAAACCCTAACTAATTGTCTACACAATCTATCAATCTTTTGCAGCTTCCATACTTCACAAAATTATTAATTTTCTCATTAAACCACTCTTTGCATGCATCACAGTGAGAAGAAAAATCACACTCATTACACCTACAGGTAACACACACTGTGCAATCATCATGCTCAACTGAACACATTCGGTTTACAGACTCGTTCCTACAGAACCTAACACTTCTATCTCTGCTTGCTGTAGATGACAAAATGCATACAGAAATGAAACACACTACCATACAGAAACTTCATGAAAATATAGTCAAAATTATTACAGTCAATTCACACTATGTAAGGGCAGACATGGCAGGATGAATTCTGACATGAACGTAAACATTCCATCACCACCTGATGGAAACAGGTGATTATAGACAGTCCATCTAGGTCAGCAAAGTTTTTTTTTTATTTTGAATGCCAATCACACCTTATGGCACAAAGATGTAAGCTAACTCTAACAGTAGGTAAGATTTATCCCAAATAATATTAAAAATGGACTTGAGACATTTCTATATTCACTACCAGTCAGAAGAAGACAGAGATATGGAAAAATATATAAAATCTATGCTTACAATAAATACAGCAGATATTTTGTTTCTATCATTCAAATCCATACAGTCACGATACACATCTAAGAACAGAAGACTACTGATTCAACCCCTCAATTCACTAAAACCAAATGTGTAAGTTTCATACAGTATCCATTTTAAGCCATCTTAAAAATCAATAAAACTACACACAACTATCTATCCCAGTATTATCAATTCATCTTATGTGTATGATGACTGAATAAAATTAGAAATCCATACACTTAAATGGGCTTAAATCAAGTTCTCGTTCTGTATATTCTCATGACATATAATTGATGCATCAAATATTGATCAACATTCATATGACATTTGTGGCAAATCTGAATATGGTACTTCCCTTATAATACAATATCAGGTTGATTTGAACAAAAGCACTATGAAAACTGATCTTGCCCCAGATATCCAAATTACATCAAGAATTTTAACATGCTGGTCTGCTTAAACAATTACCAAACTGGACCAGTTTGATTATATTCAGTAATTTAGCTTAGCTTAGTAATACAAAACAAATACTTATGAAAGAGGTCTCTTGGAAAACTTTGGCAAATGCATTATACAGTAGTTAATTCTGAATACACCACATGATGTGGTTACTTAAATTTAACAGCACCTAATTTGACTATTAAAATCGGCAAATTCAATGAAGTTCTATCTTATTCTTTTCAACTTGGATGATTCTAATCTTCAGTAGGTTTTTAAAAATGCACAAAAATATAATTTCTTATGCATTCTATGAAATATCAAGTGCTTTCCAGTATCCACCACTACCACTCCATGGGATATATTCTGATTTGACATTAAAATCACCTCTTCCTCTACAACTTTATATTTATATAGAATCCTCTTAATACTTTCCGCTGTTAATTATCACTGACTAGAACCAAAAAATGTCTCTCATTAACAAGAATGACACAAAGAAAATATTTCCGTGTAATTTTGTTGCAGAGTTTTTTATTCGCATAATTGTTTTAATAGTTTCAATAGCATTTTCAATTGCTAGCAAAGGAATACATTACAGTACTAACAATCAGAGTATTTGGTCACATTTAGAACACTTCCCTGAAAGTTCAGCTCAAACCCAAATATTGTACATGTAGATTCAATAACTTGAAGCTCCACAACACAATTTAGTTAGTTAGTTATAAATGATTTGTTTAACAGACCTCTGAACTCTTTTAGTTTTACCCATTTTATGTTCTACCTGGCTGATAAATATTATTCAGAGTGCCTTAAGATACCTAAATGGCTCAAAATCAACGAATGACACTTTTGAAAAATATTATTCAGGCAGCACAGCCAGATACCTAAATGGCTCCAAAATCAACGTAATGACACTTTTGAAATAGTCTTCATCAAAAGAATTAAGGAAACCCTATGCTATCCCTCCCATCTGAAGCCAGACTCAGGACAAATATCAGTTTATAAATATTCTTTTGATCTTTTAACTTTGATGTAATTACCCTGCTTGGCACTTGCCACACTTTGAACTAAATTAGCTCTGTTTCCCTACAAATACCTCTTGCCTCACCAGTGTAACAATTACCTACTCAAGTTTTTTAAAACAAAATATGGACAACCTTGTTGTTTACATACTTTCTGTCCTTTTTAGTGATATGTAATAATTTGGCAATTTGAATTCAGTAAGTAAAACATGTAAGATACTGAAATTATGCCAGTTTCTTCTACTCACCCACAACCAAAATACAACATTCTTTGATGAAAATTTGGCCACTTTAATCAATAAAGGCAAAACATATAGAAATCTAACTCATTTTCTGAATTTCTACTGCACAGCAATGATGTACAGTGTTAAAAAGATTTTTACCCTTCATACTAAATAATTCTGGAATGTTAAAACCTATGCTCATCTAAAACCACATCATGCAGCATCTCAGGCTCCTAAGCATCAATAGCAAAATCAACAAAAATACTTAACAGAAACTGATTGTAAATAATATACTGTAATTCATTTCAAAAGCACAACTTAAAAAAAAATACATAATTGTTGGAATCGTTTTGTGATTGCAGTGCATTAAAACCATTCTTCACTAAATTTTCTTTGTCAAGCTTTAGAAAAATCCAATAAAATCCCATTACTCAAGAAGTGCTCTAGTTCAAATAAACTTTGAAAAAGTGTAGTACAGGCTCTCATACAAAATTACATCTTTAGGAGTAATTTAAAATCGAAGGGGAGTTATGAGCCAAATACATACAGGTTGCCTTACGCAATGCCAGCACAAAGGGGGAGATTTACTGTATATAAGAGATGATTGGAAAAAACTGGTAGTACATAGAACTGGTATACAAATATACAGACTTTGCTAATATGATGAAATCAGCAATCTGTGTTACAAGCAAACAATCACATGCGGAAGAACAGAATGAAAGAATATATGTAAAACAATCACATGAAGAGCAAAATGAAATAATATATATATATAGTATTAAACAAAACCCTAACATTTCATAAATATTCCTAATCTAAAATAACTTTATACAACCTTTAACCAAATGAATAAGGTTTGTTCTGATCTTTGAATATGCAATAATACTGTCTCTAGATTCTAAGAACATCACAAATGAAGTTTAATTTCTCAAAATAGAATTCACTCAAATATTTTCCTTGACAAAATAAATAATCACTATTGATTAAAATCATATCATCATCCCTATTATCAAAACAATCATTGGGCTCTATGTTTTCATTAAAAAATTTCAGATTCTCATAATACAGCTGGCCCACACAATTCATTTTCAATGAGAAATTGTAGAAGAAAAGATGAAGATGTTGATCAGCTAAACTGGAAAGAACTATGGGAAGTGTGAAAAGTACAGGACAAAGGGCAACACAGCCAAGGCCTAAAGAGATGTGAAAAGAACCTTTAACAATGCCTACAATGCACTGTACAATTAAATACCTTTGAAACAAGACAAAAAAATGTATCAACAAAAATTCCATTCATGAATAAGTTACATTTACTTAGGAATACCACTTAAGATCATACCAACACCAAAATATCAACATATTTACAAAGCTCCTTTCACTGTCAGAAATTTCACATCCCCCAGAAAAATAGAATTGTTTCAAACATTGCTCGCTCAGGCTAAAACTATGAAATAAATATAGCATTAAAAAGCTTGAGGCACTTTCATTTATATCTACCTGACTACAATACATTATACTAAAAAGACTATACTGTATTAGTTATTCATATATGAGAGGCTGAAGTAGTACAATAAATCCAGCACTTCACGGATGTGACTGAGATAATGAAGAACTGCCAAGCGTATTTAATTCTTCTAGTTTTGAGTAAGTTGGTGGGCGTGAACTTTCTGCGTAAAATTTTTAGCACATATAGTGGAAGGCATGATCTCGAGGTTATCGACTACTTTCCAAAAGAAGTCCTTAGATTTTATGAAGTCCCAATCTGAAAGACACAGTATGGAGTTTAATGGTGGAAATCAAAAGATGTCAAACACTCTGCTAATTAAAATATAAGTCTAAGAAATCCTTTTGAAAACTGAAAATATGCAGTACCAAAAGACAATTTCACGGTGAAAACACTAACAGTAAAAACTTTGATAAGTGTGTAAATATTGTTAACTACTTTTAATAATTGAAGTAAAACTGCTATCAAAAAACAAGGTGAAAATTAAATGATACCTATATTTAATGTAATCCACAATCAGTATTTTTACAAAACCAAATACTGTTTTTGAATTGTTTATTTTGTTTTGATGGGGTACTGTACTTTTAGAAATATGAACAACACAATAATTTTACAATAATAAGATGGCAACTGTTCAATTGAAACAAATGAGCTAGGTTTTCTAATAATAATAATAATAGATCTTAAAACACAGAAAATAAAAAAATTCATAATTGCTTACCGAAATAATGCATAAAAATTATTGACAAAGCATAGAACCCAAGTGAGAGGAAATGAGCTACTATCATCAAGGGATGCCACGTTCGTACAGTTAGGCCCACCATGAGAAGCTCTGTTAAAATCAGCGAAGTGAAGCTGATGCTTACAACATGTATGAGCTCATCTTCAAAGAGCAACATAGCTCCATACATAAGAACGCATACCTGAAAACAATTAAACCTTTTCAACTGAATACAAAAGAAAACTGAATATGGCCACCTCATAACTCATTTCATGCCTAACAAAGCAGGCTGTGGATTGAAAATCTTATCACTAAATGATAAAAGTTTCTGTATGTTTGAATAAAACCTGTGCTCATCTTCATTACTACTGTGATCTAATGTAGCAAAGCAAAAAGGTAGTATACTTTACCTTGATATATACTTATTAACACCCATATGAAAAATGTTTTATAAGAGAGTGATCTTCCTTTTTGTGAGATCCTTATATAGTTCCGGATAAGTAAGAGCAATATTTGGAGAAACATCACGGTCCAAGACAAGAAAAATACCGGGAAGTTTGTGTAGACTGTCAGCATTACCTAAGTGGTAAGACAAAGCATATTATTTATCACTTTTAAAAGATACATAAATGATGCACTTTAGAGAAAACAACTGCTTTTATACCAACCTAATACTTTAATACTTTCAAGTGCAAATCGTTTTAAATCAGCATAAGAGGGTACACAGAGCTGCCCACAAATAGTGCAAGTACAAACTCTCTAACCTGTCCTACTCAGTTATCCTTGCACTCACAAAGAGACAATCCTACAGCTAATTAGCTCCATCAGGAGTTATGCTTCCAAAATGCCTTGAGTGGCATACCATTGATGAGACAGAAATCAATGCAGGTGGGGCCCAAGGAGACACCGTGCCTACAGCAGCACTGCTTTCTGTCTTATTTTCATACATTCTTTTGGCTTATCAGCTGCTGTCCAAAAATAATTCAATTTTACACTGCACAAATTTTAGTTCTCATTTAAGACCAAAACTTTTGGAAAAGTCTTACTGGAATCTAGATGATTCAGAGGTCTCAATAAACTACAGTTCTTTATAATATGACATTTTTATGATAAAATAGTTTTATATTATTTTATATATACTTACCGAGTAACTACATAGTTATTAGTTTCTAACTATCGCGGCAGCTTAAATTTGAAATTCACGGTAGCATTCTATTGTTTTGGTATAGGTAACTGGACACGCCACTTTGGGGAAGGATTCCTATCCCTTCCCAAAGTGGGAGGGCTCAAATCATGTATTTACTTGGTAAGTATGGTGAACAATACAAGGGAAGGCAATGATTCCTTGACGTTGCAAACAGTTCTATCGACAGCTTTCCCCACGTTTCCACAGGTCAGTGCACACCTGCGGATTCAGTGTCCATTCCATTGGTAGGACCTGTTTGTAACGTCCACTAGGATGTTTAATTTTCCCTGGATAAATCTTGTGGCAATCTTGGTGTGATTGTCCTGAGCCCAGAGGAGAGAGCCTTGCCTGCTTCATAAAGGGAGGAGTGGGTCCTCCCTAGTTCTTTATGCAGCTAGAGAAGTCGTATTGTCCAAATGGACAATGATGGTGCTGTTGAAAGTCACTGTTGTAAAATGCTGAAGGGCCAAGTGAATTGCCTTCAGCTCCTTCACACTGATATTTCTCTCGGCTTGGGACCACCTCCTGATACTTCCAGATCCTCCAGAAGAGCCCCCCAACCCAGATTCAATGCAACTGAGTATAAGGTGAGGTTGGGGCTCTGAGGATGCAGTGACATCCCTTCTGAAAACCCTTCCACGAGCCACCACCTAAGGTCCTCTTTGATCCTGGGTGTGATTGGGAAAACAAATGAGCCTGGAAGGGTCTTCCTGTGCCAATTGGCCTTTAGGGAGGAGTTGTAACACTCTCATATGGAAGTCTCCTAAAGGCAAGAACTTCTCTATGGATGAGAGAGTGCCCAGCAGACTCATCCATTCATTGGCTGAGCATGGGAGAGAGGAAGGTTCAAAGTGTTGGAAGCAGGATTGGACTCTTTTGTCGGACAGAAAAGCTCGAAAAACTCAGAGATTTGATCTTCATTCCCAAATAGAGAATCAACTGAGTCGGGACTAGCTCTGAGAATTGTCTAAGTTGACTAAGACCCAACTCTTGGGCCTGGAGAAGTGTCTTCTGAGGTTCTCCGTGCATCTTGTTCTTGAGGGAAGTGCAGGAGCCAATCATCTAGACATAGACAAATGTTGATCCCCCATGAAATGGAGCCACTTAACTAGGGGAGAGAACCCGGGTAAAAACTTGAGAAGCTGTAAAGAAGCCGAATTTTTCACAGAGCCCATCAAATTGGAAGTCTCTGCCCTGGCACAAAACCTTATATATTTCCAGGAGTCCAGATGTACTGGTACAAGGAAGTATGTCCTGCATGTCTATAGTCGTCATCCAATCCCCTGGTGGATGGAAGACACGACTGAATAGTCGTTTTCCATCTTGAATTTTGTAGTTTGGATAAAGAAATTCAGAGTGCTGACGTCCAGGACAGGTCTCAACCTCCCAATGATTTGGGGACAACAAATAGGCAGTTGTAAAACCCCCTTCACGCTTACATCTTTGACCACCTCTACAGCTCTCTTCCTGAGCAGGGACGAGACTTCTTGTGACAGGGTCAAAACCTCTCCGAGCCTATGGAGTAGGCTGTCAAGTTGATGAGAGAGGACACTAAGGGAGGTTTCTCCCTGAACAGGATGGAATATCCCTCTCTGAGGACTTTTAAAACACACGGCTCAACATTTCTTTCTATAGAGGGATGAATAAATTTGTTTTTATTTAGCATTTCCCAACGTTTTGTGAGAGAGAGAGAGAGAGTGTAATTGTCGTCAGTGAGTGCTTGATTGTTGGAAGAGGATGAGGTCGTTAGGTTGTTTACGGTGCTGTCTGTCTGTGCAAATGTCGAGGGAGTTTTTTTTCGGTTTTGAGAGAGTCTTGAGCTGAGTTCTGTGCAAGGCGGACATTGATGGTAGATTATTGTATGTTCCGTGAGTCGAGTGTTTTCTGTTGGATGTTATTGTTGTCTGTGCATGTGTCTCTTTCTTTTGCTAGTTTTTTTTTTGGTTGGAAGTCTGTTTTCCGGTTTTGTTTGTGTAATTTTGTCTACTGTGTTGGCGACCGTGGACACCCTCAACCATCTCCCAGCAACCGAGGATCATAGTGAGTATTGTATGTGGTTATATGTTTGGTGTATCTGTGTTGTGTATTGTTTTTTGTGTTTTAAAATCCCGCCACATTTCTTGCTATTTGCTCCAAAAGTGTAGAAGTCTGGCTCCCCCTGGAACACGGAGGACAGGCTCCTCAATTGAGAGAGGAGGGCTTGACTGTGGTTTTCTTGGTTGGTCTAACTGACCGAATGTTCGTCAGAAGGCGGGGCATGAACCTAGCCCTACTGCCTCGAAAGGGCTGCTGCTGCAGCGAGGAGACTGTCCTAGATGCAAAAGAGACTGTCAGAACACACCCTGTCTCCTTAGGACACTTGGAAGACTGCGCCAGCAGATCCTGTGTGGATTTCTTTAGCAACTCCACTGCTATGTGCTCTACAGGGGCAATGGGAAACAGACTACAGTGGTCTAAGGGCACAAAAGGAAGGCTGACCTCTGGGAGGGTGACTTCTTTTGTGGTGAAAGAGCACCACTGCTCTCTCTTCTCGAGCACTCCCACTGCAAATAAGGCAGCCAGCTCCTGGGAATTATCCTGAATTGCCTTGTCTGCACAGGAGAGAACTCCAAACCAATCTGCAGAGAAATTACCCTGAAGGGTGGCGTAGTCCTCAATTTTCTTCGCTAGGGAACCCATGGTCCAGTCTAGGAAGCTGAAGATTTCTAACACTTTAAAAACGTCTCTCACCTAGTGGTCCAGTTCCGATGAAGTGAATAAAATCTTGGTTGAGGAGAATGCTGATCTACGTGCCGAGTCATCAGGCTGGAGAAGTTCCCTTGGGAGGAGGCAGAACTCCCAAAGAAGGAGCTTCCCCAATGACATATGACAAATACCTCCTTTTCAACAGATGAGGAGGGGCGCAAAATACAGTTCTGCCTAGATCTCTCTCTCTGTCAGCCAATTCTCAATACCTGACAGGTCTTTCTTCCATGAGGAAGCTTCTAGTACCATCTTAGGCAGTCTGGAGGATTCTGCACATGAATGCCGAACTCGGAGACAACGGGGTCACTGGGGAAAAGAAAGTCGGATAACAGAACAGGAAGTACTTTAAGAGAGAAGCATAGGCTAAAGAAGGCTGTTCCTGTTCAGTGTCCTATTCTTCAGGCGAAATATAAGTGCCTAAGTCTGTAGGCTCCCGAATCACTCGGCTTGCAGTAGATCTAGAATACTGTCCAGGCAATGCTGGATGGGTTCCAATGAATGATCCTGAACAGTATGCAAAAGCTTCGTGCCCGACTGTTGAACAGAATGTAAGAACTGCTAATCCGAGTTCCTGGTGCCAAGGCAGTCAAGAAGACTGCCTTTCCCAGCATATGAGTTGTAGTTGTATTGGGTTCATGAACTGAGGGGATGACAGGAGTCTAAGAACCTAATTCAGGGACCAGATAATGGGAAACCTCAGGAGCTGGCCTTTGCAATGTTAGACTGGAGAACAGAATTAACAATTTCTATTTAAGAATAAATTCCACAAACCATACGGCAAGGGTTCCACAAATGATGCTTTGTATGCCATTGTCATTGCAATAGCAAGGCACTTCACCCCAAAGGATAATAAAACGTAAACCTGTTTTAACAGATTTCAACCGGGCTCTCAGTGTGGAGATAGTCTAACCACATTTTCCATACAGATTGGTATGCTGGATAGATGAAGTCAGTAGTTTTTTGCACTAGGTACCGTGCAATGTTAGGCAAATAACATTCATGGTAGACTTGATTTAAAATTCTATGTGAAGGTCATGGCTCAGAAAGGTGGCTGCATAGTCGACTTCCCCTCCTTTTGTCTGGGTTAGAACAACGGACGGGAATGGAATGTTGTTGGAGAAACAAGGAGCCAATGAATGCTCAGCCAATTTAGGGCTACAGGTACTAAGCAAGTAGTTCCACTGAAAGCTAGTAGATTGTTCAAAGCTTTCGAAATCTGGGACAATGAAGGAAAAAGGTATATCGTCCTTCATTTGTTCCATTCTTGCAGGAATGCATCCCTTGCTACTGCCTGACTGTCCAGGTTCAGAGACACATACACTGGAAGTTGATGGTTCTCACATGTGGTAAACCAGTCCACTTCCAGATTGTGGAAACATTTTAGCAATTACTGACTTGAGAGGAGCTCAGCACAAGCCTAATCCCTTGATATAAGACATTGCGGTCATGTTGTCTAAAGCCAACAAAATGTGGGTCCCTTTTGGAGGTTTAGATTTCCTGAGATGGTAAGACTGCCAACAGCACCAGGAAGCTGGTATGACACGCCCTCAGAACAGGTAACCATCTTCCCCCTAACTGAAAATCCTCCCAATGGCCTCCCAACTTGTCAAGGCATCCATATGTATTATCACTTGTATGAACAGTGGAACCAGGTTGGCCTGTTTGCCTGAGACCTCTTCTAGGTCCATGGACAGAGTATCTTCCCAATCTCAGATGAAGGCGATCACAAAGCCTTTTACTGGCATGTGAGGCCAGACTCTGTTTAAATCCTACAGTCACAATCTCAGGATCAGATCTACCATGGACCCAAACTGTAACAGGCCCAGACATTGTTCCAACTGTCATCTGGAAAAGCTGGGCTGTGCAAGGAATCTTCTAGATCATTCCTTATGCTGCTTTGACTGCTGTTGGGAAGAGACAGCTGGCTGCAAAGAGTAGCCCAACAAAGTCCCAGCCTCAAAGAAAGTCTTCTGGATGTAAGGTGGGACTTGTTCCTATTAAGAAACCTTCTGACTGGAGTCTGTCAACTACCACTCTCAAGTTTTGTCAGCACTTTTCTCTGGTGGCTCCCCAGATTAGCCAATCATCTAAGTAACTCCCATAAAATAAGTACAGTATTTATATATAAAAATTTATGCAAAAAAGATGTTTGTTTAAATTTGACGGATCAAGGATCACACTTCATTTGGAGGAAGGCTTCTTGGGGACGCTCAAAGAGTGGTGGCAAATAAAGCTGTCTTTCTCTATGGCCTCCTTTTAAAGGGGTCCGGTTTTTGAAAGCTCTTTAATAGGTGGAGCCTAGCATAAAGTTCAGCCATTGCTTTTCTGAGATTTTTCTCATAGGGGTCCCAAATTGCTGGGTAGCTATGTCCAATGTGAGCTTTTTCCTCTTATAAGGAAGGACAAATGTTGCTCATTCCTGTGTAGCACTATCAAATACTGGGATAGTGGAAAAAAATGGCTTTATTTCTGCCATAAGCTCTCATTTCCCAGTCATCACAAAATTCTGAAATTCTATCTTTACATGACTGATTGTTTCAGAAGTGAAGAGACAGTAGGCTGATGTCTCCCAGAGAAGTTACTGGTTTTGTAAAATTGCTGTTGTACTATATTTTCCAGTAAACATGAGAGAGGTTGCTTTTATATGGCTTTCATTGCTATATTACTAGACAGTTTCTGAATTCCTTTTGAAGGAGGGATCAAGCACCATTCAGTATTGGGAAAGGCTACTGTCCCAAGTCCCAAAATTCTGTATGCTCAATATCAATCAGTTTTCCTTTCATTAATGATGTATAATGAGGTATTTTCCATTTGATGAAAAGATTCACATTGAGGTGTCTCGCCAAGGGTTATCAGTATCATTCTCAGGGACAGATATTGGTGCCTGTACAACATTCTGATTTGATGTTTCATTGTCCGACCTGGTCTCAAGTGTTACCAGTCAGAGTTCTGGGAGTGAGTAGGCTGTCTCTTGTTATCCATTCTGATTTCAACAGGGATCTAGATAGTTGCTTCAACTTCCTTTTGGGCTTAGGTTTTTTATTACCCTGTTCCCATGACCCAAGATTTTTGGTGAGAAACCTATCCCTGCCAGAGCAGACTGTGCAGCCTGTCAATCCTCTAATTTAAAGGAGGAGAAATTTTTACATGTCACAGCCAATTCCATATCCAGGACAGACCTGAATTCCTCTTGGGAGTCATGGATAGTGTCTCTGTGCTGATGTTCAGTAGCGAGTGAGTCCTCAAAGGAGTTACACTCTCATGCGGTCATCTTTGATAATGTTCACAATTTCCTCCCAGAATTCTGAAAGGTACTGTGAGAAGAATTTTTCCCCTAGGGAAGCCTGCATGAACTGATGAGCCAAGGCAGTCGTACCACCACTGCCTGGCAGTATAGAAAGTACAGCAAGCTGAATTTCCTATTGGGGAAGCCTGCATGAACTGATGAGTCAAGGCAGTTGTATCATCACTGCCTGGCAGTATAGAAAGTACAGCATGCAGAATTTCCTATCAGAGAAGCCTGCACAAACTGACTGAGCCAAGGCAGTCGTATCACCACAGCCTGGCAGTACAGAAAGTACAGCATGCAGAATTTCCTATCAGGGAAGCCTGCATGAACTGATGAACGAAGGCAGTCGTATCATCACTGCCTGGCAGTATACAAAGTACAGCAAGTGGAATTTTCCAATCAGGGAAACCTGCATGAACTGATTGAGTCAAGGCAGTCATATCATCACTGCCTGGCAGTATATAAAGTACACCAAACAGAATTTTCCTATCAGGGAAGCCTACATGAACTGATTGAGCCAAGACAGTTGTATCACCATCACCTGGGAGTACAGAAGTCCAGGGTAAATCACTACCCCCTAAGGTATAGACACTCCAGATGGAATTGGGTGGACCATATCAGGAAGCTTCTCATCTGAAGTACCTGTCTCATGTAAGGCAGAAGACTCTTCCCTGGATCATCCGGATTCAGAGGGGAAATTTAAGTAACTATATCCACTTCATGTCAGGTGTCAGTGACCTCTCTCCCGAAGGAAAGACTCTTCGTCTCCATCGGAGGAGTTGAAGTGGGAGTTCCTAGAATCCACTGCTTTTGGAGTACTGCCCCAAATGTGGATTCTGCTGGAACAATGGACAGTAGCCACCTTCTTCCTTGCTCCTACTGAAACTTATAACTCATACAGACAGTAGCTCTTTGTTGGGTGAGTCGGTAGAGCTGTGGACTGGCACTTGCTAGCCTAGAGTTCGATTCCCCAGCCGGCTGGTGAAGAGTTAGAGGAATTTATTTCTGGTGATAGAAATTCGTTTCTCGCTATAATGTGGTTCAGATTCCACAATAAGCTGTAGGTCCCAATTGGTTCTTAGCCAAGTAATATAAGTCTAATCCTTCGGGCCAGCCCTAGGAGAGCTGGTAATCAGCTCAGTGGTCTGGTAAAACTAAGGTATATTTAACTTCTTCATACAGACAGCTTAAAAATTAACTCTGTCATCATTTAAACTTGCTGCCAAAAGCATGTGGCATATTTCACACATGTCCAGCCACCAACCAAGTTCTCCTGTATTCCTCCAGGGGTGGCTCATGGCAGGTCTTTATTCCTGATACCCATAGGGTTTGGCAATACAAAGAACATGAAACAACAAACCAACCAATATATGTGTTATTTAGTTATGAGCCACATGTGAAAAGCAGACTGAGCAATTCGCTGTGGCGCAAGTGATGTGTAGGTCCTGTATAAAAGTAGCCCAGTAGTGATAAAAGGAACAAGTTTTTAATAAAACTATCTAGTGTTAGCTACCTCTATCACTGTACAGACCACTAACACTTTAAATTAATCCAGGCCTACATGGCCACAAGTACATGTCCATAGTATGATGTAAGGAAACATGATCAATGAGTCATATCCATAAAATAGTGGTAATGTATTAAAATATTAATTCACAATTACTAAAATAACACTGTCTTAAAGGATTTACTCACAAAGATTTCTTAATTCAATTAAGACAAAACTAAATGGATATCCATACTGTATATTTCTACACATTTCATAACCTTTGATCACCCAGTCTGCTGTATTTCCAAGCACCAGGTAAAGGTTATGTAGCATCAATATCTCCGAGGTTTTAAATTGTTTGGCAAAGCTCACCATTACGAAAAGTACTTTTGTGTTCCCTTACGAAAAAGACAAGCGTCACAACAATTTTCTCAACACCTGTGACATTGATATCAGCGGAGTAACACCTGTTGGAAGCAGATCTGCATGAATGTATTCCTTTAACATTGGAGAGGACCCCAATAAATTAAGGATAACTGGGAACTGTCAATATCTCAAATCATTTAGTTTGATTATAAAATACTATAAAGGCAATACTGGCCTTTAGTAAACATCAAGGCTCTTAAGTCAAGCACGATTGGGAACTATGATCACATCAATGTTTCGTAAACTAGAAGTTAGGCTAATCCGATTTACCCTTTCAGTAACTTCAAATTATGTATCAATATTAAAAACCAGCACAGCAAAAAAGTTAAGTATACCTTAGTTTAACCAGACCATTGAGCTGATTAACAGCTCTCTTAGGGCTGGCCCAAAGGATTAGATTTATTTTACGTGGCTAAGAACCAATTGGTTACCTAGGAATGGGACCTACAGCTTATTGTGGAATCTCAACCACATTATACCGAGAAATGAATTTCTATCACCAGAAATAAATTCTTCTTATTCTTCATTGGCCGGTCGGAGATTCGAATACGGGGCCAGCAGAGTGCTAGCTGAGAACAGAACCCACCCGCCCAATGAGGAACTAACAGCACGGCAATTGCAGAGTAACCTAGTGATCTACTCCTAACTTCTCACCTTGCAAGAGGCATACTGGCTCCCAATTAAACAAATATAAGCTTACCCGTTAAAATTTTAAGGAACTAAAACTTTTCAATGGGTCTTAAAACTAAAGTACTTGGCTTGGCTGGTGTTATGATGAGTGACAAAATGCATAGCTGAACACGACTTCTGGAGCACAACCTGGGGACCAGTGAACTCTTGGACAGACCAGTGTAATGAAGATGGTCTACACTATGCTGTTGTCACATCTGCGTGAGTTAGACATAGTGAGAGCCGAGTTAGTCGTTGTAGGACAGGAGATAGAGCCCTCCTGTCCCGAGTCCTTTATATTCTATCACTGTACCAACAAGCACTATTCTGGCCAAGACCAACTATAAGAGAATTCTTGTAATTGGTTGGTCTGTCAAGCCCTGGGGGGATCATGTAACTCCTTCGATGATGAATAGCAGCTACGCTATCAAAAATAGGTATTTGGGCCAAGCAGCCAAACTGGACACAAGTAAACTCAAAAGTTTGTTAAAGGCTTAATTAGCCAATAAGGTTAGAACTATCATATATTTTCTTGTTCAAGCCACACCAGACAGGGATCTCTGGGTGCCTTAGGCATCAACCCAGTATAAACCTAGATTTCAGATATTTTTCTGATAAGCTAATGAGTCAACTCTAATTGCTCTTGTATTTCATTACAGATAAAAGAGCAGCCATCTGCAGGGCCACAGTAGGAGCACACCACATCAGCATCCTGTAAGTCAATTTGATTCAACTGATGATATCAATGATCAACCATCGATAGTTGCATGGCAGCATCAACCACATTAACAATCACATACTGTAGAAATTATTTATTATTATGAAATTTTATGTCTAATTCCTTTGCATATTTGCCTGACACCTAGAATCCTGCAATATGATTGATACCTGTATCTCCACAATAGCTAGCTGCATAAATAAATTACTATTTTGATGTATAATAAGACTTCTGGGAACTACAGTATTTAACGTCTTAAAATCATAACGAAGACTGACTTTCAATTCCATCGTGTGTGCTCTTTACTACAATTAATCCAAATTAAACCAAAGCAATTTTGTACATGTACATTTCCCTAACCCCTTAACAATTTTAATTTTACTATTCTATTTTCCACTACACCTTGTGTTTGTGCCTATACAACATGAACTCCATTATTTTACATCAGCTTTGGTTGAGAGAGAATACTTGAAGTAAAATCCAGATTTTACAAATTTTTTCTCCTCCTATATACCTCTGCTCTATCACACAGACCCTCCTGAGGAGACTTTTTCTAACAAGGACTGGCATTTGGTGTTGATAAGTCACTTTGCAAAAGCAGTTCATTTTGGTGCTTTTATAAATGATGGTAATATCTCAGCTTAATAGACCTAACTTACCAGATATTTGTACTTACTGGCTACATTATCATTAGGTACATTTTAAAATACATCTCCTGTACTGAATGTTATATAAAGAGTAAAGGTTAAAGGTTAGTTGAGGTTAGGTACAAGATACCTAGAAAATATTCAAGTGCAGGCCATAATATATGGTCTTTGTTACTTAACAAATTTTGTTACTTATTAGAAAGCCAAACCCCCTTCAGTCGAGGTGCTACTGTATTTTCATAGTTTCAAATAAGCTTTAGGGCTATTATTATTATAATTATTATTATTAATTATTATTATTATTAATAATAAAAAGGATGGCTGTATTATGCGAATTTATCTTATTATTATTATTATTAATAATAAAAGGATGGCTGTATTATGCGAATTTATCTCATATATTGTCTTTTCTATCTTCCTTATGATTCGCTTTTCGGGCTCAGCGATGTTAGTCAGCAACTGGCCGATATTCATGTTGGAAAAGGATAGTGTGCAGGATGCGGGAAGTCTTTTATTAAAATAGCCAATCAGAAATCCTTCGTCATCTGGATTCAGGTTCTGTTTCAGGTACCGTCAACATGTTTCGACCAGCTTGTTGGTCACCCTCTGGACGTGGTTAAAGAAGATCTGAAGAGAAAAGGTGCTCGGATTGATATTTATAGGGGGCGTCTTGATCGGTGCTGAATTATGATTGGCTGCACAGGGCAGGTAATCTCTGGCGGAGCCTTCTCTCCCAAGCTGATGTTCGGGACTCGTCTTGTGTGCAAGCGGCATTGTAGTGCTGGGGATGAATGGGAGAATTTCGATCCTCAGATGCCGAATTTTGATTCGCTCGTTCGCTATGGGGGTCGCTCAGTGCAGGTCTCCTGGCGGCCATGGGGAGGAGAAAGGTTTCCTGTGTAATGTTGAGGGTTGGTTTCTCCTTCCCAATGTGCAATCCTTCCAAGAGGTGCAGGCAGCAGTGGTCGGTAGTTCGGTCAATTATTTCGATGTTCGTGATTATGTCTTTTCTTGCTATTCTCTGGTTATGGACGGTCCTGGCATGGTTAAAGATGGCCCCCTCTTGGGCGTAGCAGGAAATCCTCTTGGAGAAACGCATGGTGGTCACATCGATGTAAGAACCGAGGCATCCTCGGACGGGGCATGAGTACCGGTATACCACGTTGGTTTTCTTCAAGGGGTCCTGCTGAGGGGGGGGGCTGGATTGTTACGCGTTACCAGGCTGCTCATCTTTTTGCTCTTGTAATAAATAACCAGATGAATGTTCTTGTTGGAGTCAACGCGACTGACATTATTCTCGATGATGTTTTTGAGGGTGCGTTCGTCTTCTTTATATTTATGGTGAAATTGTCCTTTATATGCGTTCAGGGGCATCGGGGCAAGGTTCCTGAAGGTACTTATCGATGTTCGCCTTGATAGACTCTTCTATATTCCGATTTGGGTGTCCTTTGTCGACGAGGGTCTGGGCTACACATTCTATTTCTCCGTGTGTGTCGTTCCAGGAGGAGCAGTGTGAGAGGGCCCTCCTGACATAGGCGCTGATGGTGGAGCGCTTATACCTCTCAGGGCACTCGCTCCACATGGAGAAATAGAATGTGTAGCCCAGGACTTTGTCGACAATGGACACCCAAACTGGAATACAGAAAAGTCTATCAAGGCGAACATCGATAACTGGTACCATCAGAAACCTTGCCCCGATGCCCCTGAACGCATAGAGCTCTTCTATAAAGGACAATTTCACCATAAATATAAAGAAAACGAACGCACCCTCAAAAACATCATCGAGAATAATGTCAGCCCCGTTGACTCCAACAAGAATATTCATCTGGTTATTTATTACAAGAGCAAAAGACGAGCACCCTGGTAATCCATAATAAGCCAGCCCCCTCAGCAGGACCCCTGAAGAAAACCAACGTGGTATACCGGTACTCATGCCCCGTCCGAGGATGCCTCGGTTCTTACATCGGTATGACCACCATGCATTTCTCCAAGAGGGTTTCCTGCCATGCCCAAGAGGGGGCCATCTTTAACCATGCCAGGACCGTCCATAACAAGAGAATAGCAAGAAAAGACATAATCACGAACATTGAAATAATTGACCGAACTACCCACCACCGCCACCTGCACCTCTTGGAAGCATTGCACATTGGGAAGGAGAAACCAACCCTCAACATTACGCAGGAAACCTTTCTCCTCCCCACGGCCGCCAGGAGACCTGCATTGAGCGACCCCCATAGCGAACGAGCGAATCAAAATTCGGCATCTGAGGATCGAAAATCTCCCATTCATCCCCAGCACTACAATGCCGCTCGCACGCAAGACGAGTCCCGAACATCAGCTTGGGAGAGAAGGCTCCGCCAGAGATTACCTGCCCTGGGCAGCCAATCATAATTCAGCACCGATCAAGACGCCCCCTATAAATATCAATCCGAGCACCTTGTCTCTTCAGATCTTCTTTAACCATGTCCAGAGGGTGACCAACGAGCTGGTCGAAACATGTCGACGGTACCTGAAACAGAACCTGAATCCAGACGACGAAGGATTTCTGATTGGATATTTTAATAAAAGACTTCCCGCATCCCACACACTATCCTTTTCCAACATGAATATCAGCCAGCTGCTGACTAACATCGCTGAGCCCGAAAAGCGAATCATAAGGAAGATAGAAAAGACACTATACGAGATAAATTCGCATAATAAAGCCATCCTTTTTAAAAAGACCTGTTTAAAATAGGGTCTATTACCTTCATATTATTATTATTATTATTATTTACAAAGACCAACATGTCACATTTGTTTTCTCATAATCTTACCTGAAGGATCTGTTCTAAAATAAGAAGTGAAACCTAGATAGCACAGTTAAAAGTTGCACACAAAGATACCAAAGGGAATAGATGAAATGTAACAGACAGAGAGTAATGAAGCTGGGACAGAAAGAACCCTGCACAGAACCTTTAAGACCTACAGTGTGCATTAGTTTGAGTAATATCCCCACAAGAATGGAGATAATGATAATTATTGGGTAATAATATTGTTATATATAAAAAAAATTATTTAACTCAACAAACAAGTTAAAACTCTTAACCCTTAAACGCCGAGCCTCTATTTACAAAAGTGTCTGCCGTATGCCGGCGGTGTTCGGGAGTTAGCGCCGAAGCGGAAAAAAAGTTTTTTTCAAAAAATCACAGCACGCTTAGTTTTTAAGAATAAGAGTTCATTTTTTGCTCCTTTTTGTCATTGCCTGAAGTTTAGTATGCAACCATCAAAAATGAAAAAAAATATCATTATCATATATAAATATTGAAATATATGATAGCACAAAAAAAAATTTCATATACAATTGTATACAAATCGTGCTGTAAGCAAAACGGTTTAAGCTAATAAGTTATTTTTTTTTCTTTATATTGTACACTAAATTGCGATGATTTTGGTATATAACAAATTGTAAAACAATCAAAGCAACATGGAAAATATTATTACAAAATGATGCATGAATTCGTAATGCGCGGACGTAAAAAAGTTTTTTCAAAAATTCACCATAAATCAAAATATTGTGCTAGAGACTTCCCGTTTGTTGCAAAATGAAGGTAATTGATTGATTATTACTAGACTGTAAGTGTTTTAGCTTACAATTGCAGTTTTCGACCATTTCGGTCGAGTTTAGGTTGACCGAAGGTCGAATTTTTTCTATTTATCGTGATTTATATGAAAATATTTCAAAACTGATAAAAGCTACAACCATGAGTTATTTTTTGTTGTATTCTACATGAAATTGCACACATTTTCATGTATAAAATTTTATGTAACGACTCATATAAAATGGTGCAAACACTACGATAAACTGACGATAGAATTTCTGAGATGTTCGGCCGAGTTACCGCGCGGATGTAAGGAAAAAGTTTTTTAAAAAATTCACCATAAATCAAAATATTGTGCTAGAGACTTCCAATTTGTTGCAAAATGAAGGTAAATGATTGAATATTACTAGAATGTAAGAGTTTTAGCTTAGAATTGCGTTTTTCGACCATTTCGGTCGAGTCAAATTTGACCGAAGGTTGAAATTTTGGCACTTATCGTGATTTATATGAAAATATTTCCAAACTGATAAAAGCTACAACCATGAGTTATTTTTAGTTGTATTCTACATGAAATTGCGCATTTTTTCATATATAAAACTTTATGTAACGACTAATATAAAACGGTGCAAACATTACGACAAAGTGACGAAAGAATTTCTGAGATGTTCGGCTGAGTTACCGCGCACGGACGTAAGGAAAAAGTTTTTTTTTTTCAAAAATTCACCATAAATCAAAATACTGTGCTAGAGACTTCCAATTTGTTGCAAAATGAAGGTAAATGATTGATTATTACTAGAATGTAAGAGTTTTAGCTTACAATTGCGTTTTTCGACCATTTCGGTCGAGTCAAAGTTGACCGAAGGTTGAAATTTTGGCACATCGTGATTTATATGAAAATATTTCAAAACTGATAAAAGCTACAACCATGAGTTATTTTTGTTGTATTCTACATGAAATTGCACACATTTTCATATACAAAACTTTATGTAACGACTAATATAAAACGGTGCAAACATTACGACACAAAGTGACGAAAGAATTTCTGAGATGTTCGGCCGAGTTACCACGAGCGGATGTAAGGAAAAAAGTTTTTTCAAAATTCACCATAAATCGAAATATTGTGCTAGAGACTTCCAATTTGTTGCAAAATGAAGATAAATGATTGAATATTACTAGAATGTAAGAGTTTTAGCTTAGAATTGCGTTTTTCGACCATTTCAGTCAAGTCAAAGTTGACCGAAGGTTGAAATTTTGGCACTTATCGTGATTTATATGAAAATATTTCCAAACTGATAAAAGCTACAACCATGAGTTATTTTTAGTTGTATTCTACATGAAATTGCGCACATTTTCATATATAAAACTTTATGTAACAACTAATATAAAACGGTGCAAACATTACGACAAAGTGACGAAAGAATTTCTGAGATGTTCGGCCGAGTTACCAGGTGCAGACGTAAGGAAAAGGTTTTTTTCAAAAATTCACCATAAATCGAAATATTGTGCTAGAGACTTCCAATTTGTTGCAAAATGAAGGTAAATGATTGAATATTACTAGAATGTAGGAGTTTTAGCTTACAATTGCGTTTTTCTACCATTTTGGTTGAGTCAAAGTTGACCGAAGGTTGAAATTTTTTGTAGTCGATGTACGGTACGTCCACTCATCACCCGACAGACAATTTTAGTCGACTTACGATACGTCGAGTCGGCGTTTAAGGGTTAATGTTAATAGAGCTTGTCTAAAATGCTCAATTTTGAAAACTGTAATGCCTTGAAAATTATTAGGTAAACCAGAAATCTAGCAATCTGCATTTGCAATTTTACAGTAGTACACAACTTTACTCCTTAGACTAGAAAAAACCAGTAACAGCTGTACATTACACAGTAAATTTCTACAGTGAATGGTATCAATGGAAAAAATAAGTGAAATCAACTGTGATCTCATACACATAATAATTATTATTTGTTAACTGTATGCTGTATGTGTTATATACTTTAATACAAAACATACATCTATACTCTCACATACAGTTACCAAATTGTAAGTTATTTTCACAGTTGCTGTACACAGTTATTGCTTATCAGTATGCTTGCTCATTCTCATGATCATAACTTCTACACTACACCTCTCACTGTGTTTCTGAAGTAAAGTGGACTGCTAGAAATTTGAATAATTTATTACTTGAAATTCAATTACTTAAATTTCAAATAAAAAGACACTTGTATAAAACTATGAGGTTACTGACTAAAGTCCAGCAAATGTCTGCACAATGTATGAAATAGTCCAACATACTTCTGAAATTCAAATACTTGATTTTATTCCAAAACAAAAAATTATTTATGATAGGAAAATATACTATCACAAGAGAAATCATGTTCCCTACTATTTCATTAGACAATACTCACCCAACCATCAAAAATCCTTGGTACAAAGCAACACTTGAAAAATAGAATATAGAAGAAAATATTGCTTGTATGGTAGAAATTATTAAGCCACGATGCATAACAAACTGTGACAGAGACGCTGATCGCTTGTAAGAGTCCCGCCCATGAACCAGGCAAAGTCTGGCAATATGTTGAAACTGTTCTATACTAAAGTCAGCTGCCAATGAAGCCTGTTTTCCCTCCTGAAATTTGAAAACAGTATGAACATAAAATTGATTTTATTCAGTCCAAATTATCCAGGTAATATGAAATAAACAAATCCAAGCCCAGTTAACAACCTACTACTTTCAATATTAAATGAGTGGATTTGAATTAAGAAACATGAACATTATCATGAAAAAGTTTTGTTATTTATATCATAAAATTTTTAAAACACAAGAATTAGCAAATAACTTAGATGAACATAGGTATTTTAAAACACAATAATTAGCAAATAACTTAGATGAACATAGGTACTAAGTTACACACAACTAAAAAGGTCATGAAAGTAAAACTCTACTAATAAGCTTTGGACTTACTTTTCCAACAATTCCAATTCCGGCATCTGCAGCTTGGATCATGGAAACATCATTTCCACCATCCCCTACAGCTGCTGTTCTTTTTCCTGTATGCCGCTGGATGAGGCGAACAACAGCAGCTTTCTGTTTACAAATCAATAAGAGTCTTCAACACAGCATCATGGAGACCAATGCAAATTAAAAACACATATGAGAATAAATCACAGAACAATAGTCTACATGATAAAGACAGGTATACTTGCCCTACAAAAGTGTATTGAGAATTCATCTTACAAAATTGTAACTTACTTGTGTTGGAGAACATCTGCACACAACAACAGCTGGACACTGAACAGCAAGATCCATCAGTTCATGCTCATAATACTGAAGACATGTTTCAAGGGCATCCCCCTGTATTAAAGCATATCATTTTAGAACAAAAAAATGCATCATTACTGTTCACTTAACATTTCAACAGCCTAAAACTATTATAAGATCCAAAACTATTGCTTAACATGTGAACCAAATTGGCTTTGATAGTCTTTAAGTGCATTTTTTTCATTAATTTTTAAAAAAGTTAAAATATGCCAATATGAACAAACATTTTAAAAATTATAAGCCCATTTCAATACAGCACATGCAATGAGCTCAACTGGTGACCAACAAAAAACAATACATAAGAGTTGTCAGTAGCACAGGATTTCTATAAACTTTAAAAACAATCTACCTTGAATATAAAAAAATGTGTCAATCACGGTAAAGACATGTAAGCTCTGACAGTTCAGTGCACAAAAACTGAGCAGCACAGCAGCTGACAGTGCTACAACATCTGACCACCATGACAGTTAGGCATACTGACACTTAACAAGACAAAACTAATCTTTTCTGCATAACCCATCATATGCAATTAGCCAACATTCAGTCTACAACTTCCCCAGACCTAGTGGGCTTTCATCTACCAGATAGAAGAGAGACAGTCCATGCATGAGTCACCTGCAACTACAGGTAAGCACCAACCACCCTCTTCACTATTTATGTGGTCTGGATGTGAGGCAGCATGAACAAGGGGCTGGAATGTAGAAACCTGCTTATGACTGATGGTTTTGTTTGAAATATTAATTAATAAATAAATATGTTTAAAAACTCACAAGTTTTTTTTTATCCAAACCCCGTCAATCTTAAGCAAAAAGAATAGGCACTGAGAGCACTAAGTTATTTGTGAATGCCTGTAGAATCAAGGAGAGTAAACCTCAGTTAACTCACAAGGTTAACTAGAGGAGTGGAAATCTCCTACAGTCAAACAAAACACACATTGATATGTTCCAAGCACAGGGAAGACATTAACAATCGTGAGATGTAAATGCTAGTAAATCTAGATGACTGTGACCTGCATGGCAAAAAAGAAAAGATGAGGATGAATCTTCCCCTAATCATAAAACTTAGCCTGACATGACTACGAGTCCCAACAAGAGTAATTCCTACCATTGTTGTATAAAATTCAGAAAAAAGTGTTCAGATACTATCAGGTACCTGCCTTCAAAATTGAAGAAATATCTTTATCATCTTTAAAAAGAACTTTTATGATAGAGATATTATCCCACACATTTTCAGCTGTCTCACCTCACCTGAGACATCCTTACAGGCTTACTGTACATGCTGCTCAGGACACACTGCTTTACTCAGTACAAAACAGAATTTTCCAGTACTTATTTCTCCCAACGGCTTGCACTGGGGAAAGACCAGAAATTCTTGCGTTTATGATAATTGTTTCACTGTAGATGATAAAAACGAATAGGATGGAATATAAACTTTAAACCAAAGGCAAAGTGCTGGGACCTATGAGGTCATTCAGTCCTGAAAGGAAATTAAGAGTAAAAGGGTTTTCAAGGTGTGGCAGGAGGAAAACCTCGCAGCTGCACTACGTAACAATTGTTAGGAGAGGGTAGAAAGTTAAATGGGAGAAAGGGAATATGAAGGGCAGTACAGTATAATAACAGGAATGAAAGGGTTGCAGCTAGAGGGCCAAAGGGATGCTGCAAAGAACGTTAAGCAATGTTTACAGTGCACCATGTGAGGTGCATCGATGGCATTAGCCCCTTAAGGGGTGGTAACAAAAGACCCTTATGGAACAGATATCATAACTGTTCCTGGAGCTTTAAGACAAAGAAGGAAGAGCAAAAAGAACAGCCATATGATCTCGATGACTATTAATTTGATTCTTGGTCAAGTAATCAGATAAACCTCTGGCATGTGGCACTCTGCCCAACTGTCACACAGCTCACTAACCCACCTCAAACTGCAAATACTGGCAAAATTATTCTGCTATCTTCATGGTGGAGCTAAAATTATTCTGCTGTCTTCATGGTGGAGTTAAGCAACAAAAAATCTTGAAAGAGGTTTATTTAGTGCCTTGGGAAGACTTTTGAGATCAAGTGAAAGACCACTTTCAAAGTTGAAGCAAACATCAGGAAACCAATTCCTAAAAGCACTGAATCAACTTCTTAAGTGGAGCACCAGTCGAAGTTTTGTTTGAATGTCTTATTTCTCTAGTTTAGTTTTATTAGAATGTCTTATTTTTCTAGTTTTTTATCAGTAAAATGTTTTTCTGAAGGCTGAAATAGCCTTTTTTCGAAGGAAATGCTTCGCCACATGTTCCTGGGGACAGATAAATACCAGGCAAAACTACAAAATTTTAATTGTGGGTGTAGGACTTTTTTTTAGTCTCTTCATCTACAAATCCTGTTTTCTTTCACTGAAAATCCCATTATCTTTACTTTCAGCTTAAGCTATGACTGTGGTAGGTAATCAAGCTTTGTTGCTTTCATTTTGTTGTTTCATAGTGTTTACTCACTACTTTTGTTATTTATTTTTCAAAGAAAATGCCCAAAGTGTCTAAGGATATGACAAGATTTTGCTAGAAGAGTAAATACACCCATAAAATGTCCTAATTAGGACAAATTGGGAAGGGCATACGTTGCATCTCAGGTAAGGGGAGCACCACTTGTAAATAAAAAGTTTGTGTCAATGTTAGTTAACTTTACACTTTTCATCAATGCTTCTGAATATCTTACTGTGGTTTTAAATGGGTTTCTTTATACACATGCAAAATTTCAAGTTTCTGCCTGCAATAGTCTATAAGCTCTTGAACAAAATACGATACAAAACTTTGAACAGCGATATCTCAAAACTGAAGTAAGTTTTGATTTAAATTGCTATTAAATTTTTATTTATTGATTAAAATTTAATTCAAATTTATAATTAAAAAACCACTTGAAATACCTTGATGGAAGGAACAAATTATATATGATTTTAAAAATTCCATGATACAGGTAGGCCCCGGGTTATGACTGTCTCAACCTACGGCGTTCTGTATTTACGGCATTTATTTTTAATATATTAATAAAAATATCAGTTCTGGGTTACGGCCGATGCTCCGAAGTTTTGGCGCCATAAGTGCCATAACTCGCCAGTGCTATAACAAGGTGAGAAAACTGGTTTAGGGCGCTGTAGCCACCGGGAGGGTTCACTATAAGGAGGGCAGGCCAAAGCTTAAAAACCTGTTTCTTTCCCCAACTTACATAAGATGTACTCTCTCTCATACATTTTTTTAACGATATTCCGAATTACGGTGATTTCCAACTTACCAGTGGAATGGAACCCACACCATAACCCAGGGACTGCCTGTATATCAAGACCACTTTGGAAAAGATCATGAAAAAACTGAGGTACATTTCTGGTTACATAGCATGATAACAATAAGATATAAGAGAAACTCACAAGAAGCAAAATCCTCTTAAAGTACACTTTAAAATGACATTTTTATAATAAAATAAAGTTTATATATACTTACCCAATAATTATTTAGCTAAGAGTTTCTCTTGCCTCGGCAGCTCAAATTAAAAAATTCGCGGGTTAGCGCTTCAGTTTAGAGCAGGTGACTGGTCTCGCCCACTAACGAGAATATCAAGAACTACTCGGCAAATACTCATCATTGCATTTATGCGAGGGGAGGAGGGAGGGCTCTGTCCGTAATTATTGGGTAAGTATATATAAAACTTTATTTTATTGTAAAAATGTCATTTTTATATATGTAACTTACCCAGTAATTACTTAGATCAATCCATATTGACAGGTGGTGGGGATTCATGGACAAACTCTGTTACCATTCACTAAATCATGTAATGATTTGAGATACTACATAAGTTGCTAGCATTGGATACAATGCTTGTAGTTCCTTGTTAGTTAAGAGAGCCTGCAGTAGAGAACTGCCTCTGGTTGTTGCTCAACTTAACCTGTAGCAGCGTGGCAGTAAAGCCAGGAGTGCCTCTACTTAAGTGGGAGCTTTGTAGCCAAGGAGTACCCCGATGGCTAGCAAAGCATCAGTGGAAGTTATGCAGCCCAAGGAGTTATCCGATGGCTAGCAAAACTTTAAAAAGTGTCCTTGCCCTGGGCACAGCACCAATATAAACACAACCAGATAAGGCTGTCACTTGCACTGAAATAAAGACCACAACCCATTCACTGAGAGTGATGGGTGCTCCAGGTATATTGTAACGCCCGGCTCTCAAAGTCTCGGCACCTTACTACAAGGTGAATAAATAGTAGGAGAAAACCCTATGCTTCCTTCCGAGCTGCCATGCCAGTTACTAATAATGATCGAAAAGCAAGGAGTGAAGATCGATTACACTTCCAGAAGGTCAATTGTAGAATGGACGTCAGGGGCATACAGTGCTTGAAAGCCAATGAGGTAGAAGCTGTTCTGACATTCTTAGCTTCCCTTAAAAGGAGAAAAATGCTCTCCTACTTCTAAGAGTGTCTCAGAAAAGGTTGACTGTAGACTGGACATCAGGGGCACGCAGTGCCTGAGAGGTAAAGAGGTAGAGATTGTACTGACGTGTCTAGCTTTCACTAAAAGTAGGCTAATAGCTCTCCAGAAATTAAGAGTGGTGTCAGAAACAAGCCCAATCACGAGAGAGGACCATATGTTCTCAGACGGAGGGTGCTAGAACACTAAAGGTCATGAAAAACCTCCTGTGCTTCCAATCCTGCTCAGGTCATACCGTAAAACTCCAACAGAAAGCGAGCTTCTAACTCTTCTCCAGAGCCAAGGATGCAGGAGAGTTGGCGCCAGACAACCAGAAGCTGGCACCAGGTGTACTGAGCTGGTGCCAGGTTGTAGGTGGGGCCAGCAGAGCTGATTGTCAGCTAATTGGTCGGGAGCTGGTGGGCGCTCCTAAAAACTCAGGGTAGAGCTGGCACCCGGCTGTAGCTGGCGCCAGGCAAGGTGGAAGTCAGGTGAAGAAAAAAAAAACTCGGGCTGATGGGTGCTCCTGGGAGCCCGGAGAACAATCCCCAGCTGCCAAAACCGTCCTCTCTTCCATTAAGTTCTTGAGAGAGAGAGAGAGAGAGAGAGAGAGAGAGAGAGAGAGAGAGAGAGAGAGAGAGAGAGAGAGAGAGAGAGAGAGAGAGAGAGAGAGAGAGAGAGAGAGACGGAATCAGGTCATGGAAGGGTCTTCACTCTCGGTTAAAAATTCCCAGGGTAAACGAGCAACCCGCGTTACTGAGTCAGACATAGCTCGATACCCCCGTCTGCATCTCTCAAATGTCTTAGTAGCACCTCTGAAAAAATATCCCCTTTCTGATAAACACCTGGACAGCCCAAAGCCTGTCTATGCAAGAGCGTACCACCCATGATAGTGTCTCCTAAAGTGAGATTGTTTGAGAAGTTACAAAAGGTGGAAGGATTCCAAGAGAGTACTGTACACCAATCAATCACTGCAAGCCGGGAACCACAAATTACAATTACAATTCAGAACAGGGCTACAAGGATGTCATAACGTTCTGACAAGTCTGAAAAGGCCAGCTTTTCCTTGACCATGTTGAACGGTGGAAGAGCGTAAAGTCCAAGTTAGCATGAACTTGCAGAATGGTGTCCATTAAGGAAAGGCACAGTGTGAAGGTTCCATTCTCCCTGGGACACATCACGGAAATTCCCAGATCCCTGAATGGCCTCCCTCAACTAGAAAAAGGAGTGAGAAGCAGTCTCAGACTAGTCTCATGAGAAAAGACTGCCCTCGAAAGATTAAATTCGTACAGATACCACCGAAGGTCCGACTGGAAATTCAAGTCTTGGGGGAAAAACAGCGGAGTCTCGCTATGATTCCTTGTCCCTGTGCGGGGCGAAGACTCAATAGAAGGCTTGCCAAAGCCTAACAACTACTGAACTGGCAGACTCTGTCTTGTAAGACGGGTTCTGTGATGTATTTGGAGTTTGTATGTGGACAAGAAAAAACGAAGTGTCCTACATAACCAGGAACTTCATACAAATGGCCCAGAGAATGTACGATAGGACTGTTCGGTTACTCTCTGCAACCGAGCATTGAAGAACATAGTGCAGACTCACGGATAACTAAATGGACTAGTTGTCGACCCTGCCGATACTTGACAGCCACGGAGACATAGCCATCAGGGTGGGATCGACTTCTTATGTGATAACACCCAGCATGGACTCGATGACACGTCATACAAACTGCAAAACATATGCGGAACTGTACTTGGCCAAAACTAACATCTGACACACTCACAGGAACTTGGAAAGTCCACAAAAGACATCAAAATCTGGCCATGGGATAAAAAGCGGTCTTGAACAAAACCAGAGGTGACAACTTCTGCTCCAGTGAAGAAGCAAATTGTTAAAAGGAACTAGACATCCAGAGATGGGAGCCTAGTATGGCTAGAAAATGTTGAGTGCTCAGGAATAGGTGTCGAGAGCTTGGGATTCGGCAACAGATCCAAGAGCTCTGAAGTTGATCAGGTGCTTGGAATGGGCACTACTAAAGAGAGGGGGAAAATGGACCGAGGATATATGCCGTCTGAAAGTAGCAATGATTCTCTTGGTAGACGGCTGAAGGCCAAGAAAAGAGGGCTAATAGTGACTGGGTGTTTCTCCCAGTAGAAGAAAAAGAAGCAAGACTCCCTTCTTGCGATCCCCACGAAGGAGTGGAAATCTCAAAATAATAACTTGAATGTCATTACCGCATAGGACAGGATTAAGGGACCAGCCGAAGTGATGTCTCTTGGCAACACTTTAGAGGCTCCTATCTTCTTAGACCCTGCTCCTGAGGTCAGTCAAGAAAGACCTACTTCCAATCTTGAGAAAAGTTTCAGCCAGGAGAACTAATTCCATCTAAGGATGAGAGGTAGTAATGGACAAAGAACACTTGTCTTGCTCCCTTACAAACCCAAGTTAGGCTCCCAACTCCCTTGATAGGTGATAGCTTTCTTCAACAAGCTCAAAATCCATACATCAAAGTCCCTGTCTGCAAAGGACAGTGCTTTGAGACACCAATTGATGTCACAAAAGGGAGCAATTCGGGTCACCTGGAATTCTAGGCGAAGGTCAAAACATTAAGTCCTGTAATGATTTTGGAACAGGCTGAGAAGATACAAAACCACCTGAGAACGTTTGAATGGTACTCAAAAGAGGGAATCTGATACTGTAGAGAAGACAACCAATGATCAAAGACTAGCGTCCACCACTTGAAGACCAGAGCCTGGCTTTCAACTGGAAATTGCGCTCAAAAAAGAACAACAGTATGTTCCCAGAAGAATCAGGCACTGAGCTAAAGAGAGACTGGCTTCAGCCACTGGTAGGATGGTGCCAGGCGCAGAGAGCTGGTGCTGTGAGCTCTATATGAAGAGGAGCTCCTGCGCTATTAGGCACTCGGACACTTAACGGGAGCTATGGAAGCGGACAAAAAGAACGCTCATACACTGATGGTCCACTTGACACCAAAACTGGCGATCCACAACCAGAAGTTCAGGAGACAAAAGCACAAGGCTGTCGCATTAGAAATAAGGTGTGGGCTATACTCCTGCTCCCCGAGACACTCACAGGAGAGCAGAGAAGAGTGAAGATCATCAGAAAAAATGCCTCTTCAATGGCCACTATTCATTAGAAAAAATGCTGTCAGCATTTTCTACACTGGACTATCACTAGAAAAAGACACATCTCTATGGACGCCATTCCCATGGCTGTCCATCGACACCTGCGGACAGCAGGTTCGACTGAGGGGCAGCTATCCGGGGGCAAAACCCCTTCGGACTCCCATAGACTGACAGTATGTCTCCTCCCAGGTTTAGGAGAGTCTGATAGGGACTGGGTTTAGGAGAGCTGATAAGGGCCACATGGCCACCACCTCCACTACACATCCATAAAACGCCTTTCCAGTGGCTGTCAGTCGATACCTGGGACCGGCAACAGGCTCGACTGAGGGGGTGAATACCCATGTGTAAACCCCCCGACCTCCCATGGATTTCCAGTATGTCTCCTCCCAGGTTTTGGGGGAGTATGACAGGACCTTTGTCTAGGAGAATCGAGGGATGAGTAGACACCTCCACTGCACAACACTTCACTATCACAGGGTTAACATCTGTTAACATAAAACAAGACTGGCAATGGCACGAGAGGGAAGCGAGGGAGCCAGGCATGGGAGCAAGTGGATAAAGTGGGCAGGAAGGTTAGCAGGAGGAGAGAGACGGTGCCATGATCTCAGTAACTGGCGCCGAGTGCCCGAGAACGGATGCCGAGGCGCCAAGCACCCGAAAGATGGCGCCGAGCGTTCTGCAGTTGGTGCCAGTCGAGCCAGTAGCTCGAGCAGGAGAGCACTACTGGGTTCTCATAGAAGGAGCTAAAAATGTGGAACTCTTCAGGATTCCTGTCATCTTCCAAAAGCTCATAATTACCAAAACACTGAGCACAATTCTCTCCTACTCCATTCCTGCCCTTACACTTTTCAGTTCTCTGCAAAGGAAAGTGTAATAATATGTTCAATTAATTCTTTAAGGACAAATTTACAAAGTACACAGAGTACCATTATACACATATCTCAATTCCTTTCAAATGCTAATTGAGACTTATGGATTCGCATTTCATTTCTGAAAATATCGGTCTGATGGCGAAAACAATATTGCGTTTTTTTATGCTTATCGGAAAAGGAAAGTTAACTTTTACCAACCAAAGCTGAAGTACACAGAGCAGCATCGTACATACATACCTCAATACTTATCAAACATTATTTGAGACTCGCAGTATGCATTTCATTCTCAAAATATCAGTCTGGTAGCGAATACAAGGTTACGTTTATTACACTACTCAGAGAAGGCAAATTAACCTTTACAGATTAAGATGAAGTAACAGAATACCATCATATATACATATCTCAATTTCTGTCACACATTATTTGAGATTTACAGTTAAGCATTTCATTAACGAAAATATTGGTTGGGTAGATAATGCAATATTAACATTTTTTTACGCTAATCAAAAAAAAAAAAAAGGTAGCGAATACTTGCAGATAAGTGTACAAAAAAATTATTACTGGTTCGGCAACGAACATGTTTACATTCACAGGTAAATGCAATATCGTCGGTTAAACTACGCTACTGGTAGTTAAACAATTGATTATATATTCGCTACTGTTGCGAAATATGACAACTTAAACAAAACAATCAAAAACTCTGCAGAATGCTGCAAGCTTGAAGGCTACCCGAAATCAGCGATAAAACATCACCAAAATCCGGTCTCTGACTGGCAAATTTAAGAACAAAGCTGACAAACATGCTCTGTGTTGACTTGAGCATTGGCAGAAACGTAATGACGAGTATTTGCCAAGTAGTTCCTGATACTCTTGTTAGTGAGCGAGCCAAGTCACCTGCACTAAAATGAAGCGCTAACCCGCGAATTTTTGAATCTGAGCTGCCGAGGCAAGAGAAACTCTTAGCTTAATTACTGGGCAAGTTACATATATAAAAATGGCTTTTAAATTATGAAAACTGAATGAGAAACAAGGAAGTTATGACTTTTAAGTTGGCCCATGATCACATTGTTCAATGGAGGGCAGCATCTACTTTAACTTCAATTGACATGCCCACATCCTGACCCTGAAGTTCAAACAACTGTCTGAAAGTAGATCTACAAATCTTAATAGTGGATACTGTCAACTTTCTGTAGCAATGCAGTAAAGAAGAATGCCCACATCCTAACCCTGAAGTTCAAACACCTGCCTGAAAGTAGATCTACAACTCTTAATAGTGGATACTGTCAACTGCCTGTAGCAATGTACAGGTTGACCATCACTAATCCGGCATCATTGGGACCTGGAGGGTGCCGGATTAGCCATTTTGCCGGATTAGCCCTCTATTAGGCTAGAATACACAAAATCCAGTAGCTAAGCACCTCATCTTAGCATTAAAATATCATATAAATCAGTACAAGTTGGTTAATAAAGAAAAGACAATTATCAAATACAAGTAGTGCTCGAGTTACGATAATTTGACTTACGATATTTTGAGTTTACGATTACGATGGGGTTAGCAATTAATACCGGTACGAAAATATTTAGGAAATATTTTTAGAATTCGCGCAGGCGCAGGCAGCAGGTACAATCAGGCAGCGAGAGAGACCAACTTACAATAGAATAACTTCTTTTCCTCCATCTCTTTATTCCATCTGCTAGTTAAAAAAGTAAAAGAGAATGATAAAAGTATTGTTAGTAACGTTATACTCTTGCATAAATGTGTACAGCAATAAACAACCGAAAGGGAAACTGTTGTTTTGCTACTAATCATATTGGATAACAAATGTTTTGCTTGTATTTCAACCATTGTACGATAATACACAATTACCGTAGTTATGTTACAAATGACGTTAAGTACTGTACAATAGGACTGATATATAATTTACACTATACCCTTATTCGCTTTGGAGAAAAGATCGGCAGGGAAATACACTGCTACAGTAACTTTAAGCTGTAAGTTGTAGCTGAAGCTGAGAAAACAATGTTCAAGCTGCTAATGACTATAAATTATTGTGCATCGGCAACATGGATGAAACTCGACCGTAAATAAAACTGGAGAGAATGTATTTTAATCAAAACTACTGGGCATGAAAGAATACAAATTACCACTGTTTTCACGCTGATAAAAGATAAGTACGTAAAGTTAATATTATGATGAAATCAAAAGAAAATAGCCAGCAGAATCCTGATTTTTTTTTTACACAAAACAAACATGCCCCCGAACTGCCAGCCACGATTCCCGCGAACGTCATATATTAATGAAAAAATAGCTAAATTAATTTCACAACGAAACGTATTTAAGTTATATTTAGACTTAAAAACACTTCGTATAACAAAAAATATCTGTGTCCCAAATAAATAAAGTATCCATATTCATTTACACTAACCAGAAGCAAGAAAAGCGCTTTGAACTTAGTTAAATGTGGCGAAATAAACACCGCGATATCGAATTCAAAACAAAACATTGATCGCAATTTATAATACAAAAGCAATATGAGAATATACGCAATTGGAAACAATGTAGTAAGGCATAACTTTTTAAAAGATACATGAAAAAGATGCACACTCGTTATGTTGATGTTTGTATAATACTGTTAATATGTGAACAGAGTACAGTATAATGTAGGCTAGGCTACCATTTTGTTGATGCAGCACACTGCGCCACCAAATCAAAGCAGCCGGCGAGCGAAGTTAGCGCAGTGACCCAGGAAATTTAAAAATTAGTGCGGAAACATTGGAAATTACTCTAGCCGAAATTTGTGCCGGATTACTGATTGTTCCGGACTACTGATTGCCGGATTAGTGATGGTCAACCTGTAGTAAAGAAGAATGCCTGTTATCACAGGAATAGTGGAGTCAACTGCATTAATGACCCTCTCCCTAATGTAGCAACTGAGGAAGAGTCTCCCTGAGGATGTGCAATTAAAACCTAAAAAGTTCAAGCGAAGATGCAATACATTTCAACCCTAAAGCAATTCTCCTTGTATATTATCACTTACATATTTATCTATTTATCAATTTGTTAATTTATTTTTTCTTTGGTCTCTTCTTTCTGTATTTCCTATTAACTTCTGTTACTTCTTTCAAATAAACACCATATTCCTTGGTAGAATGAATTTCAAGTTAATGGCCCCTGTTGGCTTGTTCCCTATGAATAGGGTTCATCTTCTGAATAATAATAATAATAATAATAATAATAATAATAATAATAATAATAATAATAATAATAATAATAATAATAACAACTAGCAAATGTGAGCGATGTTAAAGTTCTGATGTAATTAATACTGAAGTTGTATAACAGGAGTAGTATTTACTACGATCCTCATAATGCAGGTGGTTCATAGTTCCCACACGAGGTTAATTAAATTTAATCTTCATAAATTCTAAAGGCCAAGCAAGTTACGTTTTGATTTGAAGAGGATTTCCTACATGTACGTTATTTTTATACAATAAAATTATGTCCTTACAAATCTGTAAACATTTTGTTAATAGTACTCAATCTCAACACATTTTATTTCATCATAAAACAAGGAAAGTTTGTCCTTGAGCTTTGTTGATGTGCCTCTGTGAGTTCCTGTAATAATTTTGACTTGCAGCACCCTTGAAGACGTCTTCACGACATCAGAATCCTTTGAAGCCATCTTCAGCTCCTGAAGCATTCCTGGTGAAATGCCCATTGGATTATAACATCTTCTTGAAGTCTTAAAGACTCCAGGATCATGTGAAGTTGTCTTTAGCTCCTGAGGAACTCCTGGAGAACCGACCATTGGATTATCTTGGCTTCCTGAAGTCTTCAAGAATCCAGCTGTCTTTGGCACCGTCTGCTGCAGCCTCACAATCTCAAAGTGTAAATTCAAACAAACAAACAAACGTACCATCGAGAAGTCCAGAATCTGTCTTTGGAATCATTCCACCCAAAATTCTTCCACCTCCCAGAGGACTCCTGGAGAAACGCCCATTGGATTATAATGTCTTCTTGAAGACGTCTTCATGACTCAGGATCCTCTTATAGAGAGGATGAATGAATTTTTATTTAGCATTTCCCAATGTTTTGTGAGAGAGAGAGAGAGAGAGAGAGAGAGAGAGAGAGAGAGAGAGAGAGAGAGAGAGAGAGAGAGAGAGAGAGAGAGAGAGAGAGAGCAAGTAATTTGTCGTTAGTGAGTGTTTCGGTTGTTGGAGGAGGGATAAGGGGTCGTTAGTTGGAGTTTGTTTACGGCGCTGTCTGTCTGTCTGTCGGTAGTTCAGTATTGAGTTGAGGTTCAATTGTGAAAGTGGTCAGTTCAGTTCATCTGAGTTTTTGGATACCGTTATTGTATGTTTCGTGAGTCGTGTGTTTTTCTGTCACATGCCATTGTTGTCGGTGCATGTGTCTCTTCCTTTTCTGTTGAGAGTCTGCTTTCAGTGTTGTTTGTGTGGTTTTGTGTGCTGTGTTGGCGACCATGGACCCTTAATCCATCTCCCAGCAACCGAGGATCAGGGTGAGTGTTGTGTGTGTTCTATGTATCTGTGTTGTGTGTTGTTTTTGTGGTTTTGAATTCCGCCACATTATATTTGGCACCCAACGTGGGGCAACTGGTGATGCAGTTGCAATTAAGATTGGTGGCGGGTAGTGTGACTGGAGGACAGGATGGAAGAGGAACTGGTGAGGTTGAGAGAGGAGAATGCATGGTTAAAGAGTGAGAATGAGAAATTGAGGCTTCAGTTGGAAGAGATGGGATCATTGGTAAAAGGAGCGAAAGAGGAAATGAAATGGGAGATGAAGAGTCAGAAGAGAGAATGGAAGAGAGGGTGGATAAAAAGTTGGAGGGAATGATGAAAGGTGTGGAAGAAATGGTGAAGGGTATGTTCAAGGGTGTTTTTGGAGAAGGGGCTGTTGGAGGCAGGTCCTCTGGAACGTGTGAAGGGGCAAGAGAGAAAGGAAAGGAGGAAGAAGTGAATGGAAGCGTGAGTGATGAAAGTGATGTGGGAATAGGAAGTAAGAAACGAGAGAATGAGAGGCAGGGTAAGGAAAAGGGGAATGAAAAGCAAGGGAAGGAACAGAGGGAAAGTAAGGATAAGTCAGGGGAAGAAAAAGGGAAGAAGGGAAAAGGAAAGGAAACTGGTAAGAAGGGTAAGGAAGTGGGAAAGGCAGGAAAGAAGGGAGAGGGTAAAGATAGTAGTGATAGTGAGGTGGATGGAGGTGAATGGATAAAAGTGGATAAAAAGAAGGGGAAGAAGAGTGTAATGAGTAAGATGAATGTAAGTGTGGAAGTGGACTCTTTGTATTCGGAAGAAGGTATGAAAGGACAGAGTGAAAGTAGCGAAAGTGAGAGTGAAAGTGAGAAAGAAGTGAGAAAGGCTATGTATGTGAGGGAGGTACCCCAGTGTGAAAGGTATAATGAGTATGGAAGTAGGGATGTGCATGATTTCTTTAGGGAGTATGAAAGGTTTTGTCAGGATAAGTATGGGGAGAGTAAGAGAGTGTGGGCATGAGAATTAGGAGAATATTTGACTGGGTTTTGCTTGATATGTATAGGGTTATTATGAGTGTGGGAGATGTTGAGTATGACAAGGTGAAAGCTAGACTAGTTGAGCAAGCGAGGCGTATGAAAGCGAGTGTTAAGTATAAGAGGAAGAATGGATTTGATGAGGCAAGAATGAAAGCTGGGGAAACCTTGTCACTGTATGCTTGTAGGCTGGAGACATTGGCAAGGAAGAAGTTTGGGGATGATGGGATAGATGAATGTAAGGAGTTAGTACGAAAGTTGTTAGAGACAGTGCCAGATGGAGTGAGAGAATTTGTGAACTTGAAGCGGAAGGAGAAGAAAAGATGGACAAGTTAAAGGTTGACTTGGGGAGAAATTTTGGAAATTGTAGAAGATTATGAGCTTGACAGGGTTATAAAAGAGAGCAGAAGTGTGAGTGTAAGGGCTGGGGTAGATGAGAGAGTGCCAGAGTTTGGAAGCTTTAGGGATGCAGTGTTGAGGGGCCCAATGAGAATGGCAGATAGTGTAATAGATAGGAGTGTAAGAGCAAGTAATGTGGAGGTGCCAGTGAGGATGAATGGTGGGTTTGTAAGGGAACAACAGGTTGGACGGGTTAGGGATAGTAGTGTACAAAGGGGAAGGTCGGTGAGTGGAAGTCCAGCGAAGTGTTTTAGATGTGGAAAGGAAGGACATACAAAGAATGAATGTAGATGGGCTTTAGGAGTGTGTTTCGGGTGTGGGCAATCGGGACATTTGGTAAGTGAGTGTACGAAAGATAGGGGTGTTAAATGCTACAGGTGCAGACAGGTGGGTCATATTGCTAATGGTTGTAGGGGTACCCGAGTGAATGTAACATGTGGCAACTGTGGTAAGAATGGGCATTATGCGAGAATGTGTTCAGAACTGAGAGCGAAGTGTGTCGAATGTGGAATGGAAGGGCATGTATCAAGTGTATGTAGACGAAAGAGGGTGACTGTGACAGCGAATTCAGGAAACTGAGTGTGAAGGGGGTTCAAATGGGTGAATCCTCTAGGATGCAAGCGGTGCATGTGATGCATGTACGTGAGGGGTTGTTGCATGAGGGAGGCTTTGCTGGAAAGACTGACGAGTGCATGAGTGTGCAAGTGTGTTGTAAGGGAGTAAGATTGACTGCGTTAGTAGATACCGGGTGTAGTATGAATGTCATATTTAAGAATGGATGTGAGAAATTGAGGAATACGTGAAATTAGGAATTGTCAGGGGGAAGTAAGAGGGATTGGAAATTTAGGGGTAGCAGTGGTTGGAAGAGTGTGTGAACGGTTAGAAATTGGGGGTGTAATGATGGATGAAAGTGATTTTTGTGTAATTGAGAGTACGAACGATAAATATGATATTTTATTGGGATGTGAGTTTTTGAGAATGCATGATGTAAGTGTGGATGTCGGGAGGGGAATTTTAGGAAAGGGCGGCAGGGAAATAACGAAGGTTAAAGGAGGGGATGTGTCTAAAACTAGTTTTGTAGGTATGGTAGATATTGCAAGGAGTGAAAATCATTTGTTGAGTGAAGAGGAAATTAAGCAGATACAAAATCAGTGCATGAGAATAAGTATGTTAAGAGAGTGTGTGTTAGAGGGTGTAAGAGTAGGAAGTTGGCCGTCTGAGTTAGAAGTGTATAAGCGAAATCTGCTAAGAGATTTGTTGTATGTAAAGGTATAGCTTATTTTTGCATCAGGAAGGAATGTGGGATGGGAAAGTGTATGTGCCAGTGTTTTCGGAAGATGCAGCCGTGGGTATGTGTTTATTAGTGCATGATAGGTTTGGGCATCTCGGGAAAAATAAATTATGGGAATGTATGAGAGAGATTTGTATGTGCCTGGATCGAATAAAATTTGTGCGGATGTAGCGATTACGCAGCGGACTGTCAGAAGGGTAAGTATCAAAGTGTGCATGCGAATCCACCTGTGTTGCGATTGCAGATGAAAGAGTTATTTGAGATGGTTGTGATTGATTGTGTGTCGCCTGCCTGACTGCTAGAGGACATGTGGGAATGGTTGTAATGGTAGATCATTTGAGTAAGTTTGCATATGCAGTAGCGATTCGAACAAAAAGAGTGAGACTGTAGCGAGAATGGTGGGTCAAGTGATATTGCTAATGTGTGTGTGCAAGCCGACGCGAATGTTGAGTGACAATGGGCCTGAATTTGTTGGATGGGAGTTTGAGCAAATGTTGCGTGATTGGGGCATACAGCATGTGTACTCTACGCCATATATGCCCAGTGCGAATGGATTGGCGAAAACGAACGGTGAGAACGTTGACGGAGATATTACGTATGATGATTGAATGTGATAATGATTGGGATGTAAATGTTGGGCGAGAGTTGTGGGTATACAACACCACCGTGCATAAGGGTATTGGTATGTCTCCGTGTAAATGTGTTAAATTTTGAAAAGATAGTGAGACCGAGATTGGGTATATCTGAGAATGATAGGGAGGTATGGAAGAAGGCGCATGAGAGGTTTGAAAGTTACAAGGTGGGCGAGAAAGTGTTGAAAGAAGTAATCAAGAAAGGGCGGTTGAATGTAAATAAAGTGCGTGAAAAATTTGAGGGTCCGTATGAAGTGTTGGAAGTTGGTCCCAGTGGGCTTAGTTATGTTGTAGGGGAAGTATGTGTAGCTGGAAGGATGTACCGAAATATGTGTATGGAGGATCAGCAATTTGTTTTGACAGAGTATGGTAGGAAACGTAAGAAAGGGAAGAACGTGAGTGAACGGAATGATCGTAAGTTGTGTGATAGGGGTGTGAGTGCCAAAGTGAAAATGAGTGATAAAGCGTGTAATACGGATGAATGGGATGGTATGAATAGAACGTATAGCATATGCGGGTTTGATATAACTGAGTTGACTGAATGTGTGGGGGTGAGTGAACGGTTGGAGGTGAGTGAAAGTGTAAGAGTAAGAGAGCGTAACAGTAATATACCAGTGATTGAAAGCATGAATGAATCGTTGCAAGAATTGGAAAGGTCAATGAGCGAATGGGATGGGTTAGTTGAAGAACTGGGGGAGGTATTTGGGAACGAGTTAGAGGGTATAGATGAGATTGTGGATGAAATTGAGAGTGGTAATAGTGAGAAAGATAGCGTGAATCTGAGAGAGAATGGAGGAGAAAATGTAAATCTGAATGTTGCTGGAAGAGAGAGTGAGTCTGAGAGAATGATTGCGTGCCCGCGAACGCGTTCTAAAGGACCTGCTAGTGAGCATCCGTGGATGTTGCGTAAGGCAATTTGAATGCAGTGTGAAAAGTGTTGGTTGGGAAATGCTAAAAGGGGGAGAATTATAGAGGGATGAATGAATTTTTATTTAGCATTTCCCAACATTTTGTGAGAGAGAGAGAGAGAGAGAGAGAGAGAGAGAGAGAGAGAGAGAGAGAGAGAGAGAGAGAGAGAGAGAGAGAGAGAGAGCAAGTGTAATTGTCGTTAGTGAGTGTTTCGGTTGTTGGAGGAGGGATAAGGGTCGTTAGTTGGAGTTTGTTTACGGCGCTGTCTGTCTGTCTGTCAGTAGTTCAGTATTGAGTTGAGGTTCAATCATGAAAGTGGTCAGTTCAGTTCATCTGAGTTTTTGGATACCGGTTATTGTATGTTTCGTGAGTCGTGTGTTTTTCTGTCACATGCCATTGTTGTCGGTGCATGTGTCTCTTCCTTTTCTGTTGAGAGTCTGCTTTCAGTGTTGTTTGTGTGGTTTTGTGTGCTGTGTTGGCGACCGTGGACCCTTAATCCATCTCCCAGCAACCGAGGATCAGGGTGAGTGTTGTGTGTGTTCTATGTATCTGTGTTGTGTGTTGTTTTTGTGGTTTTGAATTCTGCCACAGTCTGAAGCCATTTTTAGCACCAGAAGCATTCTTGGAGAAAAGCCCATTGGATTATAAGGTCTTCTTGAAGTCTTAAAGACTCCAGGATCATGTGAAGCAATCTTCAGCTCCTGAAGAATTCCTGGAGAACTGGCCATTGGATTGCAACGTCTTCTTGAAGACGTCTTCATGACTCCAGGATCCTGTGAAGCTGTCTTCAGCTTCTGAAGAACTCCTGGATAAACACTCACTGGATTATCACAGCTTCCTGAAGAAGTCTTCAAGAATTCAGGTGTCTTATGTTCCTTCTGCTACAGATCGCCAATCCTGAAGTGTGCATTCAAACAAACAAACAAACGTTTCATGGGGAAATCCAGAATATGTCTTCGGAATCATTCCACCCAGAAATTCTTCCACCTGTTGAAGGATTCCTGGAGAAACGCCCATTGGATTGTAACATCTTTAAGACGTCTTCACGACTCCAGGATCCTTTGAAGCCGTCTTCAATTCCTGAAGCATTCTTGGAGAAATGCCCATTGGATCCACTTCCCTTCAAGAACGTGGGCTTCCCTCAAAGCAATCCTCAAAGCCTTTCATCTCCAGGAAGGACCAGAAGCCTTTGGAATTCCCAGAAGCCTTTTGAATTCATCTCCATGAATGTGGTCTTCCCCCATTCTTGCACAATACTAAAGAAAAGAGTTTTATGGAGAAGAAATCGGAGACGAAAGGCTTTGAAGAGCCTGGAGATTGTCTTGAAGCCTTCAGAAGCCCCAGAAGCCTTTGGAATTCCCAGAAGCCTTCAGAATTCCCAGAACCCTCCAGAAATCCCAGAAGCATCCCGATACGTACACAATAATAATAACCACCACGCGCCCAAATGGATGACCACAGGGAGAACATCCTTAGTACAGAAAGACAAGAACAAGGGAAATACAGCAAGTAACTACAGGCCTATCACCTGTTTACCAATAATGTGGAAGTTACTAACAAGTATCATCAGTGAAAGGCTATACAACTACCTAGAGGATACAAACTCCATCCACCACCAACAGAAAGGCTGCAGAAGGAAGTGTAGGGGCACAAAAGACCAGCTCCTACTAGACAAAATGGTAATGAAGAATAGTAAGAGAAGGAGAACCAACCTAAGCATGGCATGGATTGACTACAAGAAAGCCTTCGATATGATACCACATGGCGTGTGGCTAATAGAATGCCTGAAAATATATGGGGCAGAGGAAGACACCATCAGCTTCCTTAAAAATACAATGTGCAACTGGAATACAATACTTACAAGCTCTGGGATAAGACTAGCAGAGATTAACATCAGGAGAGGGATCTTTCAAGGTGACTCATTGTCCCCAGTACTCTTCGTAGTAGCCATGATTCCCATGACAAAAGTACTGCAGAAGATGGTTGCTGGGTACCAATTCAAGAAAGGAGACAACAGCATTAACTATCTGATGTTCATGGACGACATCAAGCTGTATGGTATGATCATCAAGGAAACAGATACCCTACTCCAGACTGTAAGTACTGTATCTGGGGACATCAGGATGGAGTTTGGAATAGAAAAATGCATCTTGGTCAAGATACAAAAAGGCAAAGTAACAAGGACTGAAGGGATACAGCTGCCAGACAGGAATAGCATCAAACACATAGTTGAGACAAGATACAAATACCTGGGAATAATTGAAGGAGAGGATATAAAATGCCAAGAGATGGGACACAATCAGGTAAGTATATATGAAGAGACTCAAGGTGATACTCATGTCAAAACTCAACACCAGAAACATGATGAAAGCCATAACCACATGGGCAGTACCAGTAATCAGATGCAGCGCAGGAGCAGTGGAGTGGACAAAGGCTGAACTCCACAGCATAGACCAGAAAACTAGAAAACACATGACAATATAAAGCACTACACCCAAGAGCAAAAACAGACAGACTATATACATAACACAAAAGGAAGGGGGGTGGGAGAGGGCTACTAAGCATAGAGGACTGCATAAACATCAAGAGCAGAGCACTGGGGCAATATCTGAAAACCAGTGGAGACGAGTGGCTAAGGAGTGCATGGAAAGAAGGACTGATAAAAGCAGACGAAGACCCAGAAATATACAGAGACAGGAGAATGAAAAACGGAACAGAGGAATGGCACAACAAACCAATGTACGGACAGTACGGGACAGACAAAAGAACTCACCAGCAATGAAATATGGCAATGGCTACAGAGGGGAAGAACTAAAGAAGGAAACAGAAGGCATGCTAACAGCGGCACAACACCAGGCCCTAAGAACCAGATATGTCCAAAGATCAATAGATAAAAATAACATCTCACCCATATGCAAGAAATGCAATATGAAAGATGAGACCAAACCACATAGCAAACGAATGTCTGGCGCTTGCACAGAACAGTACAAAACGAGGCATGATTCAGTAGCTAAAAAGCCCTCCTCTGGAGCCTGTGCAAGAAACACCAGCTAGCTTGCAGTAATAAGTGACACAAACACCAACCTGAGGGAGTGACAGGAAACGACCAGGCAAAGATCCTCTGGGACTGCTGTGGTATCAGAACAGATAGGTGATATGTGCCAATGCGCCAGACGTGATGTTGACTGACAAAATCAAGAAGAAAGTACCACTAATTGATGTCCTATACCATGGGACACCAGAGTAGATGAGAAAGAAAGAAAAAAAACTGATAAGTATCAAGACCTGAAAATCAAAATAAGAAGGATATGGAATATGCCTGTGGAAATTGTACCCATAATCATAGGAACACAGGCATGATCCCAAGATCCCTGAAAATGAATCTGGAAAAACTAGATGCCGAAGTAGCTCCAGGACTCATGCAGAAAAGTGTGCTACTAGAAACAGCACACATAGTGAGAAAAGTGATGGACTCCTAAGGAGGCAGGATGCAACCTGGAACCCCACACTAAAAAAAATAACCACCCAGTCGAACAGGATGACTGTGATAGACAAAAAAAATATATATTTTTCCTTGAAGAGATTACTGGTTGAGGTTTGGCCTCAAGTGAAAATCCTTGACCTATGACACCCAACTGGATAACTTCCAAGTGGTTGCTGTGCAACTCTGAAAAGTTGTTGCTTGAAAAGCTTAATATAGGTAAGGAGACCCCTGGTGTTGTCTATCAACTTACCAACAGCTTTGCAAACCACTCCTGTTGTGGTCAGACGGGAAACACCTTGCGCCATTTTTATGTAATCCAGTGCTGGCTATGAGGCTGAAAGATGGAAAAACATACAGATGCATGTTTTCCCAAATATGTAACATGACATCCAACTTCCTTGCTGTTGGATATTGCAAGTTGCACGTACACTGGCAGCTTCTCTTTCAGACTCATACCAAACAGGTACATCAACATGAATATTTCAGGTTGTCCATTATAATGGCAAAAACCTTTTCCTGTAATGACAGAATGAATGCTTGTCTTGCAAGAATGAAAATCAACAGCGATCCGGTTTTATGGTGCTTGTCTTGCAACGAAAATCAGCAATTTTCGGCGCCAAGAATCGCTGATTTCTGCTTATTGGCGCCGATAATTGGGTACTGGTGCCGATACATACCTAACAGAGGCGAGGATAACCAAAAATAGGCTCTTTTCGGCACCGATAACCCCTGAAAATCGCTGAAAAAGCGCCGAAATCGCAGATTTTCGGTTATCATCACACCCTAGGAAACGGAACCCCGCCGATAACCGGGGACTACCTGTATAGAATTTAGGCCAAAGCCTACAAAGACAGCCTTAAACTGAAAAACTGAACAAAGTGATGCACTGTTTTACATTCTATGCAGATGAGGTGCTCGTAGCTGGCTGATACAAAGTTGGCTCCCCAGGCATGGCTACATACATCCATAACATTAAAATCTCCAGAAAGAGAGGAGACAAGGGCACTCCCACTGAGATGTGACCAGGGTCTTGCCATGAATAAAGACCCTTCAGGACCTCCTCTGATTGTTAATTGTTGAGAAACATTCCTAATCATCACTTTAACAACTGCAACCAGAACGACCTCTGTCTGAAACAGCCATGTAGGGCCAGCTTCTCCAAAGGTCCAAGATGCCTATCAGGGAGTGCCACAACTTGGCTGGATGATGCTGAAACTACTGGATTGAGGAGAGTAATCTCTGAGTCTTGTACAGTACTGTGTTAGTCATATCAAAGCCCATAATGTGTCGCTGTAAAATCTATAGTTGGACAGTAAGAATGAATGAAGAGCAGCCATCAGACTTCTTGATCTTTTGACTGTTTCTCAACCTTCCATTTTCAATGTCATGTCAGTCATGACATCTAAAGTAGCAGTGGACACATACAAGTGAACAACACAGCTCACTGAGTAGTCTCTTGTGTCTTTACTATAAGTTGCACGGCTGATATCTCTGCTTTTCATTGCTCTAGCCACTAGTAATAAAAAATCTCAGACCCAATCTACACCCTCAGAAAAGGAGGCCTCTTCCTGCTAAGCCCTGACAGCTTCTGGATCTTTTCCTCTGGAATGTTTGACTTGCACAGCACTGCTCATTGTCCAACCAAAAGTGAAATCACCTTAATGGGAGTCACTGGAGGAAATGGAGTCTTAGATGTGACATAAGTCTTCAAAGCCACAGGAGTCCTGAGTGTATCTGGGTGCAAGCTTCCTGGTTTCCTGTCTGGTCCCTGAAAAGCCAGAGAGATCTCAGGTGACAATGCCTAACTGCAGCTGTGGGGTACAACAAACAAGCAGCAATTGCTGCTACTGCAAACTTCTTGGCTAAAGCATGAACCCTGTCTAACAATCAATGGCTGGTTAACTGCTTGACTCTGGTCAGTATCATATGGTACTGTCCACTAGTACTAGATTCTGACTCCTTCAATGTGAATTTGGCTCTACTACCCCTAGGGGTACAATATTCAGAACAACCTCCATCAAGCCTGACATATGGACTTCATGCTGAGATCTGCTACTGCTCTTCTGGCTCTCAGTTGTGAAGTCACAGTTCAAGTGCTGAAACCAAATTCTTGTTAAATAAGTTAGCTCAGTCATCTGGTTCACTACTATGGTGATAAAGGTGCCGATGGCTGGCACAATCCTTGACAGAATCTTTCCAGTGATTAGCATAAACTCTGAGACAGGCAACTCTATGGAGACACCATGTTACTTCAAGATTCCCTTAGTGACAGATGGTGCACCTCCTCTCACACACCTGGCATAGGACAAAAGAAAAGACAACTGATGGCAATAGGATTCAAGAATACCTTGAAAAGTTTGTTGAGGCATAGCAAAAGATACAGCAAAACAAGGAACAACACAAAAATAAACAAAAACTTATCACAAAAATTTAAAAAATAAGGCTGCTGAACTTACACAAAACATTGAACCAATACAAAATACAATGAATACAAGGTACGATACATAAACAGTGATAAGAAAAGACTAAACCCCATCACTTACACAAGTAAAAAGCAATAATCAGTATATATTGCAATTATAGGCAGCAAGAACAGATGTCTATATCTTAAGAAAATTAAATTTCTGAGCTCGACCTGTGTCACCCAGTGAAATTACCATTAAGCACTAATTTCTAGGTATAAGTATTGCTAAAAATACCAGAGAAAAAAGTTATCAGGAATGCTGGGGTTACTATCCCCAGTTCGATCATCTATAATCAAATAGACATCGGTATATATAAGGGTGAGTGTATGATGTCACTGTCACAGGCCTCTGCTCTGTAGAGATCTCCAATGTCAAAAACCCCGGAAAGTGAGGAGCCGACCTACAGCCAACACTCAACACCCTGCTAACCAACGCCCCAAGCGCCATCTTGAACCATTCCATTCTAGCACGCCTTCGTTGTAGTTGCGGTATGCTTGTGCTTGTGGTTTTTTCTTTGCCGATTTTTGGCTCATCATGTCTTCCGCTCAGGATTTCACCGCTACTAAGTTAAGTACCATCTTCTTGTGGGGTTTTATAGTTATAGAGGCTTTATTTGATCTCTAATTCAATATTACGAGGTTAAATATATCAGGCGTTTCTCCCTACGTTCGTCTAAAGCCGCCATATTGGCCTTGTTGGAATACCTTAGCAGCGTGATTCTGTGGGTGTTTCACTTGGTTATATATATCTATTTTGTATTTTCTGTTATTATACCCCTTCAGGAAGTTCCTTTTGGACGGATTGCTCCTTCATCACGGGGGATGTGGTGCCAGTACCGTAACATAATTGTGCTGCTTGGGGAGGCTCTCCCCTCTCGTTTTTGTGTTCTTTTATTTTCTCTTTTCGTGGGCACTTTCCTCTCGCGTTGAAAGAATATATCCTCCAAGGTGGTACTGTCTTGCTAACGGTTTACCTGATATATAAAGTGATGGATAACATGTATATTTTTGGATTAGAATTGTCTTTGGCTCAGCGTCAGGGGCGGCCATTTTCATTATCATTCCCGCTGCCAGCATGTCGCGAGCTGTTAGGCCATACCCTTAGCACAAGTTCTTATATATTTTTATATGTACATTTATATTATTTACATCCGACCATACCGTTATGTTTGAAGGGTGTTCTTAGGCATCGGAGACCCCCCCTCCCCCCTTCCTCTGTTCTGGTATATCTGATCAGACCAGTTGGTTTCGGGGGTAGGTTAATATAGGAAGGGGGTCTCCTCAGTAAATATAGCCTATTAACCGCCCAGTCTGTCGGTGTTGGTGGGTGGCCAGACCTCATCGTGGAATTTCTCTCCCACACCCCCTTCCTTCCTCTTTCACCTTCTCCCAGTCAAAAGGTTTTGACGTTGGGGGAGGGTTGGGAGTCATAGGTAGTTCGGGTTTTTCATGTTGTTAGCCTAGCTTTCCTTACCCATTCTGTAACATTTGGCGGGTGTCTTCAGTTTCTCCCTGCGTGAGGGAAGTCGGTCTCCATGACCGGCACCCTGTGGGGAGTTTCTATATGTGTCCGGGGGATTTTTCCCATCCACCTGGCCGCTCTATCTCGACCCCTCCATTTTGTTATTCCCTCCCTGCTCCTTAGCGTGTGGCGTGTAATCTTTCTCCCTCCCCGCGTGAGGGACGTCGGTCTCTTATGACTGGCAACCCGTAGTCTAGGCCGGCGTCCAGGTAAGTGTTTCCCACCTATCTGGCCTCCGCCTTACGGTTTCCGCCATCTCGCTAGTGTCTCGTTTGTTCGCTTTCCTCCGGGTTAGCTAGAGCATCGTACACAAGTCCAGGGTTTCTATCTTGACTTTCACTGGTTCTTTTCCGCTGGGTTTTTCGGATCTCCCGTTGCTTTCTTGCCCGTTACCACTCCGGTGGGTTTGGTTCTCGGTCGGTTGGCGCTTTTCACTACCTGTTCTCCGCCACAAGCGTGAGAGCCGATCCAGTTTTGAGTTCGACTCTCCGTCCCCCCTCCACCGTTACCAGAGGTTTGAAGTAGCGGGATGTCTGAGGTATCCAGGACGGAATATCATAACCAGCCATGTACTGCTGTTTACACAAATAAGTTGACCATTATGTAACACTGCCAGAGTCCGGCAGTATTTGTTTTCATTTATTATTTCATGTTAATTGCTAACTGAAATGTTGCATGACCTTAGGTTAAAGTGTACTATAACCGTCGGATTAACTCCGGCGGTCCTTAACTCATCTGTTCATGTATTGTATATTATCTTTATTCAGCTGGGTTACTCCGGCAGGTTCTAATTTTTGTCAATAAGCATGCTCCATCACCCACACTAGTTTAAGGCTTCTATCTCCGCTGGCTCTACTCCGGCGCGCCTTAATTAGCATACTCATGTATCATCTATCCACTTACAGATGGTACGCTGTCAGGAGACCGGGTGCACGGCGGTCTTACATCAACCTTACGGCCACATGGTTTGCCGTTCCCATTCCAGCTGTGCAGTCCGGGTGGGGGATTTGGTTGTCTGGCACCCGGACGGTTGTGAAGTGTGCTACGCTCTGTATGAGCAGGTGTTGGACGAGTCGGTAAGCTTCAAGTCCGCTAGCCTTTAGTCTTACTTGACTGCATTGCTTATATTGTTGAATATAACGTCCGGTGTCTGGTTTAGTGAGCCTTTGTTCTCTTCCAGGCCGACCGTACTTCCCGTGACTCTTCGCTGTCGACCCTGAAGGCCTGGGTCAGCGGGTTTGGGAGGAACATCCTGTCGGGGAAGCCTTACATTCTGTCGGAATTTATCTGCAACCTTCTCTACCCCGGCGCCCAGATCTCTGCTGCAGTCCCAGCGGAAGTAGCTGCCCCTTTAATTGAACAGATCCGGTGGAGATGCAACCCTCCCAAGATGACAACCTGTGCGGGGAGGTGACAGAGGAAGTGGCCGCCATTAACCTCGACCTTGAACCTATGCACGTCGAACCGGACCAGGTAGAAGGTAAGTGAGGCAGGGGGAGCGAGCTCCCTTTTTAACTCTCCTTCTTCTTCAACTTCTTCCTTCCAGGGGTTCCAGAAGTCTTCCTACCTTGAGGACAGGTCGAGATCTACTGTCCCCAAGGTGAAGAAGACCTTGAAGTCCAAGGGCTACAAGTCCTCTAGTTCTCGCAAGGCTACTCCTCTACCTCCCTTGAAGTCACGGGCGTCTAGTCCGGTGGCTTCAACTAGTAAGGCTACTCCCCCTGTCAAGGGGTCGAGATCCAGGGCAGTTAAGGCGAGCCCCCCCCTCAGCCTGCTTTTGACCCTGAGGCTTTTGCAGAATTCCTTCTGCAAAAGCTCGATAAGAAGGTAGATGATAAGTTGAGCCATCTTTCTTCTCAGCTCGCCTCGGGCCTTAAGGCTTCTGATGATCATTGGAAGTCTTTAGCTGAGAGGATGCAGAACCAGGAGAGCGTGCTCTCCGGGTTCGTGCGCTCCGGAGGGGCGGTGCAGTCATACCCCATTCTGGATGCCTCCACCCTTCCTCCCTTTGATAAGGGAAACCCTTGGCGTTTGGCTCTTCATGCTCCCCGGCATGAAGATACCCTTACAATTGAGGGTTTAGGGACATGCAGGTTGGAAGAGCTGGAGTTCTTCCCACCCGACCTGGTGCCTCCCTACCCAGGCTACGCCAGGTTGACAGAAGAGGCATGGATTAGGTCAGACAAAGTCCCTAAGGAAACGGTTATTTTCCCGAGGGACCAAGCCCAGTCTGCCTTGCTGCGCACCCTGACGGAGTGGGAGGCAGATAATACCAAGCTGACCCCCTTCAAAGGGAATTTTACTATGTTTTCTTTGGGGGATAAGGTTCCTACTCCCAGCATGTCAAAGGTAGCCTTGTTGACCTCTCAGGCATGCACAGAGGGTAAGCCGCTGCCTCAGCTCAGGGAGACAGATCCCACTTCCCTGGTCTTCCCCGGAGATTCAGAATTTTGGTCAGGAGCTCCAGCCACATTTACGGTGGGCAGACTCGACCCGGACTGCGCTTCGACTTTGTTTTGCGAACAGCTTCCCAAGCTTCCGGAGGCTCTTCTGAAAGCAGAGTTTGAGGCCAGGTGCAGGCTGAGTCGGTCTATGAATTCCCTGTGCCTGAGGGAAGCAACTGCTGTGATTTACTCTGAGGATCCTCTCTTCCAAGTCCTGACCAAATCTCTGCTGGCGGGATTTCAAGCGGATCTATATGACTTTATGGTGGCAAGAATGAACTGCCGCAAACACATCTTTGCGGACGCCACCATAAGGCATGAGCCTAATAGGATCATGAAAAGCTCTTTCTGGGGTGCCAGTATCTTCCCCGAGAGCGAAGTGAGCAGTGTCCTGGCAGAGGCAACCAGGGCAAATCAGAGTCTCCGTTCCCACTGGGGTCTCCCAGGTCGGTCAGCCTTCAACCTCCAAGGCCCAGCCTCAACAGTTCGTGCTGATGCAGCCTGCTCAGCATTCCCTTGCTTCCCCAACCTTTGCCACGCTCCGGCTTTCAACCCTCGTATGAGAGCCAGGGGTCGTTTCGGGGTTTTAACCGGAACACAAGGGGAAGCAGAGCAAGAGCCTCCTTCAGAGGTAAGGCTGCATTACGTTCCCTCTCTCGGGGGAGAGGAGGCCAGGGCAGCAGAGGAAGTAAGCCCTCCCCCTCCCAGTGAGCCTCCTCAGGTAGGCGGGAGGCTGTATCTTTTTCGAGACCAGTGGACCTTCAGCCCGTGGGCCCACAGCATAGTCTCCAAAGGTCTGGGGTGGAGTTGGAGCAAGGATCCTCCCCCACTAGTCAGGTTCCATCAGCCCCCATCCAAAGCCCTCCTGGACTTCGCAAAGGAACTGCTGCAAAAGAGGGCTATAAAGAAAGTGAGACACCTGAAATTTCAAGGCAGACTGTTCAGCGTCCCGAAGAAAGGTTCCAGTCAGCAAAGAGTAATTCTAGACTTGTCTTGTCTCAATCTTTACATTCAATGCGACAAATTTCGCATGCTTACAATCTCACAGGTGCGGACCCTACTTCCCCTTGGAGCCATCACCACCTCTATAGATCTTTCAGACGCATATTATCACGTCCTGATTGCGAGAAACTTCTCTCCTTACCTAGGATTCAGACTAGGAAATCAAGCCTACTCATTCAGAGTCATGCCATTCAGGCTCAACATAGCGCCCAGAATATTCACCAAGCTGGCAAAAACGGTAGTTCAACAGTTACGGTCCCAGGGGATCATGTTAGCCGCATACTTAGACGATTGGATAATTTGGGCATCCAACGCCGAGGAATGCTGGAGAGCTACAGCCATAGTGATCAATTCCTGGAATCCCTAGGCTTCCAGATAAACAGGGAGAAATCCCACTTAGTTCAGGAGGCTCGATTTCAGTGGCTGGGGATCCAGTGGGACCTAGACTCACACAAACTATCTCTTCTGCCAGCCAAAAGGAGGGAAATAGCCAAAGCCACCAGGCAGTTCCTCAAAAGCAGGAAAGCCTCTCGCCGTACTCAGGAAAGGGTCCTGGGTTCTCTTCAGTTCGCATCTGTTACAGATCTGCTTCTGAAAGCCAAACTGAAAGACATAAACAGAGTGTGGCGGAGACGTGCCAATATCAAACTCAGAGACAAGGTGTCATTAATTCCGCTAGTGTTGAGGAAAAGACTCCGGCCGTGGTCCACAGTCAAGAGTCTATCAAAGTCAGTACCCCTCCAGTTTCCTCATCCATCACTGGTGATTCACACAGACGCTTCCCTAAGCGGCTGGGGAGGTTATTCCCAACACATAAAAGTTCAAGGTACATGGTCCACAATGTTCCGCCAGTTCCACATCAACATTCTAGAAGCAATGGCAGTATTTCTAACTCTGAAAAAACTGCGTCCACCCAGACAGATACATATCAGACTGGTTTTGGACAGTGCAGTAGTAGTGCATTGTATAAACAGGGGGGCTCCAAATCGAGCCGGATCAATCAAGTGTTGAAAGCTATTTTCTCCCTGGTGAAAAAGCACAGTTGGCACCTGTCAGCAACCCATCTCGCAGGAGTCCGGAATGTCATTGTGGACTCTCTATCCAGGACAACTCCGCTGGAGTCGGAATGGTCCCTGGACAAAACTTCATTCGAGTGGATTCATCGTCAGGTTCCAGGTCTCCAGGTAGATTTGTTTGCCACAGAGAGCAACCACAAACTTCCATGTTACGTTGCTCCCAACCTGGACCCTCTGGCTCACTCCACAGATGCAATGTCAATAGACTGGAACATGTGGCAGAAAATCTATCTGTTTCCACCAATAAACCTGTTGATGAAAGTTTTGCACAAGCTCAGGTCATTCAAAGGTCAAGTGGCTCTGGTAGCACCCAACTGGCCCAAGAGCAGTTGGTTTCCTCTTCTTCTGGAGTTGAAGCTCAGCCCATTCAAATACCCAGGCCACAGTTGACCCAAATAGTACAAACTCGGACTGTGTCAGCTTCCTCAAGAATTCTAAATGCCCTGGCTTTGTGGACTTCATGAAATTCGCTGCTCAGAGAGGTGCGGATATTGATCCTGTTAATACATTGTTCTTAGAATCAGATAAAAGGGACTCTACTCTCAGACAGTATGATTCAGCAGTTAAAAAGTTAGCATCATTCCTGAAAGAATCTGAAGCTCAAGTAATGACCACGAATCTGGCAATATCATTCTTCAGGTCATTGTTTGAAAAAGGTCTGGCTTCGAGTACTATTACCACAGCAAAGTCAGCCTTAAAAAAGATATTTTTACATGGCTTCAATACTGACTTAACAGATTCATACTTTTCATCAATCCCTAGAGCATGCGCTCGTCTGAGACCAGCAACCCGTCCACACACGGTTTCTTGGTTCCTAAGTGACGTACTGAAATTAGCATCGGACACTGATAATGAACAGTGTCCATATTTGAGTCTGTTAAGGAAAACATTATTCTTAATTAGCCTAGCTTCAGGTGCCAGAATTTCTGAACTGTCCGCTCTCTCTAGAGGTTCGAACCATGTTGATTTCCTCCCGTCAGGAGAAGTTCTACTATCCCCGGATCAAAGATTTTTAGCCAAGAATGAAGATCCACAGGATAGGTGGTCCCCTTGGAAGTTTATCCCCCTTCCACAGGATCCGTCCTTATGCCCAGTCACTACCCTAAAGGCTTATTTACATAGAACTTCTCAGGTATTGTCTGGTCCTCTTTTTATCAGGGAAAAGGGGAACACTTTCCTTAAAGGCCATCAGGCAACAAATACTTTATTTTATTAAACAAGCTAACCCAGATTCAGTACCTAAGGTTCATGATATCCGAGCAGTGGCCACCTCCACTAATTATTTCCATAATATGAATTTTGAAGATCTTAAAAAATATACGGGCTGGAAATCACCATCAGTGTTCAAACGCCACTATCTTAAATCACTGGAAGCTCTGAAGTTCTCTACAGTGGCTGCAGGAAGCATTGTTCCTTCCAACCCTCAGATTAGTGTATTGATCTTAATTACCCTGTCCTTTTCCTCTCTCGCCTGCCTGCCTCATTTACTTACCTCCATCTACTCTTAGGTCAGGCATGCTTATTTCACAGCCTGACTCCTTGTCATGTGATATTGTAACATTTACTGTTGTGTTAGTGTTTAAGTTTCTTGGTACCTTCCAGTTTTTGTACTTATTAGTATTTAAGTCTTGGTACCTTCCAGTTTTTTATACATATTTATCCCTAGTCATTAATCATGTTTTATACTGTTCATTATTCTTGTTATATTTTTGCTACTGGGATAATTAAATTAAAGTTTGTACTGGTACTCTTATTTATTTCCATCTAACTGGTTGTTTTATTGAAGGGTTTCTCCAAGCTTTGTATGATTCTCTATTACAGTTTCACCGGGTGACACAGGTCGAGCTCAGAAAAGGGATTTTGACAAAGGAAAAATCTATTTCTGAGGGGAGACCTGTGTCACCCGGTGACCCACCCATGTTCTGAGTCTCCCACCCTGGTAGGCATACCAATCTTGGGGTGGGTGCTAAATTGGGAATGGTTCAAGATGGCGCTGGGGCGTTGGTTGGCGGTCGGGCGGAGTGTTGGCTGTACAAGTGGTCGGCTCATCACTTTCCGGGGTTTTGACATTGGAGATCTCTACAGAGCAGAGGCCTGTGACAGTGACATCATACACTCACCCTTATATATACCGACGTCTATTTGATTATAGATGATCGAACTGGGGGTAGTAACCCCAGCATTCCTGATAGCTTTTTTCTCTGGTATTTTTAGCAATACTTATACCTAGAAATTAGTGCTTAATGGTAATTTCACCGGGTGACACAGGTCTCCCCTCAGAAATAGATTTTTCCTTTGTCAAAATCCCTTAATTAAATCACTAAATAGGAATGCCACAAGCAGTTTACAATACCTGGTGTGCCAAAAATACAAAAATACTCAAGATCAAAAAATATAAAGAAATGGTAAAGAAACAAAAATTTACCATTTGCTTTTCACATAAGAAAAATATAGAACGATGCAAAAAAAACAGGCATAATAGAGAAAAAGTAGTTGTTACATATATGCTGGTACCAGTGACAGTAAATACTTGATAAGCTATATGGCAATTCTGACATCTTGAGATTAATGGGGTGATAAGGAACATATAATGTTTTAATTCACATATAACACATTTTTCCATATAATGATGCAGACTGTAGGAGAGGACAAGGCCAGGAGAGGGTTCACAAATGTCTAGGACAATTTTGAGGTACAAAAAGTGCTAATTATCAATAATGGGTTTGTATGAAAACATTTTCTTTTAAAAAATCCTATGTCTGAAGGTTGGGGGATCTAGAGTAAGCCTTATCAGTTGGGTTAGTTCAGAGAAGGATACAAATTACGCTTCATTACTCAGAGGTAACAAATCATTAAGCTATGACTTAGATTAGTAAATGCAGTTATGCAATGCCAACTAAGACAAAACAGAGTGAAACATGTACTTAATTTGGTCGTATTTTGATTATTACAACTGAACCACAACTTACAGGCTTTATAAAAAAGCTTGGAAACATATTAATAAATAACCCTAGTGCTAAGTGCATCAGCTAGTTTCTTGTCCTTAAATTTCAAGAAAACTGGAGATGAAGAAACTCTCGTACATTCGCTACCATAAAAATCTGCTTACCTTTCCTTATTTTTGGAAAATAATAAGAGATTAAGAAAAAAATATCACCTTGATTATAAGAGCTGAATCACTTTTTCTTCTCAAGGCATTAAGCTCAAGATGTGCTTCTCTTCTGGCTGTGACATTACCCATGACATGAAGCCCCTGATTTGGTGACACTAGACGAGAGCTTTTGGCAATGCATGTGGCAGTTTCCAGTTTATCACCAGTCAACATCCATATCTGGAAGATATTCTACTTTAATATCACAGTTAAACTATTGACCATTTAATGTACCTTGGGTTGACTATTTTCCAGTCATTCTATACAAGTTTTCATACCTAAAAAGCTATTGTAATATATGTATGGTACTAAAAAGACTGCTTTCGACACACGATTCATAGTAATTTATAAATCATTTATAATTTCATACAATCAGTTCTCTAAACACATTCTCAAGCACCCACCATTTACATTTACTGTATTCAAGAATGTAAGTGATAACTATTCTACTAGCCTCCCACTCTAACTGCATGGAGAAAATCTGCTAACCTGTATAAGCAGAATACTATAGCACAACTATCATAACATCTATAAGCTCTATATTAAGTTCCAATATGATTACCTTGAATGATAGGGTTCTAATCCTTACACTGGCAGTATATCACCAACTTATCAGAAATATCATAACTCCACTAAACCTGCCCTTCCACTATTAGCTTTTTCATTTCAGGCACCAATTTATACGTAATCTGGGGCATCTATGGCACTGTGGTGGCATTGGGAAAATGGGTTTGTATGATGAAATTTGTGTTTTTTCCATTTTTTTTTTTGTATGTATGTTTTTGTTTGTAATTGCTTGATGGGTTTAAGTGTTCATGTTCACTTTTTCATTTTTTTACTTGCAGTTTGCTTGAGTGTTAAAGTAGAGTGATTGGCTCCCCTTCACACAATCCGTGAAGGGTTTAGGATATTTCCTGATCAGAAGCAACTCGGGAATAGATATCTACCAACAGGAACTGCAGTGGAAATAAAAGTCTGTATTGGCAACTGACAAATCAGTCAAACAGCTGGTGAGATCGAGTCCATTTTCATGCTCCATTCCAAGTTGTACATAGCAGTTACTTAAGACAGTGTCTGTCCCAAATGGGATGAGGATCAGAGAAGGTGCTTAAATATTATGTCTGTTGACTCTGTCGTAAATGGGATCTTAAATTCTTGTTAGTAATGAGTGAAGTGCTTTTGTGTAGAAAAAGACTACATTAAGAGATTCTACAGTAATTTCTGCCCTCAGCTTGGATGTCATAGCTAAAATAAGCTCCGTGGTGATCACTGAATTATATGTTGACTTTCATGATTGTTTTTGGATTACTCTGAGATGAAGTGCTGAGAAATATGAGGAACTATTTTGGGACACGCACCAGAGTTGGAGATTTGTTGATATTTTGATTGTGGGTAGTATTAAGTTAGGCTAAGTTAAGTATAGGAACATTGTATTGATAAACTGTAGGTGTAAGTAGGAAATAAGTTAGGTTAAGTATTGAAAGATAATTGATAACCTGTGGTAAATATAAATAAAATTAAGATAAGGTTCTGTTTGAAGGTCTTTCGCCCACTGTGATATTAAGGTTATTAAAGTAGGAATAGGTAACATGTGAGTTTTCTTATTAACCTCTGAATTTGTTCTCTGACATCTCATCTCCATTAGCATACTGAGAAAAATCCCCTACACCACCATCTTTAACAGTTAAAATTTAGTACTGTATTGCATTTACCCCTCGACCTTTTCCACAGCATACGTATGGCCATGCTACCAACAGAACTTTGTCCTTTGCTTTCTTCCAGGTCAGCAAATGCATGATTTTGCTTGTGCCAACTACTTACCAGTCCTTAGTTTTCCTTCTGAATTTTATACCACCTCTTCCCCCTGTATGGTGTATATTATGGAGATTTATCCGTGATCAAATAATACTGGACAAATCCACCTATGCAAACCATATGTGCCACTAATTTTACCTTTAATTGGCTATCATTTGTTTCTTTTCCATTTTGTTAAAAACCAAATACATAATGAATAAGTATCATTTGAAAACAATGCTGTCCTTGACTTTAACCTTACATGATAATTGTGTTTAGTAATTTTAACATTCTCTCTATAGTGTAAATGCTTTAAAATCATTAAAATTTCACGTTGCAATTAGTTAACAATACTACACAGAAGAACATGTCTAATTATAAACTATGAAAATTCTTAGTGCAAAGAAATGAATAGCAACATGTACAGTGCATAATGAACCAACCAACTACCTTTGTTATGCAAGTAAGGCTTGGCTTCTAGGCGGGGGCCATGGCTTCTTGTCCTTGATAATGTAAAGCAACTATAGTGAATATAATATTACAAACCAAATATAATCTAATACAGGTTGACCATCACTAATCCGGCAATCAGTAGTCCGGAACAATCAGTAATCCGCACAAATTTATCATAGAAATGTAATTTCTAATGTTTCCTCACTAATTTTCAAATTTTCCATTATGCTCTCAGCTTTTTCCAACTTGCTTTTAACCCTTACTGACAGGCATGATTTGGTGGCACAGTGTGCTACATCAACAAACTGGTTTTGAGCCTACATTATACTGAACTCTATTCACATATTAACAGTATTATACAAACATCAACATAACGAATGTGCATCTTTTTCATGGATCTTTTAAAAGTTATGCTTTACTACATTGTTTCCTAAATGACGTATATTCTCATATTGCTTTTGTATTATAAATTGCGATCAATGTTTTGTTTTGGGAATCAATATTGTGGTGTTTATTTCAAGCATTTAACTAAGTTCAGGATCTTTTTTTTTTTCTAGTTAGCGTAAATGAATATGGATACTTTATTTATTTGGGACACGGATACTTTTATGATATACTGTAGTGTTTTTAAGTCGAAATATAACACATATGACTCATTGTGAAATTAATTTAGCTATTTTTTTACGTTAATATATGAAACTTCGCAATCGCGGCTGGCTTTTTTAATCATGTTTGTTTTTTGTAAAAAAAAATCAAGATTCCGTTCACTATTTTCTCTTGATTTCATCATAATAAGAGCTTTTAGTTATTTATCTTTTATGATGCTGAAAACAGTAATTTGTATTCTTTGATGCCCAGTAGTTTTGATAAAAATACATTATCTCCAGTTTTATTTACAGTTTTTCATCCATGTTGCTGATGCACGATAATTTATAGTCATTAGCAGCTTGAACATTGTTTTCTCAGCTTCAGCTACAACTTACAGCTTAAAAATTGTTTAGCAGTATTTTCCCTGCTGATCTTTTCTCCAAAGCGAATAAGGTTATAGTGTAAAAAATACATCAGTCCTAATGTACAGTACTTAACGTCATTTGTAACATAACTACAGTAATTGTGTATTACCGTACGATGGTTGAAATACAAGCAAAACAGTTGTTATCCGATATGATTATCAGCAAAACAACAGCTTCCCATTCGGTTGTTTATGGCTGTCTCATGACATTTATGCAAGAGTATAACGTTACTAACAATACTTTTATCATTCTCTTTTACTTTTTAACTAACAGATGGAATAAAGAGAAGGAGGAAAAGAAGTTTTCTATTGTAAGTTGGTCTCTCTAGAGCTGCCTGATTGTACTTGCTGCCTCACTGAAATCTAAAAATATTTCTAAATATTTTTTGTACCAGTATTAATTGCTAACCCCATCGTAAACTTTTAAATATCGTGTGTCTTATCGTAACTCGAGCACTACCTGTATTTGATAATTGTCTTTTCTTTATTAACCAACTTGTACTGATTTATGGGATATTTTAATTCTAAGATGAGGTGCTTAGCTACTGGGTTTCGTGTATTCTAGCCTAATAAATGGCTAATCCGGCAAAATGGCTAATCTGGCACCCTCCAGGTCCCAGTGATGCCGGATTAGTGATGGTCAACCTGTATGCTAATATTCTATAACAAAAGCAATAGTATCTACAACATACTGACATAATTTGCTTGTAATGGAGGCTACTAATATTTTAGTTTGGTAAGAATTAAAGGGAAGAACTACAATACCAAGTAACAGGCTCGTATACAAAAAAAAATTTTGTTTACCTTCATTCCTGCATTTCTAAGTAATTCAAGAGTCTGCTTTACATTAGTTTGCAGCTTATCTTCAACACCAGTGAGACATAATAGTTCTAAGTCACATTCAAGGCTTTCAATTACAGCAGCTACTCGACTCCCTCTCTCTGTCATGCTCAGCTTGGCTGCTGAATATCGTTGCTGAAAGAAAGTAAATTAAGCAACTCCTTAGAAAAATAAAAAAATCACATCCTTACTAGACTAACTCTACTCAGCATCCTAACTTTTTAAAATATAACCATTACAAGAATACAGATTATTTACTTAACCAGTCAACATGAATAGTAAACAATCTAGAGTTAAGTTTGCATAAAACTGACAATTACTGTAGTTAAAAAATACCCAGTACATATACTGTTTCATCACAAGTCCATCGATTATACCGAATCCTCGATCATGGTCTAAAATGCTGCACACATGTATATCCTTATGTCTTACGGACAAATGAGCTACATGCAACTGTTCTCATGCTCAACATAGACCAATCTATAGGCACCAAACACTCTCCTCATAATTTGCATGTCTGTGGTACTCTAATCACTCTGTGGGTATTTATCTCCCAAGCCGTTTGTGCAACAGTTCTGGATAATCTTCAACCATCAACATTCATATTTATGCATCAGTTCCATTTTGTTTTGCTCTTCAGACCCTATTATTGCCCATTATATAACTTTTCTCTGCTATTTTGGAAAAGAACAGCTACCTATATCCTTTGTTACTCATAAGTTGTCTAAATATTTCTTGTATCACCAACATATAATTAGCACCAGAATATGTCACTTTTGCCCATGACTTGGTTTTGTGCATAATTTGGATTGTCTAGGTATATCCTGCATTTTTACCTTGCTTTATTTCTTGAGCTTATTTCATGACAAATTTTGAAGAACTTTGGTAGATGCACTAATAAACATATAAACTTCACCTAAATTAACCAAACACTTTCTGACATTACCTTGCAGAGTACCAACAGTTTTATTGATGAAAATAATGCAAGAACTCTTCACAAAACATTAGGCAAACAAATACTGAAGTCACTGACAGAAGGATAAGGCATATTTATTTTGCTGGATTTCATAGAAAATAATTCACTTAATAACAAAAATAGTATCAATAATAATAAAAACAACAACAATAATAATAATAATAGTGATAATTTTAGATTTTTGGATGGATCAGCCCAAAAGTTAAAGGTGCCTGACAGGATTTTTAACAACTTGATAATATTAAACTGGAAAAATTAGACAACCAAACGATAGCATTAGCTTTGCTCCATCCAATGAGCTAAGTTCTCAAACCACCCATCAAAAAGTGTCTTTATAATAGTTTCTGGTCTCTTGGCTTTTATCCAAAAAGCCTGACAATATCTCGTTGCTATATCTACCATTACCATGAACTTTTTCTCTTCTATCTCTCCCACATCCATTGCTACAATTTTCATTAAATATTTTACTCTAAGAAAATCCCACTACTGGTTTAGCTGGATTTCTTTTGTATCTTTTACATACCTCACAACTTGCAATCAAGTCTGTTAGTAATTCTTTAATTTCTTCCTTTCCTTCTTCTCTCAAACCATTGCTCCACTGTGCTTCTTCCATTAGCTTCCACATTTTATCTCCACTTCTGCGACCAAATTGTAGATGTATCTTCATAATTGCACTTTTAATTTCCTTTGGACTCTTTCCTTTCCATCCCTCCAGTAACAATTCTTCTTCTACCTTCCTCCTCAAAATTGCTATTCTTAGGTGACACTGTCTATCTTCTCTTAACTTCACCTCCATTTCCCCTAATAATTCTATTTTAACACAATTCTCTTTTAAATTTATAGTCATACCCACTTCACTCATGGTTTTCTTACCTATTAACCATAGTACATCACCCTACAAAATTTCTGTCTTCAAATAAATTTTTTTGTTTTTCAATCCCACCGGTATTTCCATTACTCCTTTAGACTTGTATTTACTAGACTCATTCTTGTATCATCCATTCTCTTTAACATTTTCTGATTCCAACCCATGATAATGTGTGCTAGTCACAACTCCCCACAAACTGTTGATTTACATCCTGTGTCTAAAATCAAATCAACCTCTTCCCAAGATTCTTCATCAATTTTACTAACTTCTCCTATATAAACTTTTTCCTCTTCTTGTCCAGTTTCTAGTTTCTTCTTATTTTGAAAATTCTGAGGACAACACCCTAACCCAATGCATTCGGATTTGCACATCACACACGTTACTTTCCCTTCTCTACTTATGGGATTTCTTCCAACTCTATCTCGATTCCATTTTCCCCAATTCTTTGGTTTTCCCTCTCTCTCCCGAAAATCACATAACCTTCTGACTCTCACCATTCACCTTCCCTTTATTCCCTAATCCCTCATATATTCTTTTCATTATCTGTGACACTGTTTTATATTCCAACTTTCCATGAACACAAGCTGCTAATACCATTTGTTTTTGATTGTCTGTGAGACTCACTTGTTCTAATACATGAAAACTCTTTGCTTCTCCTTCAAGTATGCTCTTCCCTATCACTCTACAACACTCTGATTCGGCCTTCTCATACCTAATTATAAATCTCTCATCTTTTCAGTAGATTCTCTTTCTATTTTAAAATAATTTTCCATTTTAACGTAATTTTCCATTAGAGTATCTTTTAGATATACTTCATCTAGTTCAGATAATATTATCTTTGAACCCTCTTTATCTTTTTCTATCCCTTCTGTCACTTCTAAAACTTTTCCTTTTAAACTCCTGTATCCACTAAATCTAGGACATTCTCTTCTCCACATTGGACAGGTCAGTATAGTTCTCGGCTAGCACACTGCTAAGCCCGCGTTCGAATCTCCGGCCGGCCAATGAAGAATTAGAGGAATTTATTTATGGTGATAGAAATTCATTTCTCGGTATAATGTGGTTCGGATTCCACAATAAGCTGTAGGTCCCGTTGCTAGATAACCAACTGGTTCTTAGCCACGTAAAATAAGTCTAATCCTTCGGGCAAGCCCTAGGAGAGCTGTTAATCAGCTCAGTGGGCTGGTTAAACTAGGGTATACTTAACTTTTTTCCTTCTCCACTTCCATTCAATCCCCAAATGCTTATTGTCAAATCTGTTCATTTCTGACTAACCCCGTTCTGCTACTAGAATAAACACCTAGCCCAACTAATATAAAACAATTATTCAATCTATTTACCTTTTCTTGTTGTATTGTTTGCCTAAGTCTGCTCACGACCTTAATAAACAAGAGAAAGACTTACGAACCCAACTGACAAACCATAACTGAGAGAGGGCTCACAACCTTCTGTTACCACTGCAAACTCCTGACTCCCTCCCATTACTGTTTGTTTTTCCAACTACCATCTACCATACGTCTTATGACGTCACAACAACAACCATTGCCCCATTCCAGACATAATGAGATGACTGGCTTTACAAACACCCAATAAAACTAACAATATACTTTGTCTACATTTCTTATATGTATAACGCCTACACCTTCTTCACTAACCAATTTAATGAAAGTAACAAAATAAAAATGATCAAATTTATAAAACTGAATTACTGTATTTGACGTGTATAAGACGCACTTTTTAATAAAAAAATGGCCTAAAAAAATCCCCCTGTGTCTTATGTACATAATGTAGGCTCAAAATTTAAGAATTTTGGCCGAAATTATACATGAAACATCACGTAGATGTTGTAGCCTAGCCTAACATTCGGTGTTATCCTAATAACCTATTAAAAACCAAAGTTTATTATAATTATTTACCATTATCACACTTACCATCACTGCAATTACTACTGCTAGTATTATAATCAATATCTACGTTGTTATTATCGATATTTTCATTAAAATGTGTTAATATCATTATCGTCGTCTACAGCGCATCGCCGCATTCCACATTTACAGACTTACAGTGCGTGTGCCACCTATTGGTGATTATCTCGAGAGCTTTACGGATAACAAGGCTTCGTTCAGTTGGTAGTTGGCAATTCCTGCTAACATTCTTTTTACACATAACAACATGGCTTCGATCAATTGGTGGTTGACAATTCCTGCTACCATTCTCTTTAGGCATAATAACAAGGCTTCGTTGAGTTGATACTTCGTAACTCGTGCTAACATTTTCTTTTAAGAATAATAACATGGCTTTGTTCAGTTGCTCACGAGACTCGAGCCGTTACATAGGAAACATTTTTATTTATTGCATTTTACCCCTGCAAATATGGATACAAGAAGCAAGAGGCAAAGTTACACTATTCGCTACAAACTTCAAGTTATAGAATATGCTAAAGAACACGGCAACAGAGCAGCAGCAAGATATTTTGGTCCTCTTCCTACTGAAAAAATGGTACGTTCTTGGAGGCTGTAAGAAAATAAACTACGGGGAGTGAAGAAAGGAAACCGTAACCTTCGTTTTTCAGCCCCACATTGGCCTGCAATTGATGAGGAAATAAAAAAGTGGGTAGTAGATCAAAGGAACTCAGGCAGGTGTGTGTCTACGAAAATGATCAGGAATGAAGCCGGGAAATTTGCACACGAACACGGGATTGAGAATTTTAAAGGCACAGAAGGGTGATGTTATTGGTTTATGAAAAGGGAAGGTTTGTCAATGCAAACAAAAACGACAATTGCACAGAAAATGCCAGCTGACTATGAGGATAAAATAGTAAATTTTCATAATTTTGTTATAGCTGCCAGAAAAAAAACTCCTTTTGAACTAGGCCAGATTGGAAATATGGATGAAGTTCCACTAGTGTTTGATGTTCCATCAAATAAAACTGTGAGCGAGAAGGGAGCAAAGACTGTTGCAGTGAAAACTACAGGTCATGAAAAGACACATTATACGGTTGTTCTTTCATGTTGTGCCGATGGAACAAAACTGCCCCCTTTTCTTATTTTTAAAAGAAAAACTCTCCCCAAAGAAAAAATACCAAAAGGTGTGAATGTTCATGTTCATCCTAAAGGTTGGATGGACGAGGATGGGATGAAGTTATGGTTACGAGATGTATGGGCAAGACGTCCTGGTGGATTATTAAGAAAACCTTCCCTCTTGGTTTGGGATCAGTTCCGAGCCCATAGAACTGAAGTCATTAAAAGGAAAGTGGCAGAATTAAAGACTGAGATAGCAGTTATTCCCGGTGGGCTTACAAGTCAACTGCAACCTTTAGATGTATCTCTTAATAGGCCATTCAAGCAAAACATGAAGGAGCTTTGGAACAAGTGGATGACAATGCCAAACCACGACCTCACACCAACAGGAAGGATGAAAAGACCTAGCATTGCAGAAGTCTGTGAATGGGTAAAGCAAGCTTGGGATAACATCAAACCAGAAATTATTGTGAAATCTTTTAAAAAAGTGCTATCAGCAATGCTCTTGATGGAACACAGGATGACGCATTATTTCAAGATGATAATGATGCTGAGGAGTTCCTGGGTTTTAGTGACGAGTCTGACGACGATGGTGAATTTTCTGGTTTTGAAGGGGAATAAAATTTGATGGCCTAGTTTTCTATTTTTATTATGCTAACTTATTATGATGTCTTACGTTTTATTATTTTATTTTCCTAACTTTGGCAATAGTAAAGTTTCTGTGTATGGATTGTGTTTTCTTCTTCCCCAAATATTTTCCATAATCATTTTAATGTACATCACCAACGTCGTCTGCACGCTTACAAACGATGGTGCTGCCACCTAACGGTATTCATATCAAGCCAAGAGGCAGCTTTCAGCTGCAGTGATGAAACGTAGTAAATTCCAGAGCTTGATTGCATACTTTTATAATGTATAATGGATATATATAACATATATTACCATAGGTTACACCTTTATTAATGTTTTTGTTGATTCTGCCAGTAAGAAACAATGTTTACAAATGAATGTGTTGCAATCTATTGGTAAACCTATGAGGTAGCTTTCAGCAGTAGACGAAACATTCGATCGTAGTAAATGGCTGATTGTATAACACATATTTTGATAAATATAAATATGGTAAATAACTTCTTTATTAATGTTTTTGTTGATTCTGTTGGTAAGAAACAATATGCATATGATAACCTAATACTACAGTTTTTACTTACCAAAATCATATGAGCATAGGCTAGGAAAACTTTTTTTTTTTTCCCTCAATGTCCTGCTGAAATTGGGGTGCGTCCTATGCAGACATGTGTCTTATAAGCCATCAAATACGGTACCTGTCCCCTATTCACGTGAATATTGAGACTTAAAAACTGACAGATAATCACCTAGAACCGTTTGAAAGTTTACTTTAGATTACCATAGTAAGTTTCTTTCATTTTAGATGAAGTGGAATTTTTATTAACATTTTCTAAAATCCACAATACTTTAAAATGTTTCTAATATTAATCTTTAATATTAATCTATCATTCAACCTACTGTACTCACAAAACTTATATGGTACAACCTATCAGAATAAACAGACCTACTGTAAATGTCCACATAACATCTAATAATTCGACGGTAACCGGCGACCAATGAATGTCTATTATATTCTTAATCTAATCTGCTTCTTTCTTTTTACTGTGAGAGAGAGAAAGAGTTGCTATTTTGGGGAGAGGGGATCTTCGAGAAAGAGACAGCACCCAATGACAAGTGCAGCCTAATTTCATTAGGAACGCTGAAAACTGTCCTTGCTACATAGATTTTTTCTGAATTTTTATTTATACAGTATTTATCTCATGTAATCATGAGTATAAACATAAGCATGTATGGTAGAGGTTGTAGCACACTAAGTTCTAAGACACTGTAAAAACCCTTCTTAATTTCACAATTTTGCATATTTTTGAAGAATGCAGCAGGGTTTACACATATCAACTACCATAAGTTATTGTTATAACTCATTAACCCCAAGATGTAATTTTGCAGACTATATTTCCTCAACAAAATTAGATTCACTTCCTCAAATATACTTCCATATAATGTTTGCATTTACACTTGCCTAAATTTCCCCTAGTAATGCATTAACCTCACCATTTGACACATCATTTCATAACATTAATGCCTTCTCATTCAAAGTAGGAATTGAACATGAAAGTAAATCTCTAATATATTTCATCGCTCAATTTTCTGAAGTGTTCATGTCTCTGGTAAGGTACAAAATAGTTATAAGGTGAATAAAAAAACACAAAGTCAATAATCTAGCAAAAAAGAGGTTTCCCTTAAAACATCTCTAATCCAAGTGAAAATTCCTTTAACATTTACATGAATACAGGAATTGCTCTTACCTCAAAATGATTGTACTGTTCCTGAGTTAATACTTTTCGGGCCACCACTAAAGTGCGAAGACCTTTTTGGGCTAGGTTGATACATTCTTCCTCTAACCAGTCGTTATACTCCACCATTGTTGCCATAACAGTGTCAGCACCTTTCATATATAATACTATCTGGCCTGTTGCTTCTTCCTAGAACACAAATAAATTATAGTAAGTCCATATAAAAAACATGACAATTTAATATAAATTCTGGGCTCATTTATGCAAAAGTGATATGAAATACCTTGGTATGTGAATGTGCTGAGTACAACACTTACACTTTTTTGTGGATGGTAAGTGGAATAATCATCAACTATTCCAAAATTTTAATGAAAAACAAAATACAGTAAAAAAGAGCACAGCTCAAATCTTCAATAAAATCATCATCCCAACTACACTGTAATGGGGTGTTAGAATTAACAAGAATAATAATCAAACAGAAATGGGATTAAAAAAAAGAAAGAGAGAGAACAGGAATGTTTGAGATTTTGAGCCTACACAAAAGATTGTTGCTGGTTTGGCAGTATAAACACTTGTTCCAAAACCATGATCTGCGATGAGCACTGATATCAACAGTATGTCTGCCAATAAATAATATTCCCATTCAAAAGTTAATATATTTTCAGAAATGGAAACTCACTTAAGTCATGGGAAATAACAGCCCAAAATCTAAAATTACTTCAACAGCTTTTCTCTACAGACTTTAAAATTTATATAAATTTTTAAAGCAGGAGATATTGTGGTTCACCACTGAAAAGGTGACATTCTCATAGCCTGACAACTGTCTCCAAAACAGTACCAAACCAGGGTTAAGATACAAACTTAGTAGGTTAGTGTGGATGTACCAATTACAGAAGAGCCCTGAAATCATGCACCCCACAACTGCAGATTCTGGTAATTAACAGGTTGATATAGGAAATAAGGTGTGTAACCACAGTTACTGATTTTGAAATTTTATGGACAAATACAATGGAGATTAAAATGTTTTTTTCTATCCGTAATCTTTATTCTATCTGTACTTTTTTATATTTGGATGTCATGTTCATGTGGTGTTTTTACAAAACGTAACTGTAATATAATGTTATTCCATATTTCTAACATTTCCTATTGTGGTGTTTAATCCTTCCTATGTCTGAGATTGAAAAAAATTGCTGCATAAGCATACAACCAATAATAATACAACCTTGAAATACTGCACCAGCTGTAACCTCTTCATCTGCATACACTGAGACAATGTTGGCCAACACAGCTGGGCAGTTTACACTGTCTGCATTACTCAGTCATCTATTCCAAGTTTTTCAGTTTGCTGGTAGGTTAGCTTTAGAAAAGCTCATTGAATAAAAACAAATAAGTGATCATGAAACAACATAAAATAAAGTATTCTAACAGTAACTGAACTGACAAAACTACAATACTCAAGGTGCTGTAGCTAATGAAGCCACAGTACAGTACTTTAATGATTTCAAACAATTTAATGCATGGCGTGCAGTGCACCAGCCAAAACAATGCCATCAACTTCTGATAGTGTGACTCCTTTTATTTATTTTTTTTGCTAATCAAAGTAGGGTTGTGTCTTTGATGCTGGGTAATATGGTAATCTATAACAAAAATAAGAAAAGAATCATTGCCCTATTACACCTAAGGCAAGAATGTTACTCCTAAGAGTCTAAGTTTTATCTTTGTTTTAGGTAAAAATGCATAGAGAATACAAGTGAATATAAAAAGGTGCCTAAAGAGGAGTCTAAAATAAGTGCCTACAAATTATTCTAAACATGTACCTGACTCTTACATCCTGAATATAAATATACACTAGCACTGACAACAAAAAAGGAAAAAATTCTTTGGATTAAAATGCTTGACATTGCACAAACTGAAAATAATTTCCAAATAAGGTTGCTGAGAAATTATTAGTCCAGCAATATAGTGATAAAAATCCCATGATAAACAAAGAGTCCAATGTACCCTCAAATTAGGTACCACTGCATTATGTGTTTTTAAGAGGCACAGCAATGGCATGCCTTCTGATTAGTCATTTTACTAATTGAAACAAGGAGAAATGCATTCAAATTATATAACTAAACAGAATTACCTGCTTTTCCTTGGATACTCTTAACATAATTATACAAAAGAAACACTTTTACATGTAAATGTAACATTTTTCCAATGGCAACACAAAAATGGCATGCATTTACTAAAGAATTAAAAATTTTTAAAAATACTTAAAAACAAAAAATATTCATACCCTCACAATGATGCCCATTCTTTTGGTTTCTGAAGTAAATGGAAAAATCTGTAGAACAGTGTACTTGAGCAAGGCACCGGTAGGACTGCGTAATGTCAAAGTCGTTAAATCACGGTGGACTAAAGCTAAACCTACACTTTCTGTCCACCGTACTAATGAAACCTGCAAAGTAACATGAAAGAAAAAATTGAGAGAATAAGGTATATACCCAATATTCCTAGGAAGACCTCATATAAAATTAACTAATTACCAAACAAGACTGAATAATAAATGCATGCAGATATTTTTCATACATCAAGCTCAAGCTATAAAATTCATTGATCAACATTGCATAAAATATGCAGTACAAACTTATACCTCATCAGGACTGGATGCTTGGTACGCTACACTTCGCTGAGTTTGAATGTCCCCAGATTCCTCTACAGGAGAACCGGCATCATCTTCATGAACTGGAGTTACATTATGACAGAGAGCAATAGCCTTCACAGCTTCTCCTACTCGAGTTACAACTGTTCGTCTCATGCGTGTAGGTGTAGCTGTAGCTCCACTAGCGTTGCTACTTGTTTCTTTACTGATGAAAGTTTTCACATGGGTTTCAACCTGAAGAATAACAATTTAATGATGTTGATTGCTAACAGGTAGTTTAACTGAGCCACTGAATCAAAAATCTCAACTCTTATAGGACTTGTTCAAAGGACTCGTACTTAACTGATAAAGTAAAAATGTAGCTACTTAAAACACATACTAATTTTTTCAAAACACACCCAGCATTTACAACAGCCCACATTCATCATCTTCACATATTCTAGACACTTCATTTCTGTGTAAAAAATGTCACATGCTGGCTGGAAGCTCACCCTACCCTGCTTGGGTCCTGGTTTCCAAATAGTTAAGAACCTCACTTCTTGTTTGACCTAGACTAAAGCTGTGAGTAATCTGTAGGGTTGTAAAACAGGACACTCATTGTAACTGATGGGTTTGTACTGAAACGCATTAAATGTCATTAACAGATCAGCTGAAAGTGACTGATCATGCAAACACATCCCTGACTCATCAGTAGGTTAGTAAATATCTGACTCATTCTTTTGCAAAATATGATTAGGACACAGCAACAAAAAAAAAAAAAAACAGACTGACAGAAAAGCAATTCTTTAACATATATGGGTTTGTAAGAAAAATCAGTTTTATGATATAAAAACTTTGTTCCGTAAAAAAACTATGCATCATAATTAATTTGATTTCTATTTAGGTAGATGGTCAAGAAGCCATGAGTTTCAGCTTCAAAAAAGGTCCAATGGGTCTAGCAGAGTAATAGAATAGGTCAGGATCCAGGGTGTCAAAGATAATCTCAAGGGGTATTGTGAGTGGTAGAGCCTTGAGAGTGAGTAACAGATTACTTAGTACTTCACCAAGGTTAAGCTAAGTATACCTTACTTTAACCAGACCACTGAGCTGATTAACAGCTCTCCTAGGGCTGGCCCAAAGGATTAGATTTATTTTACGTGGCTAAGAACCAATTGGTTACCTAGCAACGGGACCTACAGCTTATTGTGGAATCCGAACCACATTATAGCGAGGAATGAATTTCTGTCACCAGAAACAAATTCTTCTTATTCTTCATTGGCTGGTAGGAGATTCAAACTCGTGGCCAGCAGAGTGCTAGCTGAGAACGGAACCCACTCTCCCAACGAGGAACTACTTCACCAAGGTACAGAGATTATCTACTCATTCAGATGTAATGTAGAAGTTTGCAACGTAGGAGGATTTATGCCTTGTAAATGTATGGAAGATGAAAAACCCCATCCCCATGTCCTTATTTTCTACCCGATAAAATTAGCTCTGGTAAACTGATACTGCATACCTGCCTTGAGGATACCCAAATCAAATACCCTTCCTGAAGGGAGCAAAATGATGTTCATACCCTGGCAGATATATATATTCATGTGCCCCTCCCTCCCTCAAAGTGGCGTTAGAAAATCTGAATAGAAAATGGGAATGGTTCCAATACCCCGCCTCCCAGCGGCGGACAAAACCTGCCCAGCAATTTCTTAACAACCTAATGACCATGTTTGTTGGGCATGATGCAACTACCATGCTCCACATCTCATCGTTGATGACACTCATCCAGTTCCTTGTTTTTAGCCTGAGGTCTTCAAACACCTGAATCTGCATATAGCAGACTAGGCAAATGAAAACTTCCAGTCAATAGCCAACTCTGCAGGCTAACTGGTGAGTTTGGAGGAACCAATCTTGATTAAAAGATATTTATGTGTAATTTTCTTGCAGACACAATGGTGCAATTAGTACAGCATACTGTACTGCAAGGAAACTGAAACACTGCAATTTTGCATTCATATTCATGATTAGAAGCCCAAAATACATTTTACAGTACCAAAATTGAAGGAAGAGTCCAGTTGATCCCAGAAAAGTAACTAAAGTAACTAAAGCTACAGCCTTGCTATTTAGGTGATACTTGAGTTGCTTATACCATTAATGTATTCCGCCTAACTGTAGTGCCTCACTGTCAGATGTGGTGTAGGTAAAAATTACCTGGTCTAAAAGGCCCCTCCACACAAACATGCTGCAAAGTTCATATTACTTAATTTAGCAAAAGTGGCATAAAAATACAAAGCACCATGAAAGTAACTATATCAGTTACCTGGAACATTTCATCACAATTATCTAAATTAAAGAATATATCTCTGAAAAGGAATCAGGAATTACTGTTTAGCACAAGAAAGTTTTCTCTTGCCGACTTTACTCCAATGAATGGATAAAAAATCCTGTCAATAGGTTTTTATAAAATATCACATTTAATGAATTATTCAATTCATACACAGCGAAAACCAACCAACTGGAAAGTAGGCGATTCTTTACTACTGACTAAACTGTAAAATGCATGTGTAGAAAAGAAAAAGATATGACCACACAGAAATAGTGGACTATATGATTACAGAATACAGTAATAATCTTAATAATAAATTAAATTTAGTTTAAAACATTTCTGAAGCATGTTGTCAACAACCTAAGTATATGAGAAGTGAGCTTGTAAACAAGCTAGGCACTCTAGAAGTAAGATATTTGTTTCCATGGAAACTGCGATCTCTTACGCTGCCAGCACAGTGCAGCTATCTAACCAGTAGATGATTTTTTAAATCAGTGTAGAATAATGTAATGGATAGATTTGCTGTGAAACAATTATATTTTAACAGATTACTAAATATACAACAACTGAGCTGAAACAGATGAAGATTTCTTTATATGATTCCTAAAATATACAATTCACCGAAGGGAAAAAATGATATTTTTATGATAAAATAATATTTTAACAAATTACTAAATATACAACAACTGAGCTGAAACAGATGAAGATTTCTTTATATGATTCCTAAAATATACAATTCACCGAAGGGAAAAAATGATATTTTTATGATAAAATAAAGTTTTGTACAAACTTACCCGGCAGATATATACTTAGCTTTAGTCTCCGACGTTCCCGACAGAAATTCAAATTTCGCAGCACACGCGACAGGTAGGTCAGGTGATCTACCATTCCCGCCGCTGGGTGGCGGGAATAGGAACCATTCCCGTTTTCTAATCAGATTTTCTCTTCCACCTGTCTCCTGAGGGGAGGCTGGGAGGGCCATTAATCGTATATATCTGCCGGGTAAGTATGTACAAAACTTTATTTTATCATAAAAATATCATTTTTGTACATGCAACTTACCCATCAGATATATACTTAGCTGATTGGCACCCTTGGAGGAGGGCAAGAGACAGTTAATAGCTAAAAAACGGGAAACAACATATGTTGTAGGATATACAAAAAACCATGGTTCTTACCTGATTGGGCAGAAGACTTCATGGATACTGTCTATGAGTCTGCTTGCCGCAAGAGCTTCAGCGAGGATGTGACCTATGACTGACAGCCCTTCTGGATCGTGTCAATGGGGGATGACCCACTTACATGACAGAGCCTGCTATGGATCGTGTCAATGGGGGCTGACCCACTTACATGACAGAGCCCTTTACCTGAATCATATCAATGGGGGCTATCCCTCTTACATGACAGAGCTAGGTAATAACAAAAAACTACAAGGAGCTAAACAACCAATCCCAACCACCTGACCAAGCCTAACCTTGTTAGTGATACGAGATGAAAGGGAGGCTTTACCCAACACTCTCTTCCAACCGACCATAAAAACACATCACCACGCATTAAAAGAACAACCAACAAAGCTAGACTAAAAAGGATTAGACTCAGCTCCTTGACCCAGCACCGAATCCGCGGATACGTAGGCTCCGAGAGAGAAGCATTTCTCATAAGTCACACGCACATCTCTCAAATAATGAGAAGCGAACACTGAATTACATCTCCAGTAGGTGGAGTCCACAATAGACTGGAGAGACCAAGACTTGTGAAAAGCCAGAGAAGTAGCTATGGCTCTCACCTCATGTGCGTTCACTCTCAGGAGCTTCAAGTGCTCGTCCTTGCAAGAAAGATGCGCCTCTTTGATGACATCTCTGATAAAGAAAGCCTGGGCGTTCTTAGAAATAGTTCTTGTAGGATCCTTTACTGAGCACCAAAGACTTTCCGTATTGCCTCCGAGCTTTTTCTTTCTATCTAGATAGAATTTAAGGCTTCTCACTGGACAGAGAGTGTTCTCCAACTCTTGTCCTGTTAAAGTCGAAAGTCCTTTGACCTCAAAACTCCTAGGCCATGGCTTGGAAGGGTTCTCATTCTTCGCTAGGAAGAGAGGATTAAAGGAGCAAATCGCAGAGTCCTTTTTTTAAAACCAACTGTACCTTCCAAGGCCTGCAGTTCGCTTAATCTCTTCGCCGTAGCAAGAGCAAAAAGGAACAAGGACTTCCTAGTCAGATCTCTGAACGAAGCTGATCGAGGAGGCTGAAATTTTTCGGACATCAGGAATTTCAGAACCACGTCCAAATTCCAGCTGGGAGGTCTAGGGGACTTGTTTTTAGATGTTTCGAACAATCTAATAAGGTCATGAAGGTCCTTATTCTCAGAGATGTTCAGATCTCTATGTCGAAAAACAGAAGAAAGCATACTTCTGTATCCCTTAATGGTGGAGACTGCCAGATTACATTGTTCCCTTAAGTAAATAAGGAAATCTGCGATGTCCGTTATAGAGGTAGAAGATCTCCTGGCTCTGGCGATAGCCTTTGCAGCATTGTGCGAAAACCCCTTCGCTCTAACCAATCCTTCGATAGTCTGAAGGCAGTCAGGTTGAGAGCGGGGAGATTCTTGTGGAATCTGTCGAAGTGGGGTTGTCTGAGAAGATCGCTCCTGAGAGGGAGCGACCTGGGAAAATCCATCAACCATTCCAGTACCTCTGTGAACCAGTCCTGAGATGGCCAAAAGGGGGCGATCAGGGTCAATTTGGTGCCCATCGAGGCAGCGAATTTCCTTATTACTTCCCCCAGGATCTTGAAGGGGGGAAAAGCATACCCGTCCAGACCTTCCCAATTCATGAGAAGGCCGTCTATCGCTATTGCTCTGGGGTCCGAGATCGGAGAGCAGTAGTTCTCCAGTCTTGCATTCCAGTGAGTGGCGAAGAGGTCGATATTGGGTCTCCCCCAAAAGACTCCACAGCCTTTCGTAAACCTCTGGATGGAGGGTCCACTCCGTGGGAAGAACTTGGTTCTTCCTGCTTAGTAGGTCTGCTCTCACATTCCTTTCCCCCTGTACGAACCTGGTGAGGAGAATGATGTTCCTCTCCTCCGCCCACAGCAGCAGCCTCCTTGCTGTGTCGTAAAGGGAGAAGGAGATAAGCCAGGGCTGTGATGTTGTCCGAATTGACCAGAACTACCGACCCCCTGACTAGAGGTTCGAAGTGGACGAGTGCCACATGGATAGCTTCGAGTTCCTTCTTGTTGATGTGCCAGGACATCTGTTCTCCTTCCCAGATGCCTGACACTTCTTCCGAGCCTAGTGTTGCTCCCCAACCCGATTCCGATGCGTCTGAAAACAACACTAGGCGAGGGCTCGGCGGTTGAAGAGGAATTCCTCGACCCAGCTTCTGGGGGTCCAACCACCAACGGAGATGTTCCTTTATCTGGTCCGAAACAAGGAAGGAACCTGTTAATTCTTGGGACTTCCGATCCCAATTTTCGTTCAGGAAGAACTGAAGAGGTCTTAGGTGCAGGCAGCGTTCCCTTTCCAGGGAGGGAAACGCTTGAAAACCCCGAGAATCCATCAGAATCCCCAGGTAGACTATTCTCTGCTGAGGAATCATCTGGGACTTCTCAAGGTTTACTAAAAGTCCTAGGGACTGGATCAGTCTTAAGGTGAGAGATAGGTCCTCCAGACAACGGACTCTTGAATGGGCGCGAATCAGCCAGTCGTCGAGATACAAGGAGATCCTTACCCCCTCTAAATGTAGCCAATGAGCCACATTTTTTAGAATGCTCGTGAACACTTGGGGGGCTGTAGAAAGTCCGAAGCACAGAGCCCTGAACTGGAAGGTTCTTCCATTTACCATGAACCTCAGGTACTTCCTGGAGGAGGGATGGATGGGTACGTGGAAGTAGGCATCCTGAAGGTCCAGGGACACCATCCAATCTCCTGGACGAAGGGACGACAGAACAGAGGATGTCGTCTCCATCGAGAACTTCTTCTTGATGACAAAAACGATCAGAGAGCTCGCATCCAACACCGGTCTCCAACCTCCCGAGGTTTTCGGCACCAGAAAAAGCCGATTGTAAAACCCTGGAGAATGCAGATCTTGAACCGGTTCTATGGCTGCTTTTGCCAGCATTTGATCGACAGCTAGCAGAAGGGCTTGTCTTTGAACAGGGTCCTTGTATCTTGCCGATAACTCCCTTGGAGTTGTTGTCAAGGGAGGTTTTTCCCTGAAGGGGATGAGGTAACCCTTCCTCAGAATGGAGAGGGACCAGTCATCCGGCCCCTTCTGTGCCCAGACCTCGGCGAAGTTCAGAAGTCTGGCACCCACTGGCGTCTGGAGGACTTGAATCTCACTTGGACTTCCTGACTGGCAGTCCTGAAGGTTTCCCTCTTCTCTCAGGTCTACGCCTTCTGAAAGACCTGGATCCTCGAAAGGGCTCCTGAAAGGGAGCCTCTCCTTCTTTGCCATCGGCGCTGCAGGTCTCATCCTTTTCGAGGATAGAGCAAGAAGATCCTGGGAAGCTTTCTCTGACAATGATCGAGAAATCTCCTTAACTGTCTCTTACGGAAACAGATAGTTCGAAAGAGGAGCATACAAGAGGGAGGACCTCTGGAGAGGAGAAACAGATTTTGATAGGAAGGCACTGAAGACGGATCTCTTCTTCAGCAACCCAGTACCAAAAAGGGAAGCGATCTCAGTAGAGCCGTCCTTGACAGCCTTGTCTAGGCAAGACAACACGCTGCTAAGGTCTTCCAAACTGACGAAGTCTTCTTCCAACGTCCTCTTCGCTAAGGCTCCCAGAGACCAGTCCATGAAGTTAAAGACTTCTAGGACATGGAAAAGGCCCTTGAGGAAATGATCCAGCTCACACAAACCCCAAGAAGCCTTGGCCGAATTGAGAGAGAGCCTTCTTGAAGAATCGACCAAGGAAGAGAAGTCTGATCCAGCCGATGAGGGGAAAGCCAACCCCATCGGTTCCTTGGTCTCATACCATATTCCAGCTCTGCCAGAGAGCATGGAAGGAGGCAAGGAGAAAACTGTCTTGCCAGCATCCTTCTTCGATTGAAGCCACTCTCCGAATCCCTTAAATGCCTTCCTCAATGAGATCGTCGGACGCATCTTCACCCTGGAGGAGGATCTAGAGGTCTTCGTGCTCGAAAGCATAGAACCAGGAGAAGGAGGAGAAGCAGGTTTGAGGGATTCCCCAAACTCCTGAACAAGAAGAGATGCCAACCTCTTATAGTCCGACACACTGACATCCTTGGGGGATTCATCCTCCAACAAAACTTCCGGGCCCGTAGGAGGAGGAGAACGCTTGGATGAAGAAGGGCACTTGGCAGGAGAAGAGCGCCTAGAAGGAGAGGAGCCTCTGACCAAAGAAGAGCGCCTAACAGGGGAGAAGCGCCTGCTAGAAGTCTGGCGCCTGACAGGAGAAGAGCCCCTAACTGACGAAGAGCCCTTACCAGGAGAGGGGCGCCTACTAGCAGGGAAGGAGGCTGGGGAGGCGCTTCTATGTGCCGAAGAACGAGAATTGAAGTGTGAAGATCGCTTGTCCGGAGAGAGGCGCTCTCTAACCGGAGAAGACCAACGACGAGGACGCGAGAGCCTGGAAGGAGAGGCGCTATCTTCCGAGGAAGAGCGCCTAGCAGAGAAGCGCCTGCAAGGAGAAGAGCGCCTGAGAAGAGGGGAGCGCCTGCTACTGGAGGGGCGCTTAACAGGAGACGAGCGCCTCGAAGAAGAAGGAATCCTATCAGGAGAAGGGAGTCCCGGAGACGAGCGATTGCAAACTGAAGGGCGCTTGTTGGGAGAAGGATGTTTCTTGGAGGACTTGATGGGAAGAGAAACATCCTTCCTACACGAAGAGCTCTTAGCCAAAGAGCCAGCAAGAGCAGAAAGCTGAGCCTGGAGACCAACCAGGATCTGCTTAGTGGACTCCTGAACCTCAGAAGAAGAAGAGGGGGATCTTCGAGCTCTCTTCTTCCCTACAAGAGAACCCTCTGGGAAGCGTTCAGGGCTGGAATCCACAGCGTCTCCTCTAGGCGCCTTCCAGGTCCTCTTCGAAGGGCGCGACTCCTCGGCCGAACTCCACCCGCGCTTGGGCGAAGACGAAGCAGAAGAAGAAAAACACTTCCTCAGGATCCCTTTTCTATGGCGATCCAAGGCAGCCTGGGACACGTCAACAGGAGCTGCCGAAGGGATGCCTGACCGTTGGGAATGCTCTTCATCCCCCTTGCGGCTGTCGACATTCCTCCTCCACTGGGTCTGGGAGTTTGGAAGAGGTCTAGGCCTAGGAGCAATGCCGAGCTGGTCAGACGCCCCCTCCATTACACTGGGGACACTGCACAAATCACTATCACTTCTAAACTTTTTCTCCTCCATTGCACGCATCTGCAATTGCATCCTGCGGATTGTGGCTTTCATGGCAGCCATCTCCGACGACGAATCCACAGGTTCGGCGGAGGGTGAAGGAGCTGAAATCAAAGGAGTGACAGGAGAAACTGCAAGAATGTTAGGATCTACTTCTAACTCTTTAGAGAGAGACCTACTCGAGCTCCTAGAAGAAGCCTTCCTAGCTCTATCCTTCTCCAGCTTACGTACATAAGCACTCAAAGCCTTCCATTCTTGATCAGTAAGATTCTCACATTCATACAAGTGTTATCCATAGAGCAGTCTTCCCCCGACACTTCATACATACCGTGTGAGGATCTACCGAAGCTTTTGGTAGTCTCACCTTACACTCAGGTCTAACACACACACAAAAAACCGGTGCAACATTCTGATCAGACATCTTAAAGAAAAAATCCAAAGCCAAAATCAAAAACAATCCACGAAAGCGTATGCCAAGCCAAAGATCCAATACGTCACCAAAGGTCAGTCCAAAATAAATCCTTAGCGAGCGAAAAATGAAAATCCAAGCAAGAGGAACCAACAACAGATGTTGCCGGAACCAGCGACAGAGAAAATCTGATTAGAAAACGGGAATGGTTCCTGTTCCCGCCACCCAGCGGTGGGAATGGTAGATCACCTGACCTACCTGTCGCGTGTGCCGTGAAATTTGAATTTCTGTCGGAAACGTCGGAGACTAAAGCTAAGTATATATCTGACGGGTAAGTTGCATGTACAAAACTTAAAGATTGTCACATAAATTATATTTTACAGCTATAACCATATTGTATCCTCTACCTTCCGGGATTAAATGACTTTTTCATTTCATCTTGACTGATGTCATAATACCACACAAAAAACCACTTGTTTAACACATTTCAATATATCTCTACTGCACTCCTCATTCCACAGACTGTCATTTATTCATTACAATGGATTTCAGTGATGCCACACAATGATGAGAATATCAATACTTGATGCAGTCATAACAAGTGATGCTTTGGTTGCTTTATCTATGCCTGGCCTTCCTTTAATGGCTACTTGCAGAAGAATTAAGCTTCAAAGTTTAAAAATAAATGAAGCCATTAAATAATTTTCATTAGTTCAAATACTTCCTCAAAATACAAAGCTCAACACCTGTCAAAAGCTTTCAGGGCCATGCTTTCTGATAAGTAACAAAGATCCAGTACTTGAGTTAACACTTGAATTTTCAAGACGTCCCACAGCTAAAAGTAATTCCACAAAAAATCTAGCATAAATTTAACTATCTTAACATTCAAGAGATTTTCCAAAAATGCACCAAGTCTATAAAGGTAGCTTAGCAAAAACTCGTCATAATAATGTAGCTGAAGAGTGTAAGTAGTCAGTTAAGTTGACACACTACTGTACACACAACAGAAATGTGTGCTACCTAAACATTGCCGTCCAAAATTTAAATAGTTGTATTACGGCTTATGCAAAAGATAAAATTCCTAATTCCATCCTATAAATACTGATCAAATCTACATTTCTAAAATCTTCAATGTATTATTGTCATTCAAAATCAAGTCTATATGACTGATAACATAAGAGTGTAAAGTGGGCAGATATTTCTTCAAAAGTAACCTTTTGTCAAAAGTCAAACAAAAGGACCAACTTAACATACGGGTAGATATTTCACTAGATGCTGAAAAATCAATACTTAAAAGTTGATTAAGATGTCAATAGTAAAAAATCTGAAAGGTTTGGACTATGACAAGTAAAACACCTTACCTCATCAAATGTGTCCGTACCATAGGCTACAGTACCCAGGTGAAGAATCTTGAATACCATTTCATTCTGAGTGAGAGTTCCTGTCTTGTCTGTTAACAGGTAATTAATGCGTCCAAGTTCTTCAGGAATGGTGGTAGATCTTACAACAGTTCCAGGCATCTCTTGATCTCGTTGAATAACCCACGAGTAAAATGTTTTCCCAACATCTAAATTCACTCAAAACTAGACATGAAAATGAGTTAGAACAACACATTATATGTTTGGTGTGCAACAATATTCATCACTATATATATATATATATATATATATATATATATATATATATATATATATATATATATATATATATATATATATATATATATATATATATATATATATATATATATATATATATATATATATATATATATATATATATATATATATATATATATATATATATATATATATATATATATATATATATATATATATATATATATATATATATATAATATATATATATATATATATATATATTTAGAAAAGATATATATATATATATATATATATAAAGTTTTAAAATACACATATATATATTTCATAGCTTCAATGCTTTAAGATGTGATGAAAGAATTTATGGAGTCAGATGGAAGTATATATAGAGATATATATATAAAATCTTTGTGTTCAACAAATAGTTTGATTCCTCAGCAATATTGACAGTCAGGTGATCTTCCGAATGTTATGTATATTATGATATATATATATATAAATTTGATCTATATTATATATAAAATCTGCCCTAAAAGTGAGTTTGATCGTTCATTAACGTGATAGAACTGCAGTTGTCTAGATATAGCTTTGGAGAGGATCCAGGCTTTGAATCAGCAGATAAGGTAGAGTTTGTAAACAAATCTCTGTTTTTAAAAAAGGAAAATTGAACTTGTGATTTTTTCACCATGATTTTCTAATCAATATTAACTTTTGAACTGGTAAGTACAGATTTAACCTATTGAATATTGAATGTGCTAAATCTTTCAAATTATTATTTTGTCATGTTACGTTTGCCAAATCTTGGATGGCATCCTTCAATTTGCATTTTACACTTTCCATTATTGTGTTTTGCATTTCATATATTTTTATGAGTTTTCAATCATGTTTGATTCTTCCGACAGATGTCTGTGGACAGATGTCGAAGGTTTGGACAGTGAAATGGACTGTTTCCATCTTGCACATGTGGTAAACTGGTTTTGACATGACTAATTGTTTTCCAAGACATTTGGGGAATATGTGTGATTTGGATTGTTTTCTCTTAGCCATAATGAGACTTCTTTAATCCGAAACATGTTTTACAGTTCACATAAGTTTATGTTTCTAACTCTTGATAATTCATTTATTATGCATTTTAATCTTTGCTTTGTTTTGTTCATTTCTTGTTGGGTTATTTGAATAATAAAACTACCCTTTCCCAAACTATTCAGTTTCTTTTTGCAAATGGTTTCATATTTAATTGATTTGGTGAGAATGAGTGACACGATCGATGTGGGTCCGTTCGAATACGTTCCTAAGCAGATCAGAGAGAGAGAGAGGCTGGCATTGATGGATGTTCCATAACAATCCTTTTAAAATGTTATCCACAGAGAGAGAGAGAGAGAGAGTGATGAATCAAGGTCTCCTGTCTTGAGAGAGAGAGAGAGAGAGAGAGAGAGAATAGAGAGAGACTTGAGTTTTCCATAGGGTCAGAATTTCTGAAACCAAGGATAAAAAGTTTTAGCCATAATTCATTAGCTAGCGTGAGCGCCAAATGTTCATACGCCTGAATTTCATGAATAAAGATCCGACCTTTGTGATAGGAGTATCACTGAAGTGCATTACTCTTCAAAAAGGTGACAATACAGGCTGTCAGGCTCGATAAATTATATAAAATATATACTATAAATATATATAAAAGTCCGATATATATATATATATATATATATATAGTATATATATATATATATATATATATATATATATATATATATATATATATATATATATATATATATATATATATATATATATATATATATAAAATCTGAGAATTTTCATTTATAACTAACAGTTTTGTTTATCTTTCATTTCAGACAGTAAATTAAATCGGCTGCCTGTGAATTTGATTCCTGGTTGGCAAAGTTACTGCCCATATATTAAGCAACAACTACTGATGTGTCAAGACAACTCATCACACTTCAAGATTTGCAATCAGGGGAAAAGGGATATAATATATAGAAATGCATGGGTATATTACAAAATATTAAAGTTTTACTCAGAAACACTTCAAAAAAGATTGATTTCCTAAAGAGAGAGAGAGAGAGAGAGAGAGAGAGAGAGAGAGAGAGAGAGAGAGAGAGAGAGAGAGAGAGAGAGAGAGAGAAATAGCCAAATCAATCACTCCTCCAAGGCTAACTTAAAGCCAATTTGTAAAACTGAGCATATCTAATATTCATTCCAAATCCTGTAAAAATAATGTGAAGGGCCGAGTTGAGAAAGCTGTAAGCTCACAATTTTATTATTGGATGCTTAAAGATCTTTCTTAAAATATATACAATTTTCAGTTAAGATACACAAAATCTAGAAAATTATATAAAACTTTATGCAATTTTCTGACTTTCTTATTAGCTAACATAAAAGCAAACACTTTCTTTTATAAAACAAAGGTCTTAACCACAAAATAAATGCTGAACACCTATCTCCCATCATTTTTTTTAGTTTACATTATGTATTGAGAGGTAAATTTTTATTCTTGGGCTTGAAAGATGATGGTGCATTTGCATAAAGGCTACAGAGAGAGAGAGAGAGAGAGAGAGAGAGAGAGAGAGAGAGAGAGAGAGAGAGAGAGAGAGAGAGAGAGAGAGAGAGAGAGAGAGATAATATCCTACGTATGGTTTCACCCCAGTGAGGTAAGGATTACCTCACCAGGGCACTCCTGTTATTACAGCATAAATTCTGACTGAGCAATAGACACTCCTGTCTAGTATTTTCTTTATCTCTCAATCACTCTCTCTCTATTTAAAAAACTCATATATATCTATCTAAAAGTAAATTTTCTTGGTCTTGGCAATTCGACCCAAATAATGAATGGTGTTTATTTTTGTAAATACATTTGTTTAGCACCATTTAATAGTCTTAAGATTTGTTACTATTTCCTTATTCTTTTGAAATGATTAAGTATACCTTAATTTTACCAGACCACTGAGCTGATTAACAGCTCTCCTAGGGCTGGCCCAAAGGATTAGACTTATTTTACGTGGCTAAGAACCAATTGGTTACTTAGCAAAGGGACCTACAGCTTATTGTGGAATCCGGACCACATTATAGCGAGAAATTAATTTCTATCAACAGAAATAAATTCCTCTAACTCTTCATCAGCCGGCCGGGGAATTGAACTCCAGCCCATCGAGTGACAGTTCGCAGCTCTATCGACTCACCCAACGAAGAGCTTTTTGAATGATTATTAGAGAGAGAGAGAGAGAGAGAGAGAGAGAGAGAGAGAGAGAGAGAGAGAGAGAGAGAGAGAGAGAGAGAAGAGATTTTAGTTTAAGTTTTTGTACATAACTGTTACTTACTATATATATAAAGTACTGAATATGTTCACTCAGAACTTGTACACACATCTGGTTTATGATAACACTACACTGTACCATATATACATTAACAGAAAGCATGCACCAAAAAAGTAAAACAGAGTAGTCTAGTGTTTATGGTTGTGAACTGCTGTTCACTTTTTTTTTGTGATTGTTCTAGTCTTGTCTCATTGTTACTTGTATGCAACATTCATTATGGAAACATACATTACATGCACTACCTATGAGTTGATTGTGTGTGATGGTATTTGGGGTAGGCTAGCCTATTATGACTAAAGTCATGAGCAACGTTTGTGTTTACTAAAGTGTTTATTTTTGGGTATTTGGTTTAACACACACACACATACTGTATACAAAATTAAAGTATACAGCAATACCTTGATCTTACACAATTTCAAGTTGCGCGAATTCACAGAAACGCAAACTTTTCATTGGAACCTAGCTAAATGTCATACGTGATTTTTTCGCAGAAACACGACATTTGCAAATCCTCGAGAAACCCTGCAAAAGTGTTTTTTACATTTTTATGTAATTTATGAGTTTTCAAGCTTTTATGTGTAAATTAAATAACATTAAATAATAAAAATAATAATTCTCTCTCTCTCTCTCTCTCTCTCTCTCTCTTACTGAGATGAGAGAATTTTTATGGTTACATGTATGTTTATTTGTTTTGTAAGATAAATAAATAGTTTACCTAATAACAAGTACTAATTTTCACATAATAATAATAATAATAATAATAATAATAATAATAATAATAATAATAATAATAATAATAATAATAATAATAATAATAATGAAACTGCAATTACAAAATTTTTAAATTTCTATGGTAAATTATGTGATATTTTAAACATACAAATATCATTTCCCGATCTTTTGTGAAACCTTCAAAGAGAGGGACGAGGGCAAAGCTGTCAAACATGTCAATCGTTGCCCACAGCGTGTCAAAGGATTTCTATGTACTATCTCTTTCTCTCTCTCTCTCTCTCTCTCTCTCTCTTCAGTCGTTGCCCACAGCATGTCAAAGGAATTCTATGTACTATCTCTCTCTCTCTCTCTCTCTCTCTCTCTCTCTCTCTCTCTCTTTCTTTCTTTTCCTTCACAAATCATGAATTTCCATCTGTTGATATCTAATGTAAGAATAACTTCTCTCTCTCTCTCTCTCTCTCTCTCTCTCTCTCTCTCTCTCTCTCTCTCTCTCTCTCTCTCTCTCTCTCTCATGTTATTCTCTGTTTCCTTAATAATTCATAGTTAATTCTCTCTCTCTCTCTCTCTTTCTTTCTTTTCCTTCTCATGAATTTCCATCTGTTGATATCTAATAATTCTCTCTCTAGTTAATTTTCATTAATTTATCTTGATATTTTAAGTAAGGACAACTCTCTCTCTCCATAGTAACAGATAAATATTTTCACTCTCTCAAGTAAGGACAACCCTTTCTCTCTCTCTCTCTCTCTCTCTCTCTCTCTCTCTCTCTCTCCTTTGTAGTTAGCACTAACACATTTTTACAACTTATTATTTCTCTGTACATCTTTACCTGTACAGTAGACAGTTTAAATTGATCTAATTTTACCTGTCCCATCTACGAACTGTAAATGCGCTAGTGTGACAAATAAGTTCTAAAACATACAGTAGAGACATAATAACTAAGAGTTGTATTAGTCAAACTACAAAACACTGTTTGTTCATGAAAAAGCATTTCAGAACAAAGTATACCTTAGTTTCACCAGACCACTGAGCTGATTAACAGCTCTCCTAGGGCTGGCCCGAAGGATTAGACTTATTTTATGTGGCTAAGAACCAATTGGTTACTTAGCAACGGGACCTACAGCTTATTGTGGAATCCGAACCACATTATAGCGAGAAATGAATTTCTATCACCAGAGATAGTTCCTCTAGCTCTTCATCAGCCGGCCGGGGAATCGAACTCCAGCCCAGCGAGTGCCAGTCCGCAGCTCTACCGACTCACCCAACGAAGAGATCGCATTTCAGAACAAAGAGAGGCGTAGAATAAAGTTCTTAAAAACGAGGTTGAGAAGACTTCTAAAAATAGAGCAGTCGGAATGGGAGAGAGAGAGGGAAATTCTCTTCCAACTCTATTTTTATGTCAACCATTTATTTCTTTTTTCAAGGGTAATGTATTAAGCTAACTTTTAAATAAAATTACAGTAATTTTAATTTCATTGAAAATTTGGCTTAATACTTTGGGAGCATGATTAGGGTCATATTTAGTGTTTAAACTCTAGATATAAGCGTTTACTAGCATTTTTAGAGACCGTGCCAAACTTACAGGAAAATTCACCTCGCATGAGGGGTTCTGGAACCTAACCTCACGTAAGTTTGGGGTTTGACTGTACCTGTACTGTACCTGCGCTACTTATTTCTTTAGATTGTATACACTTTTTCATGGTAATTACAACTGCATTTGCAAAGGCTAAACTAGCTAAGCTTAGTTTAGGCTAGGATTTTTTCTATAACCACATTTTGGACATGCAAGCAACCACCCTTGGACCTATTAGTAATGTTCAATGAGGGGCTATTGTATGTTTATTTACTGACACACAACACAATTTTACACATGCCAACTCCAGTGTAACAAAACAAACACCAAAAGTTTCTTGAAAACTCAGAGGCAAATACTAAAAAATACCAAATTTGAAACAATCTTTATGCCCCATAAAACAATCTATACTTAATTTATATTACTGTAATTGTATACTGTTGCCTCTCATCAGAGGGATCTTATCTCACAAATGTCAGTGCAGCATTAGCAACCTTAAGCAATGACAAAATAACTTTTCAATGGCAATATAGTGAGGGATGTCCCATTGCAATAAGAAATTTGTATCTACAGAAAAATTCAATTTCAAAATTTGCATGTATCCATAAATGTACAGAACTAGCCTTTTATGAAAAGCCTCAAGTTTCTTCACTGACCTTTTACCAAAAACGTAGTAAGATAATGACAAAATGCAAAACAGCAAGCATGTATTATTCAACATGAACAAGATGCTGTTCCATCATCAAAGAACAGGACAGCAACTAAGTGATCCATGATTAAAAAGAAGTAGTGTAACAAAGAGGTCGTTGAGGGTGCTCATTACACATCTGTATCCCCTATAACAGGAATTCCACTGACAAGATCATCATAATGCAGAGAAAACTCAACTATAAAGCAAGGCAAGAGTTGAGCTAAGGAGATGTGCTAATTTATGACCTAACATTAAACTGACCTTGGTAGAGTTGTGGTCTTAATGTCACTTTGAGAAATTGAAATTCAATAAAATTCTTTAAATTTGAGTATGACAGTTTTTCAAAAATTCCTTATACGCTTCGACCTCTTTAAACCAGCACCCTTGGGACCAGGCCATTGCTGGACCACAGAAAATCCTGGATGACAGAAATCACCCCTAAAAAACCACCTATGAAAACAGTCTTGCCAGCTCATTCCACATATATAAAGCTTAAAAATAATCACTGACATTCACTAAGTTTAGTTCCTTACAAAAATTCTGGCCTGCTCCATAAGCATCTCCCCAGAAATGCCTACACTTTCCTACATCTGAGCTTAAAGCACTTTATAAAAGCACTGTCGAATTCTGATCTCCTGGCACCTTTCAATGTTTTCCGGCAATTCAAAAACTTTTCTGGCTTTCGTTTCCAGCAAAAACCTAAAAATCTGTGTGTGTGTGTGTGTGTGTGTGTGTGTGTGTGTGTGTGTGTGTGTGTGTGTGTGTGTGTGTGTGTGTGTGTGTGTGTGTGTGTGAGAGAGAGAGAGAGAGAGAGAGAGAGAGAGAGAGAGAGAGAGAGAGAGAGAGAGAGAGAGAAGCTATGTCCCCAGTTAGGTTGTTACACCAACAGATATCCATTTGCAAAAGCCAAATAATACTGTAGTATAAAGAATAATGATAATTTAACAAAACTGTTATTTTATGTACTGTATCCTGTTATATTTTCTGCATTATTATCATATTATTTCCTATTACTGTATAATTTATGAATATTGCGATCAGGCACCTTTTACATTCTGGTAATGTTTACATTCTTAAAATCATCAGCTGATTGCATTTTTCAACATCATCATAGCCATTGGTTGCTTTTTTGTAAATTATCAAAGGTTGGTTTAAAAATGCAACTTGCTTTATTTATAAATGCGGTAAATTAAATGAAGTATAGGGGTGATTTCGCCAGTATCAGATGATGCTTTTGCCTCTTCCAAAACATTTTGTGGCCTGCACATTATTTGTTTCTTCAGCCACAGCCACAGCCATAAATTTAGTGGCACATTTTCATAACACTTTTGTCTCGACTGCATGAAGGATGAATAAAGACTTTTTTTTTTTTCTCTCTTTTGAAAGTCACCACTGAAAATTAGTCAATTTTGAACAAGTCCACAACCCTTAATAAATGTATTTTACTTGCAGTACCTGACATTGGCAAACAGCTGTTTCTTGTTTCGACTGTTTATGTCACTGTCTTGCATGCAGTAGTAAGTGGTTGTTAATTTAAGAAACAGCAATGTTTTCTTATACATGTCACAAGGTTGGTAAGCCTGATTTAACATATGAAGATTCACATTTAACCTAATGAACTTTTTCTTCTAGGCTTACATATTAGTTAGATGCTAACTTTACATATTAGTTAGATGCTAACTTATGTATAATATACATTATAATTGGTATCTACCAAAACTGAGACAGACATAGAAAGCTTTGACTAGTTTAATCTACCGAAAATACATCTCGCACTTTAAACAATGTACGTATATGATGAAATCATGTTTTTGGACGAAATTTTAATGGTTGCATGATATACAAGACTGGATGATACATGAGTATACAGTATATATACAAGACTGGATGATACATGAGTATGCAGTATATATACAAGACTGGATGATACATGAGTATACAGTACTGTATATGCAAATTACAGTTCTTTTGTACACTGTTTTATTTAGTTTCACAGAATATGTTCATTGGAAATAAACTGTGCTTGTGTATTTCTGGAGCAAGCTTCAGTTCCGAAATCCAAAAAAATACAAAAACTGAAACGTGACAGAGCCCTCGTATCCCTCAAGAACTAATGGCAGCTGACTCAAAAAAGTCCCAGATCATGGGAGTTGCCAGACCATGGAGTGCTCAATTTAAGAGGTCACTGTATATTTCTTTTACTTGACTACCCTAGTGATTCTTCCTGCCATACATTATTAACTTGAAGAATACTTGATCACCTTGTCCCTAAACACTGATTTCTACACAAATTTCCTCATAGTCCTCCTACTGGAAAGAAGGGTGACAACAGATCAATGGTATAAAAAAATGCAGCAAAGATGAACAAAGCCTGATGTTTTGTGAGCGGATTTGCCAGGATGCTTCTCCCCTTGACAACCTTCAGACTACCCTTCACCACTAAATTTAACGGGTGTGAAATGGTAAAGATAGCCAAGAGCTCATCAGACTCATTTATGAAGTGAATCTTTGTTCATAAGACTCTCAAGGATATTGAAAAGATGATTAGTCACTGAATTTAAGGCTTGACCAACAGCCCATGCAACTTGCTGTCACCATCAGAAACAAGAAGACTAGAGGGAGAGGGACAATCAAAAAAGTACGTTTATTTCACAACAAGTCATTATCATTAATTAGACCATATTGTTTGGGAGGATTGAACTGCTAAAATCACCAGATTGGTGGGGTGAGACTGTAGAATCTGCCCGAAAACATCATGGGATTAATTTAATACATCAGATCTGTCATTTAAAGATTAACAAGATATCGTGTCCAAGGCAGAAACCCTGATACGCAACAGAAACTGTTAGAGGTTGCCACCTTCTGCTTAAGTTCTGTTTTCTCAGGAGCCATTAATTTAGCAAGGGACAGAACTTATCAATTACGAGTGACATATAGATAATTAATTCTGGGAGTTTACATCACAGAGAATGCCATAATGGATAAGGAAGATACAGTTTGAGGCACAAGCATAAACAGTCATTTCTAAGCTATTTTTCTGCTTCTGTCTAAAAGATATCAGAAGTATGTGACTAGGGAATCTGACAATGTCAATATGGTTGATTATGAATGATGGCTGACTTGAAACAAACTAAAAATTCCATTGAAAAGGAAAAAATGTATCAAACTGAAAGCTAATAACTGGTAGTCAGACTGCAAAGAATAAGATGTATGCTCCTGCCATATTCACAAAATAATGAGATGGTGGCAAGGAGAAAGGGGCACCCTGCAATAATGCTGTGGTAGTTTTTTTGGAGTTATTTTTTTTAATCGAATGGGTTTGGTTTAAGAAGGGAAGCTTTATTTTTGTATTTTAGGAAACAAAAATATTAAGGTGATGTTTTGTTTTGCTTTTGTGTCTATGTTTTTGTTACAGAGTATTTTTTAGTTTTTTTTAGTTGAATGTATACAATAAGTATCTTTATTTTTATTGCGGGAATGAGATAGTATAAAGGAAAAAGGAACAACTTCTCCCCTTTTTGACAGCCTTTATGACAATTTTTTTTCATGAAACCTTGTATGATTTTTTTTCCAGAAATACCACAGTGAACATTAGAATACTATAATTTCAAAGACTCTTAAAATTAGTGCATGAAACTATAGAATCAGGGAGGCAACAGAGTGTTTTTATGCAGTACAAGTATGGTAATATAGATATTTTTACATTTGAATTGAGTCCCTCAGATAAAGGGCACAGAGTGAATAAACTATTAGTCTAATATAGGTACTGCTGTATTTGTGCACTGGAGAAAATAGTACTGTATATGCCTTCGACAGACAGTGCCTTGATTATATAAACCCATGTAACTGTGGAATTTGTGATTTAAAATACTATTCTATTGCCTTGGAAGATACATAAGTATATGTGAATTGGCATCAAGAAGAAATTCTGAATTTTTTTTTTGCAAATTTGCTTTTTTTTTTCTAGAGTTAAGGTGGTTGTTGGGTGTATGAGTGGGATTGATGAGTGAAAGTTATTTGTTAAGTTTTTGGAACTTATATGATATTTTTTAAACGTAAACTGAATTTCTATTTTCTATAAGTGTTTGTTCATATTGTTATGTACTGTTGTTTTTGTTGTTTTTTTAGTTTTGACCTCCTAGAAGTAAAGGATGTCACACTTTATTAGTTGTAAGTTACTTTTAAGAATAAATTAGTGTTGAGAATTTTTGTTTGAGTAACCTAATATATTTCCACTCGACACCATCTGCCCCTTCTTTACTTTATTCTGCTGATCGAGGCCCCAACAATGCTGACTAACATGCCTTTTCACCATTCATGATGAAACACACTTCACTCTGGTAATTATTTAATCTTACATGATTGATGAAGATTGACATTTGTACACCCATGGTTTGTATTGAATGTGACAATGAGTTTTGAGTAATATTGCATTCTGATAAAATCTGTAGGTCAGTAACTCACCTAATTGGAATGATGTAAGAAAAGAGAAGAAGAAACCTGAAGAAGTACCGGTACCATGGCCCTCCAAATCCTTTGAGGCACATCATAACTAATGTCAGACCTAATACTGCTACAAACAGAAGCTGAAACAAGGCAAGAATAGTCATAAAAGTTTAATTAACTTAAAATTTTTCATCATTTCTAAATTAAATTCTTTATTGATAAATTAAGTATAGAAACACAATTTAAACCATAAAAACAAGAAAACATAAATTCACTTTTATTAGGTGTAAAATTTCGGTTTTTATAACAAAACAGTCTTCACTCAAGCCCATTTTAACACAGTCCAAATCTTGGTTGAGATATCCTCAGAAATGCCAGTTCTAAAGATTAAACAACCAAACAGTTGTCAATTAACAAGCGACTGCAAGTGCATGAGCACCTTTGGATCATCAGTTGGAGGTAACTACTCAACTTACTTGATCTCACTGACAGGAACTGACATAGTGAGAAAGAGAGAATGGGAGGTGGGTCCTCGGGATATATATATAGTATAAACTTGACTTCTTGATAGGTGGAAGGATAGGATATGCAGTTGACGATCTCAGCCATGCAACAAACTGATGTCTCAATGAAATGACTGGGGAGCAGAACAGATCAAAATCAAGTGTCCATGATAATGTCATTAAGTACTAATAGTAGTTGAATACCCAGAGATTAAAGGTGGTGGTTGTTACTCATTTGCTGCAAGTCACAGGTACAGATACCTAATCCTTCATCTAGGACATGAAAGCAATAAGCCTGGAAAACTACACCTCTTGAGAATGAGCCCCTGTAGCCCCACTGAAAGATTAGATGTTTTCTGCATCAATAACTTGAGATGAATGGGTAAAAACCCCTGCTGTGCTCTGCATGCTCTGGTCACTAGTGTGGCTTCAACTGAAACTGGTCACTGGAACAGCTCAGGTCATACAAGATGGGGCAGCTCCAGTAAATGATCCAGTTATCAAAGTAGCTCTGGTCATTGGTTTTGACAACTAAAGCCACTCTGGTCACAGCTCCTATCCCTTGAAGGGTATAGGGTGATGCAAAGCACTCCAAAATGTACTAATTCTCTAAAATCATAAACAATAAAATGACCATAAAATGAGAAAATTAATTAGGTGGTTTGACATGAAAGGAATAAGAAAATATGAGAATAAATTTGAGAATGCAGCTTACTGACACCAAGATCAACATGAAAAGTGATGTTCTTGCCTGCCATGAACCTAGGACCCACTGCAGCACATGCATGGTCTACCTGCCAGACAACAGCTGACCTGCCTCTTTTTCACCAACGGAATGCAGTGTCTAGGACTCGTGAAGACAGCAAATGCAGGCTACATGAATGATGATTTGTAAGTTTAATAAATACAAGGGAAAAATAAAAGATGAAATATGGTGTAACAGCAGGTAAAGGAGCTGGAAAGACAACAATTAAAGACTTACCATCACTGGCCTCACTATTCATTAGCCTGAAGAAATGAGAAGACAAGCTAAACATAAAACATCATCAGCAACACCAAAAGTTAGCCAGGAATTGTACAAAACTCAACTTTTGAGAAAGGCTAACCAAGGCAATGTTCAAAAACTGTTACCATACCAAAACGGCTTAACTTAACTAAATTTAATGCTAGAATTGCAGAATAATTCAAAGAAATTTATTTCAGAGCAGAATTGCAAGAGAACTCTCTTAAATTATATGAAATCCATTATAGACATATTTTGGGAAAGCACATATACTCCAGAGAACCCCATAATGAAGTCATCAGGTAGTTGCTGGTAGAAAATTTTTAACTATTCAACTCCATTTTCCAAAACATTGTCAAGACACTCGAAGGATGAAGGCTGATGCAGCTGAAAACCCTGGAATCCATCATGGCTGACTCCATTTCTTTTCAAAAGGGGCTGAACTGTCTTAACAGATTTTGTGACAACAAAATGGGCTATTGTAAGTAAAGGGTTTGTGGTGATCTGATGCATTATACTATGTTAACAATATCTCTGAATATTTCAAAAAAAAATATAAATTGGAGAGATCATGGAATTTCATACTGTACCTTAGTGAGATTATTAATTTCTAAATCAAGCAAGCCAATCTTTGATCTTGGTGCTGCATTATTCATGACTGATCTTGTTTCTGCCCCTGTATAAACAACAAGTCCCAGAAGTCTCCCTGATGCAACAACTGTGCCTGCCCAAACAGTGTTCTCAACACCTAAAGATTCTTCTGTTTCTGTATCATGCTGTAACAAAAGTATCAAAATATTCAAGAAAGGAAATATATCACATATATCACAGGTCTAAAATAAATTCAGTCAGAATGAGCAAAGAGCATACACTGTGGTTGTGTATTTAGCAAGGAAAAGGGTTCTTAACCCTCATCGTTCAAGATTTTTCCTTGTGGTGCCCAATTTCTTGGAAAGCATAGTTGCACATGTAACTTTTAATGACTGCAGCTATGAACTGAGCTTTCTGAGAAACAGTAACTCACCGAAAATTACTGCATAATATTCTCACAGGCCTACGAATATTTTACATTACCTACTTTATATGATTTCAAGTGCTGGAATCTGTCAGCATTACCCAACCCCCATGAATCTGCCTACAATATTATGAATATCACACTACCCTGCATGTTTTGGGGCTGCAAGTTTGGGGAAGAAAATTCAAAAATAGCCCTACCCTCTTCCACACAACAGACCCGGCCAGTCAGTTATCATGCCTTTGTCTTATATATTCTGACAATGATAATTCTGAATAGCTCAGTCTCTATCACTGAGGCAATAGAGGCTTTCTGGGCTACTTTCTTTTCGAGTATTACAGGGTGTCTATTTTAACACCCAAAAATTTTCAAATACATTTCAAAATTACCATTTGCACTTTATCACAAAAAATTACACCTACCAAATGCTTAGGCATAAATTATTTCAACAGTCTCATTTAGTTTTAATGTGGCCAGTAACTAAGAGACTTATGAATTGTTCCCTTCAACATCCAACATACCAAACAATTCAAGCTCTTAAGCAACATTAAAATAATTACAAAAATCTTTCCATGTGCATTTTTTCTTAATCATTTTCCACATAAAATAGTAAACAAAATCATTCCAAAGTGAGAAAGTATCCATCCCACAACAGGGCACAAAAATTAAACAACAGTGTTTCTTCATGTTTTCTTGGGTTAATCTTAATTATGTTTTGAGTTGCATTACTTCTGCAATACAGTATATGATCAGATCTATTTCAAGGAGTGGATAAACATTTCAGAACACATAGAAACCTGTGAATTATTCCACACTGCTGACAATGTCATTCATTTACTGGACATATTTTAGTGATATTTTAATCCTTCTAAATTCAATGCATCCATAACGCATAGTGTTACACAGACGAGTGTATGTGCTCTAAGGCCAATTGTATATGTCATATTATTATTATTAATTTTCTTTGTAAAAAAAATATATATGCATCATTGATGTGAGGTCCTTTATAATAAATGTCCTTGAACTTTTATATTTCAGTTGTCATTCATGCCCTCACTTGATCATTTACTGCTTTTACTTCTTAAAGAGGAAGAGGAGAAAAGAATATACTGGAATAGGAAACATAAAATAGAATGCTTGCCAAACATTTAAAAATATGAAGAAAAGGACTTTGTATATGTAGAATAATAATAATAACAATAATAATAATAATAATAATAATAATAATAATAATAATAATAATAATAATAATAATAATAATATGTCTTGTTAAAAAGGATGGCTGCATCCTAGCAAGACATGCATTTTAACAAGACATGCTTAAGAGAGGGCCTGCTCCTTCCAATCCAATAATAATAATAACAACAACAACAACAATAAAATAATAATAATAATAATAATAATAATAATAATAATAATAATAACAACAAGCATTACACTGTTTTAGTGGTGTAAATATCATGACATTGAAAAAAAAAAAAATTTTACCTTGTCTCATTTTTTACTGTCAGGCACCTACATTCATTCTGTTTATCCAATGACCATGACCCTGCCTTGAGTCTGCTTCACTATTTGTGTTGCCAATTACCTAATCTAATGTGGTTGTGCTGGAATAACAAATGCAGGCAGTCTCCGGTTATCAGCGGGCTCGGTTATCAGTGATCTGGTTTTTCAGCGCTTGTCTAGTGACGAAAATCAGCAATTTCAGCGTCAATATGCGCCCAATTTCCACTTATCAGCACTGATAATCACATATTGGCACAATACATACCTAATAAAGTGCCAATAACCGAAAATCAGCGATTTTCGGCGCTTTTCGGCGCCGATTTTTGGTTATTGTCACACCATTCGAACGGAACCCCCACCAATAACCAGGGACTGCCTGTACTTGTAATACACACATCTCTGTTTTAGCAAGAGCAAAATTTTTACAAGTCTCATCTGCAGCCGTTATGTAAACGTGCTTCCTGTCTAATGCCTGGCCTAAATAAAGAGAATATGATTACCAGTCCCATTAGCCTCCACCAAGAAAAAAGCTTTTCCAAGTTTACACCCAACTGATACATATCTGTTAAGTAACAAGGATACACAAAAAATAACTGATACAAAAACAGAGCCTGGTTCTGATGAAATAAATAGTGGAATTTCTAAAATAACTTTTTCTTGTGAAATGAAAATAAGAAATCAATACAATATAAGAAGGCAGTATTGCCTAAAATAAATGCTAACAAAAAACTTTCTTCAGAAGTTGGTAAAGTCTGACCTCTTAAAACCAGCACCCTTGGGACCAGGCCACTGCCGAACCACAGAAAACCCTGGATGACAAATCGCCCATAAAAAGCCCCTTTTGTAAACAAAGTCTTGCCATCTCATTCCACAAATATACTACTGTGTTAACAAAAGTAGAACAATGCTTACGAATAACCATTGGTATTCATTATGTCTAGTTCCCTATGAAAATTCTGACCTGCTCAATAAGCATCTCCCCAGAAATGCTTACACCTTTGCTACATCGGAGCTTGAACCACTCAAAAGGAGCACTGTCAATTTCTGATCTCCCAGCACCTTTCAATGTTTTCAAGCACTTCAAACTTTTCTGACTTTTGTTTTCAAAAAACATAAAAATCTGCTGCTTTTGTTTCTTTAAACCTGAACATTGTATGTGCTGCATCTGTTTCTTTAAGCCTGCATATTGTGTCTGTGTGTGTGTCATGCATTATTGTCATATTATTATCATATTATAGTCTATGAATACAGAAATCAAGTGCCATTTGCATTCTTGTAATGTTTACATTCTTAAAACATCAGCTGATTATGTTTTACCAACATCATCACAGTCATTAACTGCTAAATGAAACACATTTCTGATGTTAGTTTTTTCTTAAATTACCAGAGCTGGTTTAAAAATTTAACTTACTTTATTTATCAATTCAGTAAATTAAATCAAATTAAATGAAGTAAAGGTGTGATTTCACCAGTATCAGATGTTGCTTTTGTCTCTTCCAAAATGTTTTGTGAAATGCACGGTACTTGTTTCTTTAGCCACAACTATACAACTGTAAATTTTGTGGCATACTTTCATAACAATTTCTTCCCCATTGCATGGATTCATTTTATTTTTATTTATAGAAATAAACATTGAAAATTAGCAAATTTTTAACAAGTCGACAATTGTTGTATAACCTTAATATACATGTTTTAGTTATGGTAAATGACATCGGCAAAAAGCAGTTTCTCTATTCGATTGTTTATGTCAGTACTTGCTGTTGTTTATCCCAGTGTCTTGCATGCAGGAGTAAGTGGTTGTTAATTCTAAGAAATAGTAATGAATTCTTAGACAAATCACAAGGTTGTAAGCCAGATTTAATGTATGAAGATTTGCATTTGACCTAATGAACTTTGCTTCTAGGCCTATTTATTAGTTAACAGCTAACTCAGATACTATAATATACATTATCAATGATATCTATTAAAACTGAGACAAGCATAGAAACCCTAGCACAATGTAATCTACTGTTAACATATCTTGCACTATACACAATGTATACAGTATGATGAAATCATGTTTTTGGACGAAATTTTAATGATTGCATGATAAACAAGATCTGATATGACATGAGTACATATGCAAAATATGGTTCTTTTGTATGCTTTATATTTTTGAGTTTCAAAGGATGTGTTCTTTAAAAATGAACTTTGGTTGTGTATTTTGCAGAGTAAACTTATGTTCCAAAACCAAAAAAATAAAAAAACGGAAACGATGTTTGTCGCTGCCCTCATTGCCACTCAAGAACTATTGGCAGCTAATTCAAAAAAAGTCCTGGTTAATGGGAGTTGCCGGACCAAGAAGTGCCGGATTTAAGAGGTCAGACCGTAGTTCAAACCTGTTGAAATCCCCAAGGAAGGAGGTTTTTGTTATAAAAGGAAATTGTTTGATAATAAGAGCACTTCATATTTACCTTAGCAAAATTTCCTATGAAATTGTAAATATCCTTCTGGGGTTTTTCAGCATACACAGTAGCATCCATTGAGAATAGTTCTTCATTTGAATCTAGTTTCTGAGTGGCAGGAACAGCTAGACGTAACTTCCAGTCTGTTTCACCATCTAGCTGATCAGTTCTTATAAAGCAGGCACCATTAGTCTCAGTTGTACGTAAAAAGACCATATCTGCAGGTACTCGCTGATCCTATGGGGTAAAAGTTAGGCATGAGATTTCATTTCTTTATGAACCCCTTCTTTACCGACAATTTGTTTGGGGGTACACAAAGCACCACCATTCAAGACTATCGCATGGTACCGGGTACATGAAGATGGTACACACATACAACCAACCTTCCTCTTTTCAGTTCTAGACCTCTTATGATTTCATAAATTCGATTTGAAGGGTTTGGTACCAGCCACTTAGGGGTGAACATAAAAAGCATAAATAAATGTGTGCATATGTATATATATGTATGTATATATAATATATATACAGTAAACCCCCTGTATTCGCGGGGGATGCATACCACACCCCCAGCGAATAGCTAAAATCCGTGAATACTTAAAACCCCTCTAAAAACACTTAGAACTACCTATTTTGATAGTATAAACACAAAAAAACCCCTCTAAAAATGCTTATACCTGAGTATTTTAATAGTTTTATCACAAAAAGTGCATTTAGTCATGAAAATTATAAGAAATACAGTAATTAGTGAATATTTCTCAGTGAAAAATCCATGAATAGTGAGACAGCAAATACATGGGGTTCACTGTATATACAGGTTGACCATCACTAATCCGGCAATCAGTAGTCCGGAACAATCAGTAATCCGGCACAAATTTCGGCTAGAGTAATTTCCAATGTTTCCACACTAATTTTCATATTTCCCGGGTCGCTGCGCTAACTCGCTCGCTGGCCGCTTCGACTTGGTGGCGCAGTGTGCTGCATCAACAAACTGGTAGCCTAGCCTACATTATACTGAACTCTATTCAAATATTAACAGTATTATACAAACATCAACATAACGAATGTGCATCTTTTTCATGGATCTTTTAAAAAGTTATGCTTTACTACATTGTTTCCAATTGCGTATATTCTCATATTGCTTTTGTATTATAAATTGCGATCAATGTTTTGTTTTGGGAATCAATATTGTGTGTTTATTTCACGCATTTAACTAAGTTCAAAGCGCTTTTCTTGCTTCTAGTTAGCGTAAATAAATATGGATACTTTATTTATTTGGAACACGGATAATTTTCGTTATACGAAGTGTTTTTAAGCCGAAATATAACTTAAATACGTTTCGTTGTGAAATTAATTTACCTATTTTTTCGTTAATATATGACGTTTGCGGGAATCGCAGCTGGCCGTTTTGGGGGCATGTATGTTTTGTGTAAAAAAAATCAAGATTCCATTCGCTATTTTCTCTTGATTTCATCATAATACAAGCTTTATGTATCTATCTTTTATCGGCGTGAAAACAATAGTAATTTGTATTCTTTCATGCCCAGTAGTTTTGATTAAAATACATTCTCTCAAGTTTTATTTACGGTCGAGTTTCATCCATGTTGCCGATGCACGATAATTTATGGTCATTAGCAGCTTGAACATTGTTTTCTCAGCTTCAGCTACAACTTACAGCTTTAAGTTACTGTAGCAGTATATTTCCCTGCCATCTTTTCTCCAAAGCGAATAAGGGTATAGTGTAAAAAATATATCAGTCCTATTGTACAGTACCTAACGTCAATTGTAACATAACTACGGTAATTGTGTATTACCGTACGATGGTTGAAATACAAGCAAAGCAGTTGTTATCCGATAAGATTATTAGCAAAACAAGTTTCCCGTTCGGTTGTTTGTGGCTGTACGCATTTACACATGAGTATAACATTATTAACAATACTTTTATCATTCTCTTTTACTTTTTTAACTAGTAGATGGAATAAAGAGATGGAGGAAAAGAAGTTTTTCTATTGTAAGTTGGTCTCTCTCCGCCTGATTGTAGCTGCCTGCCTGCGCCGAATTCTAAAAATGTTTCCTAAATATTTTCAGACTCGTATTAATTCCTAACCCCATCATAATCGTGAAACTCGAAATATCGTAAGTCGAATTATCGTAACTCGAGCACTACCTGTATTTGATAATTGTCTTTTCCTTATTATCCAACTTGTACTGATTTATTGGATATTTTAATTCTAAGATGAGGTGCTTAGCTACTGGGTTTCGTGTATTCTAGCCTAATAAATGGCTAATCCGGCACCCTTCAGGTCCCAATGATGCCGGATTAGTGATGGTCAACCTGTACATATACAGTATATATTGTATATACTGTTTATATATATAATTACAAAAACACATATACACAAAGACTACATATATCACATGCATGTACACAGAGTATTCATATGCATACTTGCATGCTCACACACACAATCACACACATATATATATATATATATATATATATATATACAGTATATACAGTAGATATATTCATACAGACATATCTCATATCAAAGGTTATTTGAGACTTGCAGATATGTATTTCATTACCTAGAAATTCGGTTCGGTAGCGAATGCAATGTTTACGTTCTGTTAAGCTTCTCGGTAAAGCAGAGGTTAATAGGAAGAAAATTTCACCTATAAGCACATCATACAGATTAACAATACTTCCACTGCAGTATTTGAAATTATGTCATATTCTTCTTTTCTTTTCCATGACAGCAATAATTAAGCAGCTGAAAAACCTGTCAGAGTTAAAACTATTTGAGCAATGAACTTCTAAGTACATTTCAAGTTAATGTGGGCAACTCTTGCAGTTAATGAGGAAAATGTTTCTTTCTCAACTTGGCTCTGAGATTAAGTGACATACCTTCTCTACAAATATTAAGTCACCAACTTTGATGTTGGCACTGGTTATTGTGCGCTGACCTCCATGAGGAGTTAACTTCTTGTATCTCTGTTGATTAACTTCATTGTCTCGCTGCCTTCTCCTCACATCATCAACTGCTTCACGAATCATAGTAACCAATATGACAAAACCCTGCAATATAAAGTGTAGGCTTATAATACCATCAACCAACTTTTTTTATACATTGACTCCTTGGTACCAAAGACAAATGCACTATAACACCTTTGAAACATGGTTGAATAGTAAATTTTGTCAAATGGTATAGTATAATCATAATCCAGAAATGATTTCTGATACAAAAAATATAAAACATTTCACATACTGTACTATGGTATCATGTTCTGACTTACTAAAGGACCCCAGTAAGTGTACAGATATCCAATACGAAGTTCTGGTATGAACTGGGATGTTGCCATTACAAGAAAGTAGAGATTCAAGAAGAATTTGAACTGTTCGAATAATACCTGAAATGAAAAAGAAAATTACATTATGTACCAATATAAAAAAAACACAGAATAATGTCAATTGCAAGGGATGAGTTTTTGTTATCTAAATGAGTGAAAAAATGCAAGTTTTGACAGTTTTACACTGCTACCTCTGAAATTTGTGCCCCTTGGCTTATTTGTATCACAGTTACTGCTTTAATAAATTTCTGCCTTAAAAATATTTCAATTTGTTCCTTTTCTCTATTCTACACCTCTATTCTATATTATTTTGCTTTAACAAACCATCAATCTAACTTTTGTTTTTATCCTGACATTTTCCTGACTCACACTGCTGTACACTAGCTTGTTGTAGACTCCTTTGTTCAAGAATACAATCAAATTTGGGCATCTAATGAGTTCTCTAACTGAAAATGTAACTAAAAATAAATTTTGAAGAAACAAAACCTTTCAAAATGAGATTTAATATTTTGAAGTAAATTAGCATAAACCAGAGATATATCCTGCCTATTAACTAATTTATACCTTCATCATCATTTCAGTTATCCAAGACTCACCTTATTACAAGATAGCAAGTTTAACAATCATTATGTCAACTAAAGATAGGTAACTATTTATAATCTAATTTTGCACAGCTGAAACTGTGCATGTAGTAATAGATTTTGAATACTAGTCCATATACAGTATTGCATGTATTTTTCTGAAAAAAAAAAAAACACAAAAGATAAGAACTTAACAGACATACCTAGTCTATGAATGTAAAAAAAAAGCTGGGTTTGGCCCTAAATAGAATTGTAGACATGCTTTGTAAGAGTGAAGGCTAAGGGATCAGGAAAATGGGATCACTTTGCTTTGTTAAGGCTGGCAAAAGAGCACTTGTCTACAAAATATTCGCAGCTTATATTTTTGGTTAGTGCAAGGACTAGTGGAAAGGGCAACCAAATGGCCTTTTCAAGCCCACCCATGAAGAATGCAAGAACAGGAAAAGGATGGAAGAAATGTAGAGGTTAGCCACAAAGAAAAGGATGAACCTGCCTTGGGTACAGTATTTTCAGTAAATAAAAACTTTGCTACTCAACAACCCTTTCTAATGTCAACCTATATTTATTTACCAAAACTGATGTCTCTGTATAAAACTCGCTAATAACCTTTTACTGTGCACTTAAGGCTGCAAACCAAAACTCTAACTAGATTTTACCCTCTCACCCATTTCTTTTCTTCTCTTCCTTCATTACTTCCCAATTACAAAACTTTGTTAGCTTATTTTCATTTGCCCGTAGCCTACGAAGCCTGATAAACAAAACTCAATAGTATTGATAAGATATTTTATACTACTGTAGTATACAAAAAAATTAACAAAACTGACAAAACAACATTAAACACAACAAATTCTCTTTGTATAATAAAAGAACCAAGAAAATACCTACCAAGGGGATAAATGATATGAAATTATACTTTTGATTGCGTATAACATTTGGAGGGAATTTTTCAGTTGTTTGATGGCCAATACGTATAGATCTGGCTGCCAGTTGGCGGCGGCGGGAACAACAACTTATAATACACTCACATAACCTGAAAAGGATAATGCATCCATCTATCATTGCAAATACTCAGACTGTCATTCATGATTTCTTTTTAGTGAAAGGGATAAGGAGAAACCTTAAACAATGACTGAATTTTTCATTATAAAATGGGAATTTTCTGCTAAAAACTTTACGAAGGCTCCAACATCCTTGATAATATCTACTTTGCCTTATTTTCAAATAAAATCTTAAAACAGAAATTCTAGCCATAATACATACTAACATTTCCAATTCAAGTACAGTAGTGATAAACTCAAGTAAAAAATGCGCCAAAGTTTCCTTCAGTGCAATCAAGTTTTGTGTACAGTGTATAATCAAGGCCACTGAAAACAGATCTACCTTTCAGTGGTCTCGGTATAATGCTGTATGAGCTGCAGCCCATGAAACTTTAACCACGGCCCAATGGTGGCCTTTCCTATAACGTTGCCAGATGCACAATTATGGCTAACTTTAACCTTTAAATAAAATAAAAACTACTGAGGCTAGAGGGCTGCAATTTGGTATGTTAGATCATTGGAGGATGGATGATCAACATACCAATTTGCAGCCCTCTAGTCTCAGTATTTTTAAGATCTGAGGGCAGACAGAAAAAGTGCGGACGGACAGACAAAGCCGACACAATAGTTTTCTTTTACAGAAAACTAGAAGTATACTACCCTTTAAAAACAAAATTTTTTTTTTGTCTCATAGACAGAAAAAGCAGTAACTACTCCTTTCACCCTCTGGGGCCTCCAGTACGACTGGGGCTGAAAGGAGGGGAAATCACTATATAAATGATGATTTGTATAAAAAATGACTGTTTAAAAAAAAATAGTTTCATCCAACACCCTCAATCACATATGTCTGAATTTCTATTTAGGTGGAAAATTCTATGTTACACTGTACAGTAAACCCCCAGTATTCGTGTTCTCATGATTTGCGGACTTATGCATTCGCGGGTTTCTCTGTGGAACATATCTAGCCATTATTCGCAGAAAATTCGCCCATTCACAGTATTTTTCACTGAGAAATATTCACTAATTACTGTATTTTCATATAATTTTCATGAATAAATGCACTTTTTGTGATAAAACTATTAAAATACTCAGGTACATGCATTTTTACAGGGTTTTCCTGTGTTTAAACTATCAAAATGGGCAGTTCTAAGTGTTTTTAGAGGGGTTTTAAGTATTCGTGGATTTTAGCTATTTGCGGGGGGGGGGTGTGGGACGCATCCCCCGCGAATATGGGGGGTTCACTGTAATGATGACTGAGTACTGACGGATCCAGGATCCAAGTCTCTGATATCGAAGAGGGTTGTTAAAACTAAGGACGAACCTCAGGTGTATAAAAATAATGGGCTTGATTATGTGTGGGTGACCACTTGACAAGAAGAGCAAGATCTTCACCATACAACCTAAGTGAGACACTGCAACAAGCAGCCATATAAGAGCAAGTGATAAGATAAGCACGACTTCCTACATTTTCCACAGTATGTGAAATTTGGCCCATCACCATTACTGGTCCCAACATCAAATCTCCATCCAATGGGGAATAATCCCTGGGATAAGATTTTGTGAAAGGTGACTACTTAAAAAAAAATAACATCTAAGCTATCTCTACAAACAACTGAAACAGAAAGAGCTCTGATTTCCAGGAGTAAAACTCTTACCTGCAACAATTCACTTTCTGATACACCATACAACACTGACGATGCATGGCTGAGTTAGCAGGACATAACCTTGGAGTTCTATTTCCTGGTATGGCCAGTAAAGGGAGTCTATGGTCTTCCTCAGGCAATGGCATGCTGATCTGATTAGATACAGGAGCAGCTCTTCTTCCTTAACTGTGGCAAATGATTAAAAAAGAATTGTCAAGGGCACAGTGGAGTGGTCCTGGCAGATAAGCATTGGGGTTTTTGCTTCACTGTCAGCTGCAAAGGACAACCTAACGTAAATCCATCTTCTAGAAGGAGAACCTCTATCTGAGAGAGCATGAAATCTGCTGGCTTCTCTTGAAAATGCAAACACCAGTTTGAAGACTGTGCTCCATGTAAGATTCAGCAACAAAACCTCCACCAAAGGCTTGCAGGGAGTTTTAGTGAGACTCCTTATCACCAGAATAAGACCCCAGTTTCGAGGTTCATGACGCCAACAAGGTACCTCCCTTTTAAAGTGCTGGGATAAACCTTCTCAGTTCCATGGACGAACCTACATTTAGTCTATGAAATTCTGACTAAAGAAAGGGCTCCTGGGCAAGAAGAAAAAATTAGTAACAAGAGGAGTTATGGTGTTAGGAAGATTGACATCCTACTGATTGCACTAATCACAGCAATGTACCCACTCGGCTTGGTAGAGACTGGAAACCAAGGTTCTGCAAGGCTTCAAGATTCCTTCAAGTGCTTCTTCTGAAATGGCTCTTCCTCAGAGAACTTGCATGCAAACACAATATTCTTAAGTTCTTGTAAAACATGAGCTTGTGGTTGACAGAGAAGCTTCTTCCAAGCTATAAGACACAACTAACAGGGGAAGGAGGCCAGAGAAAAACTCTGTGAGGAGCTTGTCCAGAACTTGCCCAATTAGAACAAATGGCAGAGAGACTTCTATTCTCTAGGCTTCTTGGTCAGATTGGGCTGAGAAATAAACAGACAGCTTGCAACTGAGGCTCTCTGTAAAGAGGGTGCACATGTGGAGGATTGTCACATGACCAAGAGAAACCACCATCCCTTTGGCCTTCCCAGTATTCCCTGATAACTGGGATGCCTTTGTAAGAAGCAAGCTAATACCTGCCAATGTCTATTCCTGCAACTTAACAATAGCTGGCAATTCAAAAAGATGCCATCTTGTGTTATCAACCTACATCAGTGACAAGATAATAAAAGCTGAGGGCAGGAAAGATAAACCTTGACATGACAGAAGGCAAACGCTGTGCTCACAAAGAGCAGCCCTGAACTCAACAAAAATTTTTGCAGGCCTGCAATTAGGCAATGAGAAGACATGCAGAGCATCCACCTGCTTATAATAGCCATTAATAGTTCCTTTTCCTTTCACTCTCAATTTAATATAAGATGCAATAAAAATTCAGATTTAGCCCTACAAAAGTCAAACACAAGGCTATCTTGATAGCCTTAAGTTAGCTTGTTCCTGGTATGTGCACACATCTTTTTCTCAACTTAAGCTGCCACTCGAGGCTGAAGATACCAACCATCCAGTTAAGAACTTCTGAAAAGAAAGCCTCATTTTGTAGATCTCTGGCTACAACAGTGTTAGTCTAATCCAAACACTGAAGTAAAACAATTCTCTCTCATTAAGAGTCTAACCTTGTCTTCTTCCCAGAAGAAAACAAGGTCAGAAATTGAGAAGTAGGAGACTTGTTGCCCATAGTCACAGCAGCCATTCTAAGCCAAGGCTAACTAAAATTAACCAGCCTTTTTCTCAACTTCAGTTGCCACTCGAGGCTGAAGATACCAACCATCCAGTTAAGAACTTCTGAAAGGAAAGCCTCATCTTGTAGACCTCTGGCTACAACAGTTTTAATCTCATCCAAACACTGAACTAGAACAATTCTCTCTCACTAAGAGTCTAACCTTGTTTTCCTCCCAGAAGAAAATGGGGTCAGAAATTGAGAAGTAAGAGACTTGCTGTCCACAGTCACAGTAGCCATTCTAAGCCAAGGCTAACTAAAATTAACCCTCTTTGATCTCTAGCTACGACCAATCAATGTCTCCAGCACAAAATCCTCATTAGAAGAAGATATGTGGGAGGCTGTGAAGTAAGATCTCTTCCCTTGAAAGTCACTACCAACTCATTTCACAGTTACTACTTAAATTATGGGAATTGCTATACAGTAATCTACGATATTAGAGCAAACAAGACCACTAAGAGAGTCTGCCACTATGACGGAGACAGTGATTAAAGATGTTACAAGTGAAGTAAGCCATTGGTGATGTGGGTCCCACCATCACAAAAAGAACATTAATGACTTGGACCAGGAAACAAGATATCCTCAATCCAGGGTCGAGGAGGGAGATTGGGATGTGGTGGCAATGGAAAGGTGATGACAGTTATCAATTAAATGTCTACAATGCTGATGAAGGAAAAGAAAGTAGCAAACAGCTGTTATATATTGTTGGGAAGGCTACACAAAGACATTAAGGCAGGCAGTGCACTGTTTAAGTATTGCATCAGTAAGCAACAAGTGATCATAATAAGAATATCCTACTTTGATCTCTTTCCATATACATTAGGCCATTTCATAAAAGCAAGGTTATTGAAATGCTGGGATGTACAGGTCAAGGTGCCAATGGTGTTGCTAAGGCATTACATTCTACCTAATTAACCACTTCTATAGCAGAACACACTGCTTTTTGCCCAGATCACCAAACTGGGTGTCAGTGATGGATGAGATGGAGAGGCTCTTATTCATCAGGGTCTTGGACATGAATAGGAAGCGAGCCAATATTCAGCATTTCCACCCACATGTTAATTGGGAAGGTGCTATCTTTGTTTGGCAAATAAAGGATTATGTAGGATGATTAGATTACAAAAGGATCTTTATTGCATGCTATGGCTGGAACAAGGGATTAAAAGTGAGCAAATTCTTACTTTTAAACACAGGGCAAAGCCTTTCCAGATCCTAAATCAAAGGACTGGCAATGATGAGTGTGGATAATAAAAGGGTGTGGATGATGAGTGGATAATAAAGATGATAGCCCAGTTACCTAATGCTACCCCAACCAGGACTATGGAGTTCTGGAAGTCCTTCTAGGACAATTTTGCAGTCAACTACAATACTGATGTTTGGGATCAAATCCACCATTCAAAAATGACATTTTTACAGTAAAATAAAGTTTTATATATACTTACAAAGTAATTACATAGCTGCTGGTTTCACTTGCTCAGCAGCTAAAATTTTGAAATTCGCGGGTCATGCTATTTTGTTTGGCTAGTGACTAACCTCGCCCACTTTTGGGGTAAGAGAGGAACAACTAGCAAAAGGATTCAATTTGTTTATGCCATAATGATCATGTGAGGGGAGGAGGGAGGGCGCCAATCACGTAATTACTTGGGAAGTATATATAAACTTTATCTTATCATAAAAATGTCATTTTTATACAAGAAACTTACCAAGTAAATACACTGATGATTCCCACATTGACAGAAGGTGGGGTGCATGAACAAATCTACCCCAACACACTAGCAATGGTAATGAATTTGAGCATAGAAAAGATTGCTAGTATTAAAAGTATCTGTTGTTTCCTTACCCGATAAGGGAGCTGCTGCAGGAAGGTACTGCCTCTATTGGCGGTCTCCTTACCGTATAGTGGCGCAGCAGTATAGCCGAGGCTTGCCGACTATATTAGTGGGTACCTTGTGGCAAGGATGATTCCAATTGCTGACAAAGGTAACTATGTTGCCCCTGCCCAGGTGCAGTACAGAAAATACAACAATAAAATAAACATCACCTAATATTATAAAAAAATTAAAAACCACCACCCAACCAAGAAGGACTGGAGGGCACTCCGGTACACTGTAACCCTGGCTCCCTTAAAAAACTCAACAACCTCAATTCAGGGCAAAGAAAGGAAGGAAGGAATGCTTCCAACGCTTCTTCCCCCAACACCACACCAGCCACCAAAAATGGACCCAAAGTGCTGCAATTACCGTAAACTGTTTCAATTTCCTTCAAATAATATGTTGCAAACATTGACGTGCACTCCCAAAAAGCCGCCTGCAAAATAGAGAGGAGAGACAAATTATGCTTGAACGTCAACGAAATGGCTACAGCTCTAATTTCATGAGCCTTCACTTTACACAATGGAAAAACCACATCTTCAATTGACAAATGGGCTTCCGAGACGAGGTCTCTAAGGAAGAATGCCAGGGCATTCTTTGAAAGTGGCCACGAAGGATTCTTAACAGAACACCATAATGCATTTGAAGGACCATGAATCTTCTGTTCTGTGAAGATAAAACCTTAGAGCTCTCGCAGGACACAATACTCTCTCTTCCTCATTTGGACCTACAATTTCCGACAAACTTTCAATTACAAAGGAACCAGGCCATGGTTTGGAAATGGACTCGTTTTCGGCTAAAAATCCCAAAGAGAAGGAACAGACAGCATTCCCTTGGGAGAAGCCTACTCTTTTGTCTATTGCATGGACCTATTGGTTCGTTAGATCTCTCAGGGAAATCGAATGCATAGGCTCAAACCAGGGCCCAGACAACCATTTAAGAACCATGTCCAGGTTCCATGGCACTACTGCTACCTCCTTCTGTCTCGTGTGTCAAACGATCTAATTAGATCTAAGGAAAGGTCCACTCCCCTGTGTCTGAAGACAGAACTTAACATGGCCCTTTAACCCTTGGTCATCGAGGATGACAGGTTTCTTTCGGTCTTAAGATATAGCAGAAAGTCTGCTATTTCAGCTATAGATGTCTGAGAAGACAACACTGTACTTTCTGCACCAGTCTCTAAAAATTGTCCACTTAGCCTGATATACTCTATCCTCTGATAGAATATATCAGGCATTTTGGCAATAGCTTGCAAAGCCAATCTTGGAAACTCCTTCTTTCTAAAAAGTTTCCTGATAGTAGGTAGCCTGTCAGGGCCAGACAGGTTTTTGAGGTAGCAGTCTCAGAAAGTCTGCGAGGAGGTTGAGAAGGTCCAGGAACCATTCCTTTGTCAGCCAAAAAGGAGCACTAGGATCACTGACAGATTTTGATGAGTCTGGAACTTGTTGATCACCTGTCTTACCATAATGAAAGGGGGAAAAGCATAAAGGTGATTGTTTGACCAGTCCTGAAGCATAGCATCGGTTGCCCATGCTAAAGGATCCTGGACTGGCAAGCAAAACAGGGGGAGACGATGGTTAATGCAAGTCGCGAACAGGCCTATGAATGGAGTCCCCCATAACTTCCATAGATCTGAGCTAACCTGAGGACCCAGAGTCCACTTCATGGGTAACCCTTGTTTCTGGCGGCTTAATTCATCCACCAGAACATTGAACTTTCTTTGAATGAAGCGCATAAGAAGCTTGACCTGAAATTGTTCTGCCCAAAGCAAAAGATCCCATGCCTTCTCATAAAGGGAGAAAGAGTGTGTTCCCCCTTGCTTTCTGATGTATGACAGGGCAGTCGTGCTGTTGGAGTGCACTGTGACCGTCTTGTAGGACACTTCTTCCTTGAAAAATTGCAACCCCAGATGAACTGCCTTCAGTTCCTTGACGTTTATATGCCAATTTCTTTGCTCCGGGGACCAGGTCCCTGAAATTTCCTTGCTCCCCAACCTAGGTTCGATGCATCTGAGAAGTCTAGATTGGGGTTCAATGGAAGGAGGGATTCCCCTTGTGATAACCTTCCTTCTAAGCTCCACCAATGCAGGTCTTCTTTTACCTTGAGTCACACGGAACACAAACGAGTTTGAGTATTTTTTCCTGTTCCAGCTGATTCTTAAGAAGAATTGGAGCAGTCTCACATGAAGCCTGCCCAGAAGAATGAACTGCTCTATGGACAATAACATCCCCAGAAGGCTCATCAATTCGTTGGCGGAGCATTGATCCAGAAGAAGAAATCTGCTTACTGTCTTGAGGCAAGACATTCTTTTCGGGGAGGGAGAAACCTAAACACTCTGAGAATCTATAATCATCACTAAATAAGGAATCCCTTGTGACGGAATAAACCGAGACTTCTGAAAGTTGATCAACAAACCCAGATACTGGGCCAGGAGAAGGGTCTCTTGAAAGTCCTCCAAACAATTTTCCCTCAATTGGGCCCAAAGTAGCCAATCATCTAAGCAGAGGGAGTTCTTGATTCCCATCAGATAGAGCCATTTTGCTTGGGGAGTGAGAACTCTGGTAAACACTTGTGGTGCCGTCAATAACCCGAAAAATAGAGCGCGGAACTAGAACACTTTGTTCCCAAACACAAACCTCAGAAACTTCGCCCATTCCTGATGTATTGGAATGTGGAAGTATGCATCCTGCATATCATTGACATCATCCAGTATCCCTGGCGAATGGATGACATGACGGTTCAATTTGTCTCCATCTTGAATAATGTCTTTTGTATGAAGAAATTCAATGCACTGATGTCCAGGACGGGCTTCCAGACCTCTGAAGCTTTGGGCACCACAAAAAGACAATTGTAGAATGCCAAGAAAGGGCCAGGTCTGCAGAAAGGAGACTGTCCTGGAGGCATGAGCGGGCATCTCTTTAGGCTGCCTAGAGGATCGGGCAAGAAGATCTGAAGAAATCTCCAGAACTGTATTCTCCGGGCACAGGTGATGACGATCCAGTGGCGAAAACAGAAGCGCCAACTTCTGTGAGGGAGTTACTCCCTTAGAGGTGTAGGAGCACCACAGTTCTCTCTTTTTAAGGACTCCTATCGTGTATATGGAAGCTAATTCCTGGGAACCATCCCTGATCCCTTTGTTGATACACGAGAGGACCCCCAGCCAGTCAGAGGCACTATCTTCAGGAATAAGAGGGCAGTCCTTAATCTTACGGGCTAGAGAGAGCCCACCACCCAATCAAGAACACTCAAAACTTCAAATACCTTTAGCAAGTTTTTGAGAAGATGTGAGAGTTCCGCCGAACTGAACATAATCTTTGCTGAAGCAAAAGCAGGCAAGAGGAACTGATCAGCCTGGAGAAGTCCCCTTGGGAGGAGGCAGAAACTCCCAGAGAAGGAGCTTCCCCAGTAGCATAAGAGAGCTGTCTCCTCTTGGACAATCTAGAAGGAGGGGAAGCTGAAGATGGCTCTACCCTTGTTCCCTCTTCTCTGCTAGCCATCCATCAATACCACTGAAGGCTTTCTTAGCAGAAGAAGAAAGCACTAACTTGGGCAGTCTCAAAGAATCAGAAGTCTGTGACTCCATAAGAAAAGCAGACGCAGGCGAAGAAGGAGCTGCAGGCGAAAAGAAACTCGGAAGGTAGCTAACAGATACCTTAGCAGCGACACATAAGCTGAAGGACGAGCGTCTTGAGCATTAACCTCTTCTTCCTCGTCTGAGGATACAGGAGACAAAGCTAAGTCCACAGGTTGGGGGGCCGATGGAGCCTTCCTTAACAGGCTCAAAATACTGTTGAGTTTGCTCTGAACCGAGCCTACCACAGAGGTTGCTTGCTTGCTAGAAGAGGGTAAAGCCTGAAGTACAGAAGACTGAAGCATAGAAAAATGTCCAGCTGCTTGAGAATCACTAACAGCAATCGGAGCCAAAGCGTCACCAGAAGAAGCACGACAAATGGAGGAGAGAGGGCGCTTTGTCCTAGGTGGTGATCCATGAATCAGTGTGTGGAAGGGCGATGGCGGGCACTCTACGACGCTCGAGAGAAGACGGGCCTTCTGACACAGCAGGATGAGAGGGAGCCAATGAGTGTTGAGATGATTTCGGGCACTCAGATGAAACCAGGCGTTCGGCAGTCAAGGGGGCTTCAGACACTGCAGGGCACCCAGGAGCCAGAGGAGTCTCAGGTGTATGCAGACGCTCAGAAAAAGATATTTTAGACGAAGAGCGCTTACAAGAAGCAGGACACTTGGAAGCTGCACTCTGACTCTGGGAGCTACATGAAAGACAATGCACATCCAAGAATATGCCTTTCCAGTGGCACTTGGCTGCAACCTGGGATTCAACAACAGGTCCAACTGAGGGGGGAACTACTCATGGGCAGACCCCACCAACCTCCTTTAGTCTACCGGTTTGACTCCTCTCAGATTTAGGGGAGTATGACAATGACTTTTGCCAAAGAGACTCCACAAACGGGCAGCCACCTCCTCCACCAACACATCACTAACATTAGGCGCAATTAAGCACTCCACCGACACTGCACTGGCGCTAGGAACTAATGGGTGCTCTGAATCACTCTCATGTCCATAAGGACCTTAACCTATGAGTCTAACTGAGCAATAGGCTCCCCAGGCAATTTAAACCTTTTATCGACCTTACACTCGAGGCTGGCAATGGGCTTGGGTTCAGAAGCCAGAGAACCGGGTAAAGGAGCAGGTTGCACAGAAGGAGGACTGGGTACGGGATCAACAGCAATAACAGGAATGTCAATCTCGACGTTAGCATTATCAATATCATGATCAACAGGAGATTCCTGACTAGCTAAAGACTTACTAATCTGTATAGGTCACTTTCCTCCTCTCAGCTACCACTCTGATGGTCGCGAGTTCGAATCTTCGACCGGCCAGTGAAGAACAAGAGGAATTTGTTTCTGGTGATAGAAATTCATTTCTCGCTATAATGTGGTTCGGATTCCACAATAATCTGTAGGTCCCGTTGCTAGGTAACCAATTGGTTCTTAGCCACGTAAAAATAAATCTAATCCTTCGGGCCAGCCCTAGGAGAGCTGTTAATCAGCTCAGTGGTCTGGTTAAACTAAGATATACTTACTTTTCCTCCTCTTATCTCTAGCAAGTTTATTTAAATGAGATCTTAAAGTGTCCCACTTCTTACTGTCCCAGTCTATACATTCATTACACCTTAAATCTACTGAACAAACTTGTCCCCTACAATTTTTGCAGATAGAATGGGAATCGTAAGATTCTTTAGTTAAACATGTACTGCAGCCTTTGCTGCAATACCTAAAGCTAGTCGAACTTGAGTCTGACATTTGGCAAACAAGTCAACTAAAGTCACAATAGGTAAACAAGGTATAAGTCAAATTAATCAAAGTCACAATAGAGGATATAAGTTGAATTAATCAAAGTCACAATGCAGTAAAGGAAAAAACAGTGTCTAACTATTTAATAATGCCAAAAGGCTATCAAAGCAAGAATACTTCACCACACAGGATGAGAAATCAATAGGAAAGACGAATTCCAATAACATTCCTCCCTCTTGTTCTCATTGTAGTTCATAGCTTTCAACAAACATGATGTAAAGGGAGAATTGTACTTGCCATTGCCTGGACTGGACACAAGTTATGGGTATGGAATATTTCCACATTTTTGTATTTTGGCTTTTTCTTTAATCCACTCTCTTGGTCTTTATGATAAAGAGGGCACTCAATTATGTCTGAGGCCAAAAAATTATTGAAATAGGTTGATGTGTGAGTGGGTTGTGATCAGCTGGATCGTAGTCCTAACTTTAGTATGGGGCTGAGTGAGTGGTTTACTATAAATACAATAAATTGCATATTCAAAAGGCAGCAGTAGAACACTTGTGTTTGTGAATGTTTAGGAAAATACAAATATGTAAATGGGGGAAAAGAAATGCATATATAAACATCCTTCAGTACATGCAGAAAAAGGAGTACTGTATAATACTTTTTATATAGAGGTATATTTAAACTAGTCTGAAGTATCCAAATGAAACTTTGCATGGGCTGATACAGCATTTACTAAAAGATACATTTTCTCCTTATGTTAACTGTAAACTGAACAAGGCATTTTACTTCAAGAAGAGCTAATACTGTATAACACAAAATTCCCTTACCTACTACAAAAGTTTCTTATGCAAAAGGAAATACAGCAAAGCTTCCTAGAACCAGTCATTGTTACTGTTCTTGTTTCGGTATCTGTGTCTGAGAGTAAGTACTGTGACTCATCTGCTTCAAAGTCTCCAACATCTGCATGCATCATCTTGTTTCACAGTCCAATGAACTTCCCTGAAAAAAATTATTAGATGGACTTCCAATGGCAAAATTAAGACCACCTTAAGGATGAAGAAAGACCTTGCAGTGTTGTATACCCAAAGCCAGAAACACAAAAAATCAAACGCTACTCAAAAAGCACCCATTTCTCCAAAAACCAAAAGCAACACATTACAGCAACCCCTAAGCTTATCAGACCTAAACTTACAAGATCTCCAACTTTTTAAACCCTACCTCACTCCAATTTTCACATCTTTTTTAGGAACAAATCGTTTACTAGACTTTTTGAGAGTCTGAAGATGATACTCACTGGTGGTATTAATAACAAATTTTCATGTATGGTATGCAAACCCTTTAACAGAAAGTCTGTATGCAGTACTGGGACTTGCAGCTAATTAGATAAACAAACATCTGAGGGAATAATGTGGTCCAGAATAGCGGGGGGGGAGGGTATATATACTTCTCCAAATATGTGGTGATGGGCTAAAATAAGCAGAAAACCTATAAACAAAAAAGTTTAGTAATGTTCTTTGTCTCATTATTTATGGAAGTTAAAAATTACAATGGAAAAATAAGTACAGTAATGTAATGTTAACTGACACACTGTAATTTGGTCAGTATACAGTATAAACCATCCACTGTAAGTTCAGAGAAATTTTTACTTATCACGCACACACTTGGAAAATGTGAGATAAAAACTGCATACTGTACAAGTGCTTTGTAACTAATAAGGCATCTTCTGGTATGGCATTGTCCTCAGAATTATTCAAATGAAATACAAGAGAATGCAACTTCGCTCTAACGGACCTCTTTTGCCAGTTCATGCTTAACCCATCAAATTCACAATATACTGTATAATAGATGAACTCAAATAATTAGTAAAATAATCAATATTTTGCCTTCAAAAAAGAACCTTGAAAGTACTGAATTATTAATCACTTACTGTAACTAAAGTACACATATGATTCTTCACACTTACTGTAACTAAAGTACACTTATGATTCTTCACTACAGAAAATATCCAAACAGCAGATACAAGGCTATAGTGTACAAGAAATCAATGGAAACTGGCTGATTGGGAAAATGAAAAAAAAAAAAGATGCTCAATGGCTATTACAAAGAATTCCTCCTCTGAAATATTTCTTTTGAGTTAGAATTGTTCACAAATCTATCATATAGTGATGCTATAATACTGGAATTATATTTGCAAAATACCATAGTGATGCTATAATGAATATTTATTCTGGATGTATTTTATCCATTTCCATAATTATTTCCCATCATTCTATGTGAACAACATATTGTTAAACCATGCCAAAAGATACGATCTAAACTTTATCACTTTTCAAAATTATTAAATTGTTACCTGGAGCTGCATGTTAGTTTTATAAAAAAAAATAATTAAACTGATATATTTGCACTTTATTCTCATTGGATTTATACTGGAACCAATGAGAGGGATATTAACCCCATTCCCGATCATGCAAAAATTTACAAACTGCTACAAAATAACCTTACATGGGATAATTTAAATATACTGTTATTAATGCAGTGCTGTACATGAATAACACTACTCATGTGCATTATTATATATCTTTCAAATGTTTACAAAACACCAACTTTGGTCACAATGCATTGCATAATACTGTCTTTGAAATACATGACCACCAGTTAAGAGGCTTCCTTTAGCTAGGCTATTTGGTACATTCCAGATGGGAATTTCATGAAAAATAAAACCACAATGAACTCTCAATGAATTTTCCCCTGATACTGTGTACACTTAAGGCTATATACAACACTGTACTGTGCAACTAATTTCTACATCTAAAAGATCAGACTTTCTAAGAGATGTGAGGGTGGCATAAAATCAAATTTTCTATATTCACAACCATCCAACTTTAATAGACAAATGCTAACTCTACTACAGTGTTACTACAGTATATCAGCAGAGGCCAAACAGAAATCTCATTATGGTAAATGTATGAATCAACACCCTAAGGAGCAACAAACTAACTCTGATTTCATTTATAAAAGCAGGATGCAAGCAACTCTTTTAAAGCAAAAAGCCAAGATAGCCCCAAAATGAAAAGTCCCTCCTCAAAAAAAATTCTACCACATTCCATGAAAAATAACAAGTAGTTTCTATTAATTTGGTCCATATACATTAACAATAAAAGACTGCAATAAATGTGAAGTTATGTTAAATTGATAAAAAATCTTTCAAAAGTAGCACAACAGTTTAACAATGATTTTTTTTACAAGTCTGTATTCACACCAAAAAGGAGCTGGTTTTCAATTAGTCTCATCTACTTTTCATGGAATTGCAAATACTGTACTATCTAATTATGATGCTACTACATCAATCAATAACACACCATTTCAATTAATCACCAGGTGATTAATAACAAAATGGTGCCCTTACTCTTTTCAAAAAAGCAAAACCAAATTATTATAAGTAATAGTTTTGTGACAAGAACTTAGCATTTCCTACTACAGCAAAAACTTAGGACTGAATTGTTGACTGACTTCATCAAATATTTTAGTATTGCAAATCAATGAACCAAAATTCCACAAAAAACAAATCAGATGAAAAAAATTGGTCAAGGCAAACATTTCAAATTTATCACAAAAGAAAAAGAAAGCCAAACACTGATGCACTAAAAACCATATTGCAAAGGTTTTGGATACTAGGCATTCTAAATTTCAGCTGAACTCAAGAAACACCATGAAAATGTTCCAATGATAAACTCATAAGCAAGACATTAAAACTTCTGAATTTACCTTGAAGTAGCATGTAAGAATATCTATAAAATCCCATCACTGAATACACAAATTACCTTCTCTGTCCTTCACTTATATAATGTCCAACTGTAACATCAGAAGACAATATATAATCCGAAGTTTATATGAAAAATCTGATTCTCACAGGCTACTTGGCTTCTTTAAACATCTGTTTAGGTTTTATTATGAACATCAACAGAGCATTGTCTAACTATTTGTAAATGCAACTGACCTTAATGTCATATAGACTCAAAATGTTTATGCAGCAAGTCACACCACCAAGATTCCTTACATGTACAGGAAGTTATTCCACAATTAACAGCGCCATGACTTGGGCAGTATCTCAGCATCCGCAATTACGACGTGTTCTTTCCTCCAGTAAGGTAGCGTTGTTCATACACACACGACCTGTTTATAAAAATCTAGACTGGAGTTTCAAACAAAGACAGGCAAACAAATAATACACTAACCAACAATAGAAATTTTTATAATAAAATTTATTTTTTAAATACATATCTCTCTATTATGATAGCTGTATTTCCCTTGTCAGGCAGGAGGACAATAGTGTGGGAAAAGTAAACAAAAATAATAGGATCATTTAGCTTGGGCCTTCTATTCACCCATCCCTTTCAGGTGGTTTGAGTATCTACAGTTTTCCATATTTTTTTTTTTTCCACATGAGTGATGAGGTGGGGGATACACAATTTAGAGGTAAGTATTTAAAAAATAAATTCTATCATAAAAATTTCTATTTTTGAAATGAATCTTACCTCTCTATTATGATAGCTGATTCCCGCATTGAACTAAGGAGGTGGGAAAGGTGCGAGGACATAATAAATAACGTCCAAGAAAACCATAAAATTCCACCAGGAATAAGACACTACTTACCTAATGATCAGCATTCATCTACTGGTACTGCTGCCAAGCGAGGACTAATTCATTAGGTAGCAAGACCTCTGAGTGATGTGGGAGATTCCTTGCTAAGGATACCACTCTAACTCTGACGGAAGTGGGACACAAGGCCTTGTGCCTAGGCCAATAGAGCAATGACAGTAAAAGAATGAAGGCCCTTACCTAACACAACACAGGTACATACCTTCATACTCCCGAAAACTCGACAACTTCCTAACTAAATACTGTAGGAAAGGTTAGAGTAAACTACCCTAATTGTTCAAGAATATGAGTTCCCTGCCATAATGAGGGCAAAAGAACCCCACACATTCATATTGAATTTCCAGATCTCGCAGATAGTGCGAGGCAAAAACGGGGTTACACCTCCACTACACTACATTGACAACTTTCCCCAGAGAAATATTCTTACGGAAATTGAAAGTGGTCACCACCACTTGCACATCGTGAAATCTTACTTGAAGCAGGGGTAAAAAAGTAGTCTAGATTTGCATGTGCCTCTCTGACCAGAGCCTTGAACAGACAAGACATGGTATTCTTTGACAAGGGTAAGTCAGGTTTCCTAGGCCAGCAAAAAAGGTTGTTGACATTTTCCCCGATTTCCCCAGTCCTTTGCAAACATACAGTATAGTGAGCACTCTCACTGGACAAAGGGAAATTTCTTCCCCATCTGGTATCAAAGAGGACAGACTGCAGATCACAAAGGAGTGAGGCAGGGGACAAAACCTAAAGTCATTCTTGGCCCTGAAAAGAGGCAGAAAAGACAGAACTGCTCCATGGGTTGTAAAGCCTACATGGCATGAGAAAACTTGAAGCTCACTGACTCTCTTTTTGCCAGGGCAAAGGCTAACAAAAGCAGAGCCTTCACTGTCAAATTCTTAAGGGAGGCTATGCTCAAGGGCTCAAATGGGGGCATATTCAAAAAAAAAGAAACGGGATCCAAATTCCAGCCAGGGGTTTATTTGGATACTTAGGGCAATCACCTTACCTTTGGAAGGAGTGGATGGCCTCCTTGATATCCACGTTAGACAAAATATCTAAGCCAGTATGCCTCAATACAGAAGCTAACATGGATCGATACCCTTTAATGGCAGGAACTGACTGCCCTGAGCAATTGGCCCTGAGCAATCGGAAAGCAACCAGACTGAAAAAATGTCTCTAGCGTAACCTAAAACTAAGAATTTAATGATATTATTCACAGAGGTACAGGCGCCATGAAGCCTTCTAGTGGAGCACCAAGCCCTAAATACTGACCACTGTCTTTGATACAGTGCATTAGTCGACTCCCTTCTGGAATTAAGGATAGACCTTCTGCATTCCTATGAAACACCCCTTGCTCGTAAGAGATGGTCAAGAGTCTCCACGCGGTCAGCTGACGCATGGGGAGGTTTTGGTGAAACCTCAAATATCCTGGCTGTTTGAGATCTTTCCTTGGTGGAAGAAGCCTTGGGTAATCTACTAACAGAGGCAGGAGTCTGGGAACCATTCTCTGCATGGCCACCTAGAGGATACTAGTCATGCGTGAATTCACAGCCATAGGGAATTTCGCTAGTACCCTTTGTATCATAGCAAAGGGGGGGGAAAAGCACAGAGGTCTAGATAAGACCAGTCTAATAGCATTGCGTCGACTGCCCAAGCCTGAGGATCCTGAATTGGGGAGCATTACATTGGCAGGAGACTGTTGAACTTGGTGGCAAATAAGTTCATTAGGGGAGTGCCCCACAGCTTCCACAGGTCCTTGCAGACATGTGGATGCAAGGTCCATTCGGAAGACAGAATCTGGTCCTCCCTGCTTAGTTGGTCTGCCACAGTGTTCACTTTCCCTGGAACAAACTGGGGTAGCAGAAGGATCTTCCTTTCTCCTGACCAAGGGAGAATGCAACTTGCAAGGAGGAACAAAGCTTCCGATTTTGTGCCTCCTTGATTTCTCAGATATGCCAAGGCTGTTGAACTGTCTGGAAAGAGTGCTATCTTTTTGCCCAGTATTAGACCATCCAATGCTAGAAGGGCCTTTCACACTGCCAACATCTCTAACTGATTGATGTGGAGTTCTCGTTCCTCTGCAGACTAAACCCCAGGTACATGCCTGTCTGCCAAAACAGCTCCCCAATCTTCTGACAACGCATCAGAATATAACGTGAGGTCTGGGCACTTCAACTGGAGAGACACCTCCTGCAAAAGCTAAGGTTGATGGTTTCACCATCTCAGAGGGTCCTCCACCTCCCATGAGACTTGAATTTGCACAGAGTCTGGCTGAACTTCCTGGTTCCAGTACCTCTTGAGAAATAATGGAATTAGCCTCATTCTCAGCCCGGCACCCAGAACCAGCTTTTCTAATGATACCATGTGCCATAATAGGGACAACCATTTCTTGGCCTGGCAAGGTTGTGAAGGATAAAAATTCTTTTAGAATTAAAAGAAAGTTGTCTACTTGTTTCTCCTTGTCCCTAGAAATCAAAAGAAGCATTCCTGCTCCTTGGGTAACAAGGGTTCTGAGTTGGTATTAGATTGGATTTTGAAATATTTAATGGTATTCCCAACATACCTAGTATCAATTTTAAAATAGTATTTCTTGCCCTCAGGCTTCCCTCTAAACTGGACACTTGAATCAGCCAATTGTCCAAGTAGAGAAGCATCCGAATGCCTTACAGGTGAGTCCACTTGCCCAACTGTGATAGGACTCTTGTAAAAACCTGACCTCAGACCGGCACATCACCCAAAATTGGTACACCTTGCCCTGAAAAACAAACCAAATAAAATAGGCTCAACCTCCCTCCTACTGAAGACTTAGGGCTTGATGCATCATTTTTTAACAGGAGCTGGATTTTTTCTAGAACACTTACTGTCCGGGACCATGCAACTCTGTGTTGACTGTAGAAGCGGCTGTTGCCATGGTTGTGTATGCCTTAATGGTTGGGAGCAATGCAACAAAGACCTGATTTCCACCTTCTCAACCTCTTGCACTATCGGGAGGTTTTGCTGGAAACATCTAGTAAAGGATGTAATGGGTGATGAGCAATAACATCAGCCTTCTTGAGAGAAGAGACAGAGGGAACCAAAAAGGAACACAACTGTTCCTTACGCTTAACGACTGCATTAATAAAGGCATGCATAGACTCCACAAGGGAGTCAGAAACTGCTTTATCTAAACAGCCCAAAAAATCTGCCAAATCATTTCCCAAGTGTTGTTTCTCTTAAGGGAGAATGGAAACAATCTATCTTGCTATTTCATCTATGGCTGCTATAGCCATTTCCGATAAAGACATAATATCCTTCATGAGAGCAAAAACTCTCCTCCTGCTTAGTAGTTAATACAATCTTACCTGAGAAAACCACTCTCTTTTTATTCAGATCCAGCAGCAAGAAAAAATGGGAGTCTCTAATGGAAGACGGAGTTAAATCTGGCAACTGCCCTGTATCATAAGACATCATCATTCCTCTTTTTCTCACATAAAGAGTGGAAGAAAAGAGGAAGAACTTTTAGAGGAAATTTTCTAATGGAACAACTTAGCCACTGTGTTAAACAAGTCCACTGCTAACTTTGCAAGTCTAGGAGACGGAAGGGGATCTGCCTTAGGTTCTGGCCTAGCAGTTGTAAGGGACCTCGAATCCTGGACTACTGGCTCCTCAAAAGAAATCAGGAAATTTGCTAGCACAGACTGAGAGCACCTAAAAGTGGCTCGAAAATGCCTTAATTCCTGCCTTGGTGATGGAGAAGCAGTCTGAGGTGTCCACTAAGTTGAACGCGGTTGAAGAAAACGCTCAGCATGCTCAGGTGTAGCCGGAGAAGAGAAGGAAGGGGACCAAGACTGGAAGCACGACTCCTGAGGGGAAAGGGAACTACAACAAGGCGTTCGCACCTTAGAACGAGACAGAATGAGTGGAACAATAGAAGTTCCTATTTCTCCGATCTGTGGGAGAAATTAGCGCTGACTTGCAAGCTGTCAAAAGTTGATGAGAATGCCTAAGAAAGGAAGGAGAATGTGGAGAACAAATGAATTCACACACTCAATCGCGGCTACTCACATGAAAATCCCTCATGTCAGACAAAAAACGTAAAGACAAACCGGCATAGCCAGATCACCTGGGAGAACGAGAAGAAGAATGTGCCTGCACCTGTTCGATGGCAGATGCGACCGCTTACTGGCAAGAATGCTTCAATGCAAGGCGAGCACCTGCTGTCAAGCTAGCGTACGATGTCAAGCACCTGCACCTGTTCGATGGCAGGCGACCGCTTACTGGCAAGAATGCTTCAATGCAAGGCGAGCACCTGCTGTCAAGCTAGCGTACGATGTCAGGTGAACGCCTCTGAGTGAATACCAAATCATATTGCAAGGGAAGACTTCAAGAAGAACCCAGATAGGGATCGCTAGGAGTACACGGCCTCCCCTAAGGCCTAGGGATACGCAATCAGATACTGAGTGAGGGTGCTTATCCTTTCCTAGTATATCTACCTCCTGCCTACATGAACTTTGCTTGATCTTGCCGTACTTATCTTTTAGTGACCGAGTGCCAACCTGAACGTGACATGCACCAGGTTGGTCAGAGGAGGAAGACAACACGGGCACAAAAAGCTTCCTCTCTTGGACATACCTCACTTCCCTGTACCTCCAACAGTAGAAGGAGCGTCATGGGGCATGGCTAGGGTATGGCTAACAGGGAGGAAGGGTGTTAGCACTTCCTCTGCTGCAAGGGGGAACTCAAAACAGGACAACTAAATTGGGCAGGTAAAGCAGAAAGTGTCAAGGAAGTCACCTCCATAAATTTTTAAAACGTAGCCCAAAGACTAGCTGCATCAGCTTCTAATCTGCCAAACCTTACATCCTGAACAATACAGGGAGCTTTGAGAAGAGAAGGAAATTTTGAAGATGAAGAATTACTAGGAAAAGAGGGAGAACAGGAAGAGCTGCTATCTGAAAGGTTGTGAAAAGATGAGAAAATATTACTCCTAACCTCACTTCCTGTCCTAGAGTTAGAAATTCTTTTTTCTGTATTTTACTACCTGCCTCTCACTTCTGCTTAAGCTTTAAGTAGACACTCATTATTTCATCCGATCAACCAATACTGGTCACAACGATCATTAAAAGAACACTCCTTGTTCCTACATGTAACACATTTGTTGTGATTGTCGTAAATTGACAAGTAAAGGCGGTACTGGCCCCGCTTACCTTACACACACGAAACGACTCTTCCTCCTCTTTGGATGACATCCTATATAATAACAAACAAGAAAATCAAACCATATTCGAAAAACGATCTAATCAACAAAAAATCTCATATACACTCTACACTGAGTCCTCACAGGCCGATGACAGAGAAAAAACTGAATGGAAAACTATAGACGCTCAAACCACCACAAAGGGATGGGTGAACATACAGTTCAGACTAACTATTTTTGTTTACTTTTCACCCTCTATCGTCACCCTGCCTGACGTGGGAAATATGATATTTTAATAATAAAATAAAGTTTGTTCATACTTACCTGGCAGATATATATATAGCTGTATTCTCCAAGTCCGACAGAATTTCAAAAACTCACAGCACACGCAGTGGGGCCAGGTGGTTAGTAC